>NC_091256.1:89662500-90006250 GCF_042477335.2 Ovis canadensis
TACACACAGGTGTCTTAAAGGCTTTTCTGCCGGAGAAGTGTCAGGCCACTTGCAGCCTGGGCTTTGCTTCTTAAGCCCAAAGGGTAGTGAATCGCCCCACAGCTCCATAACAGAAGAAAACCAGAATCTTTCCTCCTAAATGACTCCCAAACTCCAGCGCCTGATGCAGTCTGAAGTGGGCAGGCAGTGACAGGCCCACCCGGTGTTCCTCTTCACTCTCTAAAAGTCACGCTTTCTTGTCTCCTTGTCTGTTTACCACTTCCGGGCTCATCCTTTGGGTTGGCAGAATTCAGCGCCCTGCAGCTATGGGACTGGGCACCCCATTTCCAGGCGGGTTGCCAGGTAGGGCCCGTTTCAGCTAGGATAGGCTACCCACCCACGTGCCTCGTGGCCCTCTGCATCTCCAAGCCAGCAAGAGGGTGTCCGGACCATCTCAGGTGTCCCAGGATTGGGAAACAGCCACCCACCACAGTTGCTCAAGCTGAGAGTTTGGCCATCTTCCTTAATTCCTCCTCACCCACCCTGCAAGTGTGTTTATCTCCACGTATGTATCAAGTGTAGCCATTCAGCCCCAGCTCAGTTTCACTGCTCTGGCCTCAGAAGCCATCATGGGCCACCTGATATTATGCAACAGCTTAACACACTCCTTGCCTCCCCACAACCCGATCTGAATTTTTTTAACTGCCTTCCTAACTCTCTGTTATCCCCAAGATAAAGACCAAGGTCCCTCGCCTAGTTTACGAGCGGCATTCCTAATCGCCCTGCTGATCTCTCTGATTTCATCTCTGGCTTCTCCTTCTGCCCTGCTTCCGCATGGAGTGAAAATCCAGGGATTTCCCCGGAGGTCCAGTGGTTAAGACTTTGCCTTCTAATGCAGGGGGTTGTGGGTTCGATCCCTGGTCAGGGAACTAAGACCCCACATGCCTCAAAGTCAAAAAAGCAAAATGCAAAGCAGAAGCAAATTGCAACAAATTCAATCAAGAGCTTTAAAATGGTCCACATTTAAAAAAAAAAAAAAAAGAAGAAGAAAATCCGGAATCTCCCTCCTAGGCCTCTCCTAACTGTTCACAGACTTCCTCCCTGGCCCTCAGCGGCCCCTTTCAGAACCGCTTGCTGTTCACCCACGCGTAGCACACTCTGCCAGTGGTCTCACCTCCCTGGATCATTCTGTCCGCCGGGCAGCTTTCTCAGGGATCACCTTGGAAATCATGTCTTTAGGAAATCTTCCCCAAACCTTCAGTTCTGCCATTTGCTGTGCTTACTCCCCATGCCACTCAGCGCATCCTGGTATCGTTGTCTGTCTGTCTGTCTGTCTGTAGCCCCGTCAGATGATAAGAAGCGCTCTTGGGTGGGAACCACACCTTATTCTCTGTTGCACCTCGTGTCACAAGACGGTGACTAGCAAAGACAAAGCACCACCTCCTTCAAAAAGTCAATGCGTGAGAGTTGCATCTTCTCCAAGTCCACGACTCTATAGGGCAACCCATCCAAAGGCAGGGTTAAAATCCTGAGCACTCCCAGAGGTGAGTCCTTGAGTTAAAAAGAAGTGAGAGCTTTCTTGGTGGTCCAGTGGTTAGGAATCCACCTTGCAGCCCAGGGGCCACCGGTTCAAGCCTTGGTCAGAGACAACCCCACGTGCCTTAGGGAGACTAAGCCTCTGTGCCATAACTACCGAGCCCGAGCACTGCAGCTACCGAGCCTGAGCACTGCAGCTACCGAGCCCGAGCACTGCAGCTACCAAGCCCGAGCACTGAAGCTACCGAGCCCGAGCCCTGCAGCTATGAGCCCGAGCACTGCAGCTACTGAGCCCAAGCACTGTAACTACCGAGCCCAAGCACTGCAGCTGCCGAAGCCCGAGCACTGCAGCTACCAAGCCCGAGCACTGCAGCTGCCGAAGCCGGTGCTCCACAGCACCGAAGCCCACGCGCTGCAATTAAAGAGGAGCCCTGGTCCCTGCACTAGAGAAAAACCCGAGCAGCAACGAAGACACAGCACAGCCAAAAATAATAATGATGATGAAAGAAAAATTAAAGAAAAAGTAAATGAGTTAGTAACAAGGTTCCTCTGGCTCTTCCTTTGCTTGTGAGGTTTTTTTAAAAAACCTTTCAGAACATGAAGCAAGTGGTCGAATGTGACCATGTTCTCGAGCATCCACAGGTGAGAAATCAAGGTGAAGCATAATTCTCACAACACTTTCCTCCGTAGCGAGCTCCCTGGAAGAAATGGCCAGAATGCAGGTTTTTAGCTAAAAGGAAAATATGTCGCAACTCCTTGAATCTGTCGGTGCCTCCCCCCATCATCTGTGCAGCCACGTGTGGCAGCCACCTGGCTGTACTGGCCATGCGGGGCTGACATCAGCGCCCTGGGAGAACCTACCCGTGCTCTTTAAGGGCCAGCGGACTTCAAACAACCTCGCCCCTCCCAGCGCTCCTGGGTGAGATCGACAGGAACCAGGGCAACGGAACCGAGCGCCCAGCCCCTCCGTCTACAAGGACTGCGGCTAAGATCGCCTCTAGGGTCCTCTCCCCAGGTCATCAGCAACCACACCTGCCTGGATTCACACACAGAAGGCCGAGTGACGGGGACCCGCATAGGTTGCACACAGCCAGCCCTTCTGGGTCTCAGACCCCTGTCCCCTGTGTTCCCTCCTCCTGAAACCCCATCCCCAGATGTTCACTTAGCCGGCTGCTCCTCCCGGAAGCTTCTAAAGCTCTCACTTCTGTGACCACCCCATCTAAACCGGGGTCTGCCCCCAGCCTCCCCGCTCGTGGTGGTGAGACAGCAGCCACCCTCCTCACTCAGAAATTGTCAACTCAAGTCCCAGCGCCTGGACACAGTGAGGTCAGACAAGCAGAAACGGCGGAGTCTGGAGCAGAGAAAGGTTTATTGCAGGGCCGCACCAGGAGAGGTGGCTCGGGCCCTAAAAATTCCCGAACTCCCCAAAGTGTGAAGTGTTACGGCAAAGAGCTTTTAAAAGCCAGGTTGGGGGGCGGGGAGGAGTCACAGGGTGTGTGATCAGCTCGTGCACAACTCTCTGATTGGCTGATGGTGAGGGAACAGGGAGGGCAGGTCACAGGAGTTCAGCTCTCAGTCCCTAGGCTCCAGAAGCCCTAGGGCCCTGTGCTTCTGGTTATCAAGTAGTTAACATCTTCTATTGGAGACAGGCTTTTACGTCTGCAAAACAACTCAGGAAATGTGCATCAAACGCTATTATCTAACTCAACATTCAAAAAACGAAGATCAAGTCATCCAGTCCCATCACTTCGTGGCAAATAGATGGGGAAACAATGGAAACAGTGACAGACTTTATTTTGGGGGGGCTCCAAAATCACTGCAGATGGTGACCACAGCCAAGAAATTAAAAAATGCTTGCTCCTTGGAAGAAAAGCCACGACCAACCTAGACATCATAGTAAAAAGCAGAGACATTGCCAACAAAGGTCTGTCTAGTCCAAGCTACGGTTTTCCCAGTAGTCATGTACGGATGTGAGAGTTGGGCCATAAAGAAAGCTGAGCGCCAACAAATTGATGCTTTTGAACCGTGGCGTTGGAGAAGACTCTTCAGAGCTCCCTGGATTGCAAGGAGATCCAACCAGTCCATCCCAAAGGAAATCAGTCCTGAATATTCATTGGAAGGACTGATGCTGAAGCTGAAACTCCAATACCACTCATCTCCACCTCATGTGAAGAACTGACTCATTTGAAAAGACCCAGATGCTGGGAAAGATTGAAGGCGGGAGGAGAAGGGGATGACAGAGGATGAGACAACTGGATGGCATCACGGACTCGATGGACATGGGTTTGGGTGACTCCGGGAGTTGGTGATGGACAGGGAGGCCTGGCCTGCTGTGGTCCGTGGGGTTGGACACAACTGAGCGACTGAACTGAGCTGACCTGAACTGAAGTGCTTTAGAGAGAAGCTAAAGCAGGGGATCTGGGGGACGGGGTCTGTCCCAGGAAGACCCTATGGGGTCCCGCTGGGTTACAGAATGATCTTGGTCATTGGGTTCTGCGATCTTCCTCAAACACAGGCTCCCTGAAGGCAAACAGCCGCTCGGTCTGTCCTCCACTGCAGGGCCTGGTCAGCACAGCGCCCAGGACAGGTTTATCACCCAAAGAGCAAAGGCTGGTCCTGCATCGCATGAGTGGCCAAAAGTCTGAAG
This sequence comes from Ovis canadensis, assembly GCF_042477335.2. Taxonomy (NCBI): domain Eukaryota; kingdom Metazoa; phylum Chordata; class Mammalia; order Artiodactyla; family Bovidae; genus Ovis; species Ovis canadensis. Next base: position 89,666,663 of record NC_091256.1, read on the forward strand.
GTCAGTTTTCCAATCGCTGCATTTCAATGGGTTACGTTCCTCATAAGCGAGTCAAAGCAGAGACTGTGGCAATTACCCGGCGTTCAGATGCAAAAACCCACCCTGGACTTCAAATCTCCATCTCAAGAGACAGTGCTTGTTTCCAATTCTGGGCCTCACTTTCTGTAAATCTCCCCATAAGCGCCCTTCCTACTGCCAGTGGGCAAGAGGGCTTTCTCCTTCCTCCCTGAGTGGGGAGTTTCAAATGAGTGAGGTGCTGATATATTGTGGACTTGTGTGCAGATGGTCTGGGCGTGGGGTTTTGGTTCTCATTTCCACTCTTTACTTAGAAAAAAGGGCTTCCTTGGTGACTCAGGACAGTAAAGAATCTGCCTGCAATGCAGGAGACCTGGGTTCGATCCCTGGGTCGGGAAGATCCTGGGGAGGAGGGCATGGCAACCGACTCCAGTATCCTGGCCTGGAGAATCCCATGGACAGAGGGGCCTGGCAGGCTGCAGTCCCTGGGGCCACAGAGTTGGACTGACACTTCCACTTTCACACTATGTATATAATAGATAAATAGCAAGAATCCGGACACGACTGAGCGACTGAGCAAGAATCCACTGTATAGCGCAGGCAACTATACTCAACATCTTGAAATAACCTCTAATGGTAAAGAGCCTGAGAATAATATGCATATGACTATATATAATAACTGTTACTGAATCCAAGCTCACTCTGCTTGGCTGACCAAGAAGACTGATCTCTCAAATAACCATCTTCGCTAGGTCTGATGCCAGGCTCCTCTATGGGTAAGAGATGGCGGAGGTGAGGAAACAAGTCAGAAGACCAATAATCTTGCAAATATCCCCTGGAATGGCAAACCTCAGGCAGGGGGATGTGTTAATTTCTTTCTTCCTGCCATCCCCAAGGAGAAGGCAATGGCACCCCACTCCAGTTCTCTTGCCTGGGAAATCCCGTGGACAGAGGAGCCTGGTGGGCTGCAGTCCTTGGGGTCGTGAAGACTCAGACACGATTGAGCGACTTCACTTTCACTTTTCACTTTCATGCACTGGAGAAGGAAATGGCAACACACTCCAGTGTTCTTGCCTGGAGAATCCCAGGGAAGGGAGGAGCCTGGTGGGCTGCCGTCTATGGGGTTGCACAGAGTCGGACACGACCGAAGCAACTTAGCAGCAGCAGCAGCCATCCCCAAGTGGATAGGTTTCTGAACAAAGGCATTTTAGTTTAACAGTCAGGCAGAGGGGCAGGATTCTCTGAGGCAGACCATTCTGTGTGATTATAATAACAATAGCAATGGAAAGTAAGTCAAAGCAAGGGTTCCAACACGGAGTCAGAATTGGCTTTTTCCTGCAACAATACTATGTATAGTGTTATATAATATACATATACATAATATATTGTACATACATATTAATACATGTACAATATAACACTATATATATAGTATTTATATGACACTATATATAGTATTCTTCTATACTGATATATAGCTGCAACAATACTCTATGGAGTGTTATATAATATTTTCTGCAACATTACTATATATAACACTGTGTATAGTATAATATTATATTATACATTAATATATAGCTGAATCACTTCGCTTTATACCTGAAACTAATACAACATTGTAAATCAACTATAATAAAAAATAGAAAAAGTTTTACCTTGGTTATCTCCATTTAAATCTTTAAAAGAGAAATCTGGACTTTCCTGGTGGTCCTGAGGTTAAGAATCCGCCCGCCAGTGCAGGGGACATGGACTGATGCCTGGTCCTGGAAGATCCCGCATGCTTCAGGGTAACTGAGCCCATGCACCCTAGAGCTCAAGCTCCACAAGAGAAGCCGCCACAGAGAAGCGCACACACCTCAGAGAGCAGGAGCCCCAGATCGCCCCAGCGAGGGAAAGACCCGCACCAAAGGCCCAGCACCGCCAAAATGAAGAAACAAAAGAAACCTGCGTAGGCCTGCTACTCTCGTGGTGTTTTAATCTTCTTTTTTTTTTTTTTTTTAATAGCATTTACTCTTGGAGCAGTTTCAGGCTAACCGAGTGGAAGGTAGAGAGATTTCCAACACGCCCCCTATCTTCACGGGCGATCGCCTCCCTGACTGTCAACATCCCCCAGGTGTGGTGTGCTTGTTACAGCTGATAAAGCTACACTGACTCGATCAGCATTGCTGTTGTTTAATCGCTAAGTCATATTTGACACTTTTGTGACCCCATGGACTGTAGCCTGCCAGGTGCCTCTGTCCACGGGATTTCCGGGGCAAGAATACTGGAGCGGGTAGCCATTTCCTCCTCCAGGGGATCTTCCCCACCCAGGGATCCCACTTCAGCCTCCCGCATTAGCAGGGACTCCTTTACCACGGAGCCCCCAGGGAAGAGTCCCAGTTCACGCTGGGGTTCACTTTCCGTGTTATACATCCCATGAGTTTACAGAAATATAATCCGCCGTAGGAATCTCAGACAGAGGAGTTTCACTGCCCTAAACATCTTCTGTGGTTTGGGGATCTTTTTTTTTTTTTTTTCACTCTCTTTCATTCTTAAAAATTCAAATGAACACTTCACTGTTACCCTATTCAAAAAAAATATAAAGATAACGTTCCAAATGTATATACAGTTATGTTTGGCATTCAAATCCAGAAAGCTGTTGGATAAGATTAAGTAAGTGAATAAACTTAGTTTTCCTTTAGTTATTTAAGGGGGACAGAAAAGGTCTGACGTTCAAGGTGGTTCAGAATCAGACTCCAAGCACCCTCTGGAGCCTCTACCCCAGCCTGCCTTGTGTTGTCACTGCTGCTCCGGCACGTTCTGTTCTTTCAAGCCCCCGCATCTTTGCTCAGGCTGCTCCTCCCCCAAGCATCCTCCGTCCTCCACCTCGTCACCATCCATCCTTCGAGGCTCAGGTGTGTGCGAGGGTGCCCAGGAAGCCACTGCCGGGGCCCCTGCCCCAGAGAGTCCCCTCTCCGACCTCCTGCTCAGCCACTGCTCTGTCGTCTGGTTTGGATTCATATCCTGGTTTTTATTGCTAGTTAAAATTTTATGTGTCAGTCTCGTCTCCCCAACTGAATTGTAAACAACTAGAACATAAGGGCCCTGTTCTCTCCATAAGAGAGAGCCTCCATCCAAGCTCAGATACACAGCTCACCATGTTCTTTGCACATTTCACAAACTGTCATCAACCCAAGCCTGCAGTGTTTCCACCGTAAGAAAATGGATTTCCCACGCGGCGCTAGTGGTAAAGAACCCGCCTGCCAATGCAAGAAGACGTAAGAGACGCGGGTTCGATCCCTGGGTTGGGAAGATCCCCTGGAGAAGGGAATGGCGACCCATTGTCAGAAAGTCAAGAGGAACTAGAGAGCTTCTTGATGAGGGTGAAAAAGGAGAGTGGAAAAGCTGGCTTAGAACTCTACATTTTAAAAACCAAGATCATGGCTTCCAGTCCCATCATTTCATGGCAAATAGAAGGGGAAATTTATTTATTATTTTCCTGGGCTCCAAAATCACTGCAGATGGTGACTGCGGCCATGAAATTAAAAGACGCTTGCTCCTCGGAAGGAAAGCTATGACAAACATAGACAGCATATTAAACTAGGGACATCACTTTGCTGACAAAGGTCGGCAGAGCCAAAGTTATGGTTTTTCCAGTAGTCATGTATGGATGTGAGAGTTGGACCATAAAGAAGGCTGAGCAGCAAAGAACGGATGCTTTCAAATTGTGGTGCTGGTAAAGACTCTTGAGAGTCCCTTGGACAGCAGGGAGATCCAACCAGTCCATCCTAAAGGAGATCAGCCCTGAATATTCATCGCGGAAGGACTGATGCTGAAGCTGAAGCTCCAACACTTTGGCACCTGATGCAAACAGTCGACTCATTTGAAAAGACCCTGATGCTGGCAAAGATTGAAGGCAAAAGGAGAAAAGGGCGGCAGAGGATGAGATGGTTAGACAGCATCACCGACTCAAAGAACATAAATTAGCAAACTCCGGGAGACAGTGCAGGACGGGGAAGTCTGGAGTGCTGCAGTCCATGGGGCCTCAAAGAGTCAGACACGACTTACCCACTGAACAATGACAACAGTAAAGATTCCCATATAAGAACCAAGCAGTGATTCCACCTTCGCTGGATATTAACAAACCTACACCTAACCAAACTGATCTTCCCCCAAACTCCACACCCAACTGGCTCTCCACGTTCCTTAGGGGTAAATGGAAATTATACATGGCAGATAAATTGTTAGCCCTGGGGTACATTCCCTCTAAACCAACTTGCCCTGACATACCAGTTCCTGGTCCTTCCGGAAAATAAAGCACATAAAAATGTTTTTGTACAAGTGAATGTCTTTTGGGTCTAATCTCTCCCGGAGTTCTATAGCATGGAGACAATTACAGCAGAAAAGGACAGGACTGAGAAAGGTGTGTCTGTGTAATGAGGATAAACCTCTTTGGTTGACACAAGGCGATTTTTTGCTTAAAAGCTGTTTTAGTGCTGCTGTAAGACACCAGTCCTCTTTTTCTTTTTCAAGCCCATCCCTTGGAAGAAAAGAAAATGCGGTCGGTGATCATTAGCCAGTTTTATTTTATTTACTAAGATAAGATTTACAGCTTTCAAGCACGGCTAAGCTCTTGTGTACAGCCCACAGTTACCTTTGTGACACAGAATATGGTGGCCAAGTTGCTCTGTAAATGCTGGACTCTCCCAGGACAGTGAAAATTCCTGCATACCACTTGCTCCAGTGACCTCAAAGCAATAGTCAAATCACAGCTCATTACTGATTAGAACAGCCATATAACAGAAGGTAATGTGTGGAAAATCAGTTATCACAAGACAACAGAAAAGCAAAGATTATTTTTAAATGGTATTAGGATAACTCGATAACTTTGTGGACAGGAAAAAGGATGCAAGACCATGCTTTACATTGATGCACAAAATCAGAGTCCAAACTAGAGCACATTAAATAGTTTTTAAAACCATTACAATTTAGCAGAAAACCAAGTAGGTCTTTGGAAGAACAATCACATGTTCCTCAGATTTGACACAACTGAAGAAAATCTGAAAGAAAACAGAACTCTATCAAATAAAATAAAATACTTAAAAAATAAAATACTTAAATTTCTATACCGAAAAAAAAGATCAAGATTAGAGGAAAATTAGTATAAATGTCAGATAAGGAGTATCATAAATATCTCATCTTAAAGTTTAAAAATAACAACTCAAAAAGCCAAAAGACAAAAGATGGAAACAGCTAAGTCAACAAAAGAAAATGAAAAGTATAAAATAGCGGCTGTTGGTAGTTAAGGAAATAAAAATAAATACTCAAAATGACAGTAAAAATAATGAGCATTTGCTATGCGCTGAGCACTAGACAATTCAGCTATCAAGCCCGAGCCCCTGGCAGTGGAAGCTTGTATTCTTAGCCCTGATCTGTCCAGGAAGCCCAAAAATCACTCTCAGAGTAGGAACACAGAACAACACAGGAAAGTGTTAAAATATAAGGCACCACTCAAAAATAAGTGTTACCTTTAGTCATCATGATTACAATGATCTAAAATGCAAAAACAGAGATGGAAAGGAAAAACAAAAAAGAAGGGACATCTACAGTATTTGAGTGTTCCTAACCGTTCTGAAGGAGATCAGCCCTGGGTGTTCTTTGGAAGGACTGATGCTGAAGCTGAAACTCCAGTACTTTGGCCACCTCACACGAAGAGTTGACTCATTGGAAAAGACTCTGATGCTGGGAGGGATTGGGAGCAGGGGGAGAAGGGGAAGACAGAGGATGAGATGGCTGGATGGCATCACTGGCTCGATGGACGTGAGTTTGAGTGAACTCTGGGAGTTGGTGAAGGACAGGGAGGCCTGGCGTGCTGCGATTCATGGGGTCGCAAAGAGTCAGACACGACTGAGCGACTGAACTGAACCGAACTGAACTGAAGCATCTTAGCTCGGAGAAGGCGACGGCACCCCACTCCAGTATTCTTGCCTGTAAAATCCCATGGACGGAGGAGCCTGGTGAGCTGCAGTCCATGGGGTCGCTAGAGTCGGACACGACTGAGCGACTTCACTTTCACTTTTCACTTTCATGCACTGGAGAAGGAAATGGCAACCCACTCCAGTGTTCTTGCCTGGAGAATCCCAGGGATGGGGGAGCCTGGTGGGCTGCCGTCTATGGAGTCGCACATATAGGGACACGACTGAAGCAACTTAGCAGCAGCAGCAGCAAGCATCTTAGGTCAGTTGGTAAAGAAGCCGTCTGCAAAGTAGGAGACCCTGGTTCAATTCCTGGATCAGGAAGATCCCCTGGAGAAGGAATAGGCTACTCACCCAGTATTCTGGCCTGGAGACTGTATAGTCCATGGGGTCGCAAAGAGTCGGACACGACTGAGCAACTTTCACTTTCAAGCGTGTCAAAGTGACTTTTAACAATCTACACTTAGAATCTTTATCCAAATTTTATAAAATAAAAAAATTCTAAAAGTCTTCATAGAAATACAGATAAGTATGAACTTATATCCTAGTCATCCATCTTGTTTCGTTCGAGCCAATGAATTTTAAAACTAATGGGGATGGAGCTGAAAGATCCTTTAAAATGCCTTAGGGTTAGTAACCACTGCGCTGACGCAGGTGCCTGGGGTGACACTGTCACCCATTCTTGCAAGCACAACGGGGCTGCAAAGAACTGGAATATTTTTCTTCCTCTGCTCATTGTGGGGAAGTTTTTTTATTAATTAAGTTGGCATTTATTTTGGGTGTGAAGGGGCTTCATTTCTGCTAAGGGCTTCCTCTCATTGTGGCGGGGGGGTGGGGCTCCTCCTCAGTGTGGTGTGTGGGGCTGTCGCAGCGGCTTCTCTTGTTGCGAAGCAAGGACTTGGGCTTCAGAAGTTGTGGCCCCAGGCTCCAGAGCACAGGCTCAGTAGTTGTGGCCCCGGGGCTACAGGCTTAGCTACCTCATGGCACGTGGGATCTTCCTGGACCAGGGATCGAACCTGTGTCCTCTGCACTGACAGATGGATTTTCATCGACTGTACCACCAGGGAAGTCCAAGGGGAAATCCTTTTAATTTGCTACAAGGGAAGACAGGCTGTGTCTGAGATCTCATACTAGAGAGCCGGCCTCTGGAATCCACTGAGAACAAAAACGGTAGCAACGATACGTGTGTGGGGGTGTGCGTTCAGCCGCCCGGCTGTGTCCGACCCAGCAGCAGTATAAGCACCAATATTTTCACTCTCCCAGATGCCGCTGATGAATTTCTAGGACAGAAGCACTCAGCAGTCCAACCAAGACCAGCATGCGTTAGCTCTCCTGGCACTGGAAGAACCGCTCTCATCAGACCTGAGTCCGGTTTTGGATCCTTAATGTGAGCATAATACGCACGTGACCCAATATATTGACCCCTGACACGTGCCGGCGTCCACAGCGCGCTGTCTCGATTCTGAGCCCTTCTTCTGGAATCTTCTTCCATCTTTGTGGTCAGAATTCACCCATTCCTCTAATGCACGATGTTGGCTATCACAGTGAGTGTGAAAGTGAAAGCAGCCCATCGTTTGACACCTCAGCTCGGCTCCCCCTTGGGGAGGGGGGCGGGCGGGAAGCAGCACAGTCCCCCTGAGCTCCCTGGGAGGCTGAAATCTCTACGCACACTGTCTGTTACTGCAGCCACCAGCCAATAGCAAGAAACTACACCCCGAGGCCTCCGTGGGACAGCCGGTCAACCCAGGAGTTCATCGTGGAGCTGGCGGGCTCTGACCTGCGGAGGTGACCGTCTCGGGCTTTGCAGCCAAAGTCGCTACATCTCCAGGACACTGAGGCCACCTCCACGGATGCGCGCGATCACAGCACTGGGTTTCACTAGACGTGCTGTTTATTTACTGAGCTTAGACTAAAGCAGGAGGAAGAGAGAAATGGAGAGAACTCACCGGCAGGTAAGTCGGAAACGGCCACGTAAGGAATCAACCGGACAGGAGACGTGATCAATTAAGATTAACACCAGTGTGTACTCAGTTGCTTCAGGCGTGTCTGACTCTTTGCGACCCCATGGACGGTAGCCCGCCAGGCTCCTCTGTGCATAGGATTCTCCAGGCAAGCACTGTGGAGTGGGTTGCCGTGCCCTCCTCCAGGGGACCTTCCTGACCCAGGGATTCCCCACATCCCCTGTGGCTCTTGCACAGGCAGGCGGATTCTTTACCACTGAGCCATCAGTAAAGTGAAATATTCATTTCCCATAGGGGCTACAAACTCCTAGATCTCATTCCCTTTCTTCAAAGTCACCAAAGGGATGGGGAAAGGTGGCGCTAGCGGTAAAGACCCTGCCTGCCAGTGCAGGGGACGTAAGAGACTCGGGCTCGATCCCTGGGGCGGGAAGATCCCCTGGAGCAGGGCATGGCAACCGTCTCTAGGGGTGCTTGCCTGCAGCATCCCATGGACAGAGGAGCCTGGCAGGATACCCAGGGGTGCAAAGAGTCAGAGGTGACTGAGGCAACTTAGCACATAAGAAAAGAGGGTTAGCATGTCACGTCCTCTCCTCTGACAACTCTCCAGGATGAGCAAATTCTCAGATCACATCTCAGCCAGAAAAGCCTTCCAGAATCTATAAGCTCCGTTATTAATGACAGCAACAACCACCGCTAGCGAGAGTTCTGATCAGAGTCCCTGTGCTGGGGCTCTAAACACACCCATCTTCCGCCGTCGTCAATTCTGCGTGGCATCCCCGCCCTACAGATGAGGAAACAGACGCTCAAGCGTGTTAGGAAATTTGCCCAAGAGCAGGCAGCAGGGAACAGAGTTAGGATTTAAACCCAGATCAGTATGATTCAAAAACCCATGCTCTTCAGACGGAACTCGGCTCAATGCTGCGTGGCAGCTTGGATGGGAGAGGAGTCTGGGTGAGAATGGACACGCGTGTATGTGTGGCGGGGTCCCTGTGCTGCTCACTTGAAACTGTCACATTGTTAACTGGCTTTGAAGTGAGAGTTGCTCAGTCGTGTCTGACTCTTTGCAACCCCATGGACTATACAGTCCCATGGGAGTCTCCAGGCCAGAATACTGGAGTGGGGAGCCTTTCCCGTCTCCATTGGATCTTCCCAACTCAGGGATCGAGCCCAGGTCTCCCGCATTGCAGGCGGATGCTTTACCAGCTGGGCCACAAAGGAAGCCCTACAAAACAAAAAGTTTTTTTAAATAAAACTCAGATGAGACAAATAAACAGAAAGCTGATAGGTTTAAATCTAACCATATCAATAACAATAATAAATGTGAAGAGTCTAAACACCCCAATTAAAGGGTAGAAAAACAAAACAGAAATCCCTTTCTCATCCCTCGGTTTAACTCCATAAAGTAAAACATGATAGACATACAGGAATAGCAACTCACATCCATGCAGCTGCTGGAGGGGGTTTGCAAACACAGGAAGGACCACGTCCCCCATTCTCACCATGTGGCTCTGCTTCAGGGAACCTGTGTTCTCCTCCTAAACCCAGACTCCAGCCCTGTGTCCCTCCTCCCCTCTTCTCTCTCCATCACACATGTGGGTCTCCCAGGAGCCTCCCCCCCGAATAAACCCAAGCTCTTCGATGCAAAAATGGTCACGTCCAGTTCATCTTGCACCCCGACAGCACTAAGCCCCGAGATAGACCCAGTGCACTCACAGAGGCTGCTCAGTCCTCGGCGTGTCCCAGGAAAAGAATCAGACATGAACGGAACCCTTCAAACTCACGACTGTGATCACATATGTCCTTACTTCCCATGCTGGCTTTTATGCCACTGCCTACTGTTTCCAGGGCCTGAGGACAGCGAACATTCATTGAGCACCCACTGTATAACTTGAGAAGCCTGGCACATCATATAATGAATTGCTAAATGAGAGCATATACATCTACTTGTCAAAGCATTGAGGAAGCAGATTAAGCACTTTCATCAAAAGCAGCCTGTATGTTTGTGGATCACAGAACTGACTCCAAAGGAGTTACTCGGGAACTGCTTTGTGACTCTGATGGTGAACTCAGGCTGGAACCAGCGGCGGCTCTTGCTGACTCCTGCACTGTGCTCAGCCCATCACCTGCTCTCGCTGTGCTTCTATCCGAAAATTGGGGCCAGTAGGTTAAAGCAGCCCTGAGACAGACTCTGGAAAATAATTAATCTACTTGAAGGACAGAAAAAAAGGGCTTTTCTAATGTTATAGGGGAACAAAATCCTACACGATGGAGTAAGTCCAATGGATCCTAAGGAGCATGTGCAAATTACACCCCACTGAAAAAGCAAAAACAGAGAAACTCTGGAAGATCCCAAGAGGGGCTCCTGATTCTGATAGCATTTCATGAGCCATCCGTATAAGGTCAGTTTCCCCACCTCAGTGGGATGGTCCTTTTGTCTCACCTGAAATATCAGTCACTAATGGGTTGTATAGTTTTCTGAAATACACCCTTTATTTGGATTGCTGCTCAATCAAAAATAGATGAGAAAATTTATAGAGATAATTATGAATAGGAGAAGGCAAGATTTCAGTGTTTATTTCCATCATTTGAGAAAACAATGTATCCTTTGTAGCAGAACCTGCCGGAGTCTCACCAGGAAAGGCCCTGAAAATAGATGCCTGACATCAAATTGTGCCTTAATGGACACTAAGTATTCACGTTGATTGCCAGGTTTAGCTCAATGAACCTAGACACTGCCACAATTTGTTTTATTCTCAGACAGACCAATTTTAGAATACCTTATGATCTTCAGGGATGCGGGAGTGTCAGCTAAACAGTGTTATCTGATATGGTCAGGTCCAGGCAGGTTACCTGTCCAGTCTAGGGGCATCCTTGCCATCAACTCCCAAGTCCTTAACAACCTAGTTCAACCTGAATCCTTTTCTTTTTTCCTCTGAGCAATCAGTGGAAGCCCATATAATTCTCATCTTATAAAAGAATTCATTTAGAGGTGGTCTGAAAGTTAATGGTTAAACCCATTGTTTGTGGTCCCATGAATATAGGTCACAATAGTAACAAGCCTTTAGACAGAAGGTACATAGAGAAAGAGGAGCAGTTCAGGACCTTATTACAACATGTCTATCAAACCCAGGGGAACAAACAATGTGTCTGATTGATTTTTAAAAAGTCTGGCAGACAGCTCTCATTGTGCCTGTAGCCCCAAACCTTGCCCCAAATTAAAACTGGAAGCTGAAAAAAACACCCAGCCTTCCTGACTCAACCACCAGGACTCACTCTCTAGGGGCAAAACCCCTCAGTTCCACTCAAGAGCCTCATCTTTCCTCTCGCAGGTTCAGGTGTGGGTGACCCAGAGATGTCTCCCCATCAGCGACTGTGCCAAGGATGGAGAGATTTCTCGAGAACAAGCCCCACCCACCCCGCTGCTGACCGCAAACAGAGAAGCTCCTTTTCACTTTGCTTATGTCTCTTCCCATCAGTCTCTCCTTATGGTAAACGCCAAATACTAACAGGACGAATGAGTAATATGCAAGAAAGGCCCCTGGAGAATAATTCAGGGACAGGAAGATGACATCTGAGCAGTAAGTCACATCTCGAGTCTCCCAATGCCAGCTAAGCAGAGCTTCTCAAGTCCACAGGTAACATGACGGTGGCTCTGATCACAGTATATTTTTGTCTCCATGTGACCGTGAACTGTCCCCTTGCCCTTCTCATCACGGCCAGTGAGCGTCATTCAAAAGGTGCCCAGTCCTGTGCGTTCAGTGAACAGCTCTGCAGGCTACACTGGCATAAACAGCTGGTTGGGGATTTCAGATTAAAAGTGCAAAGCATGTAGCAGATTGTAAAACAATACTTAGACGCAAACAGATAAAGGAAATGCAGCTGGAAACTGTGGAGGAAATTAAAAGACACAAGGAGGGGCGGCTTTTCCCTGGGTGCAGCAGTTAAGCCTCCAAGGTCCCAAAGCAGAGGGCCGGGGCTCCATCCCTGGGTCACAAAGATAGATCTCTCATGCCACAACTAGGATCTCTCATGTTGCAACTAAAGATATCTGAGTGCAGCAACCAAGACCCCGCGAAGCCAAATCAATACATAAGGAAACATTGTTCTTAAAAAAGACTACATTTGGGTCCATTCTAACAATCACATTTAAGATTTATAAAACACAGGCAAGTGAAGGATAACAATTGGATGTGGGCATTGTATAAGCTTTCATCAACATTTCCAGTGTCCATACGGTACGAAAGAGGTACCGCATTCGCGGTTACTTAACGGGAAGAATCATCTTTCTGGACTTTCAGAGCCAAGGGAACCAGAAAGCAGATATCTCAGAGTACAGAAGTAGTATATTTGGATTTAGCGCTCACATTTTCTTTTTCTCACTGCCTTCCTGACTACATGAAGACAGGAATTAACTAGCTTAGCAAAATACCAAACCAAATTCCACTCCCCTAAGAAACAAAAATGAACAAACAAAACAGGTTGCTTGTTTTATGACAGGAGGTAGGAGAGGACCGACATTCACTGGTGTGAAACAAGGGAGGAGCGTTTACGTGACCGGGCTTTTAAGGTGACACTGCGGCCGACATCACGGCCAGGTTCTCAGGGAGGTGGTCCCCCTGGGAGTCGTGTCTCCCAGGACAGAGGGGGTGCTGGGCAGGGGCCCCCACTGTGGGTCCCCACTTACAGTCCCCGCCCCGCCACTGGCGTGCGTTCTGGCGTGCGCTCTGGTGTTCACTCTGGAGGAAACACTGTTCACGCGTCCCTCCCGGTGCAGAGGGGAGCGAATGGAGCCGAAGGGTAAAACCCTTGGCAGTCTAAAGACACCCTCCAGGCTTCCCAGGACACACCTCAGAAAGAAGCATGATATACACACACACACCAAATGGAAAGTCATCCCAAGCAACACTGAGTGAGGTTTACATTCCCTCATCTAAAATAGAAAAGCAATGGTAATAAAGATGCTATCATGTGTTATCACCTCATCAGCGGAATCTGAAAAATGATACAAACAGACTCACAGACAAATTTATGTTAACAAAACAAATTTATGTTACCCAAGGGGAAAGGGGCAAAGGAGTTTGGAATTAACATATATAGTCCTGGACATATACAGAGGACTATATATAAAAGAGATAACCAACAAGGACCTACTGTATAGCACAGGGAACTCTACCCAATATCTTGTAATAATCTATAATGGAAAAGAATCTGAAAAAGAAGAGCTATACCTATATATGTATATATAACCCAATCACTTTGCTATATGCTTGAAACTAACACAACACTATAAATTAACTGTATTTCAATTTAAAAGTTAAATAAAATCAAACACTAGCTAGCTGAACATCGAAGAATTGATGCTTTCGAACTGTGGTGCTGGAGAAGACTCTTAAGAGTCCCTTGGACAGCAAGGAGATCAAACCAGTCCTAAAGGAAATCAACCCTGGATATTCACTGGAAGGACTGATGCTGAAGCTGAAGCTCCAATATTTTGGCCACCTGACTTGAAGAACCGACTCACTGGAAAAGACCCTGATGCTGGGAAAGACTGAAGGCAAAAGGAGAAGGGAGCAGCAGAGGATGAGGTGGTTGGATGGCATCACCGACTCAATGGACATGAATCGGCGCAAACTCTGGGAGATAGTGGAAGACAGGCAAGTCTGGAGTGCTGCAGTCTATAGGGTCACAAAGAAAGAGTGGGACACGACTTAGCAACTGAACAACAAGCTTTCAAAGTGGTAAGATTTTAAACTTCCAAGATAGTGTTTTGGGTTTTTAATACACACACATGCACACACATGTCTCTAGCTAAGGAATTATATTTTAAACTAAGCCAAGGAGAATAAAATATTTAATGTAGATTGTAGGCTACAAAATCTGTAAAGAAAATTCCCTAAAGTGATAAAGTGTAACTTCTGTGCTGAATACAGAAAAGTAACTAAACACTGCCCAAAGGCTCTGGAATCATCTCTCTCCCCCCTTTCAGGGTCTGAGACAGATTTGTAACTGTAACCAGTGTGTACAGATGAGGTAACTTAGAACTGAATTAAACAAAAACAAAAACATTATCACAAAAAAATACAAATTGAAGCTCTTGAAATCCAGTTCCCCAGTGTTTGGGTATAACAAAAAATTCTGTTTTCAGATTCACAGGTTTCTTGTGAATTTAATTAAGGTCTTTAGATATTTAAATCAGCATTCAGCAATGGTTTTGAACTCTATCTCTTTTAAGAAATTGCACATTTGAAATGACATGATAAAACATTTAGGAGTTAATGCAGCTCACAGAAAACTTCAAAAGTTATCAACACCATCAGTCTTTGGTATCCCTTAGGACTGAGGCAGATCCTGGCAGTCAGTCAGAACTGTCCAAACTCCTTCTAGAACAATGGCAGTAATCCGGCTGAGGCTTAACAAAGAGCACAAAGTGTTACAGGTTCCTAAGTTGGGCCAGCTTTAGATAATGCTTTCACTGATGTCAAATAAGACAAAACCAGAAATACCTAATTTGCTAGCAAACTGTTTGGAAATCCATTCTTTAAAAAATTAATAATAATTACCTAACTTGTTTCACGCACGCAAGGGTTTCTCAATTTTCTGCTTTTTGTTGTCTTTTTCCGGCTGTGTCGAGTCTTAACTGCATCTCGGCACGTGAGAGCTTAGTTCCCTGACTAGGGATGGAACCCCAGTCTCCCGCATTGGAAGGTGGATTCTTAACACACTGGACCACCAGCGAAGGCCCTCCATTTTCCGTGCTTTGCCTTTTGTTTTGAAACTTGAGCAAACCTCCCATGCCTTCATTTGGCAAATAATGAACAGATGGGTGCTCTCTATAGAAAATATCACACACACATGCATCTGTGTTTTGCAGCTTCACCAAGTTTCCCACAAGCTGAGGCCAGGTGAACAAAATCAGTGACATACCCTTCCCTTCCCCGGCAATGGAAAAAAAAAAATCTGCGTGTACACTGCCCCACTTCACCAGACTGATTTCCATATTCCATTTATGCCATCTTGACTTTGAGATCAGAAGGTCTAGAAAGCAGCTTTCACCAATCACAGTGACAATTCCCAGTATTTGTCCCAAGGAGATATTAAGGGTTTTTCTTGTAATTAATTTACATGTAGGTTTAAGATGAATAAGTGACTGTTAGAATCAATTTCAATCAATAGTCAATAATTTTCTAACTTTAGCCAAAAACACCCACCTTGGAAGATCGGAGTGGTTTGCAACCAATGGGGAGAAAGTAATAGCTGATATCCATTGTTACTATGTGCCGTTTTTTTTAAATGTAATTAGCTCATTCAACCCTCACAACAACCTTAGGACATAGGTACAACCCTTCTTTTACAGATGAAGAAATTGAGGCGTCAAGGTGCAGAGGCGCTTGCCCAAGGTCATCCAGCACAGCACACCAAGGCCACTGGTCTCGGGCAGCAACTCCGGCTCTTCCCTGCCTCCGGGCACACACGCACGCGCACCCTCCGCTCACTCCAAATGAGCACCCCCTTTCCCATCTGGTACTAGGAATGCAGTCTCCCAGCAGACATGCAGGGGACATCGTGATCTAATAACACGCCAGACACGAGTAAGGAAGGAAACTGAGACGACCCTTCAGGTCCGCAGCCCGCTGCTCTGTTGGTCTGCCTTTGTGTGTCCCCCACGAAGCCCAGGACAGCTCTGGGAGGACCTCGCCAGCTCTGGGAGGACCTCGCCAGCTCTCAGGACTGCCTACTGACTTGATTTTGATAATCCTGAAGAATGGATGATGGAACTTAGAAACAAAGTCAGCCCAATTGCTGGCACTTTCTGTAGTGGCTGGGCGTCCAGCCAGCCAGTCTAGATAAAGTCCACGGCGTGGACAGAACAACCAGGGGGAGGGGACTGAGACATGAGCGCAGGTCAGCTTTCACCATTGTTCCAGTTTCTAGAAATGCTGTCCAGTGATCAGAGCTATGGCTGTCACACTGAAGTAAGTCACTGAGAGAGTTTCTTTCTGTGACTGAGTGAGTGAGCAAGCAAAGAAGAAAGGGGAGAGAGATGGAACATGGGAGAAGAGGAGGAGGAGAGTGTCCACACAGACCTGATACCGCAGAGACCCGACACCCAGCACTGTGAACGTCCACGCAGGTCAACTGGAGGCAAACCCCAACTCTGCAGAAGGTTTCCAGTTTGAGAAAGGAATACAAATTAGCATCCAACAGTAAGGATGCTGTGTTTTTAGGCTGCTTAATTTGATTTACAACTAATTAAAAAAAAAAAAACAGACTGAGCTAGCAAGGTAATGCTCAAAATCCTTCAAGCTAGGCTTCAGCAGTACATGAACCGAGAACTTCCAGAGTTCAAGTTGGATTAAGAAAAGCAGAGGAACCAGATATCAAATTGCCAACATCTGACTAGATCATCGGAGAAGGAAATGGCAACCCACTCCAGGATTCTTGCCTGGAGAATCCCAGGGACAGAGGAGCCTGGTGGGCTGCCATCTATGGGGTCACAAAGGTTCGGACACAGCTGAAGCAACTTAGCAGCAGCAGACTGGATCATAGAAAATTTCCAAAAAAAGAGAATTCCAAAAAAATATCTACTTCTGCCTCATTGACTATGCTAAAGCCTTTGACTGTGTGGATCACACCAACGTATGGAAAATTCTTAAAGAGATGGGAATACCAGACCACCTGACTTGCCTCCTGTGAAACCTGTACGCAGGTGAAGAACCAGCCGTGGAACAATGGACCGATTCCAAACTGGGAAAGGAGTCCATCAGGACTGTATATTGTTACCCTGCTTGTTTACTTCTATGCAGAGGACATCATGAGAAATGCCAGGCTAGATGAATCACAAGCTGGAATCAAGACTGCCAGGAGAAATATCAGCAAACTCAGATATGGAGATGACACCGCTCTAATGGCAAAAAGTGAAGAGGAGCTGAAGAGCTTCTTAATGAGGGTGAAAGAGGAGAGTAAAAAGGCTGGCTTAAATCTCAGCACTCAAAAAACTAAGATCATGGAATCTGGTCCCATCACTTAATGGCAAACAGATGGGGGGAAAGTGGAAATAGTGACAGATTTAATTTTCTTGGGCTCCAAAATCACTTCAGGCAGTGACTGCAGCCACAAAATTAAAAGATGCTTGCTCCTCGGAAGGAAAGCTATGATGAACTTAGCATATTAAAAAGCAGAGACATCACTTTACTGACAAAGGCTTGCATAGTCAAAGCTATGGTTTCTCCAGTAGTCATGGACGGATGTGAGAGTTGGACCATAAAGAAGGCTGAGCGCTGAAAAACTGATGCTTTCAAATTGTGGTGCTGGAGAAGAATCTTGCGAGTCCCTTGGACAGCAAAGAGATCAAACCAATCCATCCTAGAGGAAACCAACCCTGAATATTCATTGGAAGGACTGATGCTGAAGTCAAAGCTCCAGCACTCCGGCCACCTGCTGCACTGCCCCATCAAAACGGACTGACCTGCAGGAGAAACTGGGCGCCCTCAGCTCTAGTCTTGTTTTTTTAAGTAACCTTTTCATTTCTGGCATCTCAACTATGTCTTTCTTGAGGCTCATATGTTTAAAAATATATTCTCAAGTGTTTCGGCCTTTAGTTTTTCAACTGGTTCCTGGGTTCACATTCCTGTTTAAAAATAAAATAGGTTTTGGTTTTGCTATTAATGTCTCCCTTCCAATTGAACCAACATTGTGCTACCCTTCCAGCACTGAGTACGGGAAAATGCCATCTCCTGCCCTGTGTCTGCTCGTTGTCCTCAATGTCCTTGACTTTTCACTGATGACTCATGAGCCATGAGATGACAGCTGTGCCCATGCAGGCAGGCCAAGCTGCACGGCTGCGGACGGCAAGGGGCACGCCCACAGTGTACCTTCCGCTCGGCCACATGGAGCAGGCTCTCTCTGGCATCTCTCGGGGGACATGCTGACCTTCCTCATTTGGCTTCTACTAGAGGCCTCTGTCTCCTCACGGGTCACCGGGGAGCACCATGAGAATGTCAATGACCGTATGCCCAACTATCAGCAGAGTGGGGTATTGAGAGCTGGGCGGGCTGTGTGATTCACCACGGCAACTGACAGGACACACTTGACCTTCCTGGACAAGCACAGAAGCCGGGTCTGGTCTGAGCTCCTTAAAGGATGGGGGAAAGCAGAGTGGCAAGTGTCCAGACTCCAGGACCGGACAAACGGGCCAGTCACAGCTCCATTCCCGAGCTGCCTGACTCCAGGAAAACAATTCAGCTTCAGGAATCTGCACTTCCCCCATTTTCCTTAAGCACAGGGGATTTACAGTGCTCTGTTAGCTTCAGGTGTACAGCACAGGGACTCAGAATGTATAGTCTTTTTTTCAGATTCCTTTTCCTTGTAGACTGTTACAGAATATTTAGTAGACTTCCCTGCGCTAGGCAGTAGGTCCTCGATGATTATCTATTTTATATATAGTTGTGTGTATATGTAAATCCCAAACTTCTAATTTGTCTTTCCCCCACCCTTTCCCACAGACTTAATCATAAATCTGTTTTCTATGTCTGTGGGTTTATGTCTGAACGGCCAACAATAGGAGAATGGTAAGTTACAGAGGAGCCGTCTAAAGGAACAGCAACCAGAAATTCAAAATTATGTTTTAGAAAGAAACATATTGGATGGAAAAATACTGATCATATAATGTAAAGGTCTAAAAGGGCAACTATAAAACAATATATATGACACCAATTTTGTCTGTATTTCAGAACTTAAATACACTGGAAAAAAGACTGGAAGAAAATATTTCAAACCGTAAGATCAGATCCTTGGAAGGAAAGCTATGACAAGCCTAGACAGTGTATTAAAAAGCAGAGATATCACTTTGCTGACAAAGGTCTGGGTAGCCAAAGCTATGGTTTTTCCAGTAGTCATGTATATATGTAAGAGCTGGACCATAAAGAAGGCTGAGTGCTTAAGAACTGAGGCTTTCAAATTGTGGTGCTGGAGAAGATTCTTGAGAGGCCCTTGGACTACAAGGAGATCAAACCAGTCAATCCTAAAGGAGATCAACTCTGAATATTCACTGGGAGGACTGATGCTGAAGCTGAAGCTCCAATACTCTGGCCACCTGATACAAAGAGCCGACTCGTAGGAAAAGACCCTGATGCTGGGAAAGATTGAGGGCAGGAGGAGAAGGGGACTACAGAGGACAAGATGGCATCGCCAACTCAGTGGTCACGAGTTTGAGCAAAACGCCGGGAGATGGTGAAGGACAGGGAAGCCTGGTGTGCTGCAGACCGGGGGGTTGCAAAGAGTGGGACCTGACTGAACAGCGATAACAACGAAAGATCTCAGGATGCCAGGGCTACAGGCGACTCCCTCCATACTTGGCTGCAGTTTCTAAGTTGTCTTAATCTCTTTCTGTACACATATCTACATGTACCTACATTTTTTTACTTGAATGCATAAGTGTGATCATACGCCCCTACTTTTTCTTCTCTTTGGCTTGGTTCTCCCACTCACGCAATGACCTGGCTTTGCTCGTCTACTATAAATCTTCACGAGACCCCTTCCAAGCTTCCCTGAGAAGGCTCTGTGCAGCTTTTCTTTAATGGCCGCATTATACCCAACGAAGTGGAGATTCTATAATTTATTCAGTTATCCCCCAATCGGTGGTTGGTCTTTCTGCTTGTATATTTCCATGCTCCCAGGACAGACGCTAAACACAGGCCAGGCTCTGCTCGGGTGGAATGGAGTTAGGACCCTGAGCCCTCCACAGCCCCTCAGGAACCCCCCGTTACTCGGCCCACTCTGCAGTGCTCTCAAGGATGCTCCAGCCCCACTTCCAGAATGCTGCCTCTCATCCCTCCCAAGATGCATTAGGGATGCCTGGTACCCCCAGCATCCTAAACTCTGATGACAGCTTTCCTCCTTTCTCTCTTCCACCAGACCGAACTTCACAAGGCCTGCTCTTCATCCCCAGCAACAGTTACAGCCCCCTGCACATTTTAGCGGATGAAGCAGATGGATGGATGGATAAACAAACAGATGAAGATGCGAGTGAACAGACAGAGGCATGAATGTTAGGATGTTTTGAGGAACTACAAGTAGTTCTTTACAGCCAGAGTATAGAATGAACGAGAAGGTGGGGGAGAAGACAGATCAGAGAAGTTAAAAGAGAAAAAGTCAGGGGACGTATATACACCCATGGCTGATTCAGGCTGATGTATGGCAGAACCCAGCACAATATCGTAAAGCAATTTGGTCAGATCCTAAAGGGTCTTGTGTGAGAAACAGTATGAATATTTTATTCTAAAGAGTAGGGCAAACCACTGAAGAATTTAAAGCAGCAGAATAATTAATCACTTTAAAAAAAGAAATGTGTTAAGCAGGAGTGTGGGGAAAGGCCTGGAGGAAGCCAGCGCAAAGGCTGAGGACCGTCGGGAGAGGACAGAGGAACCGGAGGCGGAGAGGGCGCGCCGGCCACGGGGCTAGACCTGCTGCGCTCCCACTCAGCCGTCCCGCGTCCGCGGAGCCGCGGTCCACGCTGCACCCACGCTGAGGAACCAGTGGGAGAGGGGAGCCCACCAGGGGTCACACTGGTGGCCAGTGAGGCGCCGGCGCAGACCTCAAGCCCCTCTGGCCCCAGGCCAGTGAGCTGTCTGGGCTGGACGGCGGGAACCAACGCCAAGAGCAGGACCAGAAGACGGGATGCCACTCAGGGATGTCAGGGAACAGAAGGGGCTGAGCTGGGCAACTGAATGGACACAGCGAGTTAATCAGGGGGAGGTTTTTAGAGGGATACTCACATTTCTGATTTAGCAGTTTGGCGGTGTCCTTCATTCAAAAAATTTGGCATTTGAAATGAAAGACGATGAGTTCCATTTGGGACATGCTGAATTGGATCTGCACTTGGGATTTATTGATATTTATGTATATATTTATATTATGTAAGAACACCGTACATTACCAAGTCTATGTTTAAATTTCTGTGCATTTCCCCAGCTTAAATCTTCTAGCCATCAATATTAATAGTGTTAGTGGATATTTATGGAATGACTGTTGTGTGCCAGGCATATAAACCATTTAATTCATAATAATTAGTTTTAGGGTTAAATGATAGCACGTATGTAAAGCACTTCGAGGAGTGCCTGGCTTATTGTATGCGTTCAGCAAACGGACCACTCACACACGAGGACATAAAAGGAAAGAGAAGTTGAGAAAAGTGGCAAAGAATCACATGCCTAGTTACAACTATTCTAAATCACACATACATTCTAATATTAATACAGTTGACTGGAATAAGACTTCAAGATCACAATAATGGCCCAAAAAAGACACTGAATTTAAGCACAGCACAATTAAGTCTGGAGGCATTCTATTGGGTGGTAACAGAAGTTAGTGACAAAGAGAATGAATAATTGAAATCTCACAATTCCAAATTTTTTATTTACCTGAAAAATGAACTCTCTTTTCTCTTGATTATCAGCTAAAGATGGTTTGTGGCTATCTGGGAAATACAAAAGAACCGGAAAGATCTAAAAATACATTCGTATTATTAATGTAATATTAATCAAATAAATAATGGTTGAGGATATAACTTGTTAGATTCATGGAAGTAAAAATAGCAGGTAGGAACTACGCCTCACTCTTTGAAACTCATCTTTGTTGCTCTCTATTTCACACAGTATAAGAAAACCTTTCTAAGTACTGGGTTGACCAAAAAGTTCATTTGGGTTTTTCCATAAACCTTACAGAAAAAACAGAACAAACCTTTTGGCTAACCCAATATCTTCAAATAATCCTTTCTTTTTTGGTTTTATCTTTTCTTTCCCAAAACGTAATGTGCATTTATGCCCTTATTTTATGACTCTCAGTAGATTGATGCTTGATGTTTTGACTAATCACAGATTGCTGTGTGTTCAGAAACCCTCTAAGGATTGCTTACATGGGGGTGTGTGTGCATGCGTGTTCAGTTGCTAAATCATGTCTGACTCTTTGCAACCCCAGGGACTGTAGTCCGCCAGGCTCCTCTGTCGGCGGGATTTTTTCCAAGCAAAAATATTGGAGTGGATTGCCATTGATATTTTAAAATCCTTCCTCATTTACCATTTTTTATTAAATGTTCTCTTATTTCACAAAGGATTGAGAGGGCAAAAAAATAACAGTACAACAGTGTGTATTAGAATAACTTCAACACAATCAAGATGGAGTCGTCTGGCCCTATGGAAGATTTAGCCATGAGAGCATTTCATCCTAGAGGGACACTGACTACCTGAAAGGCCATTTCAAACTCATGCAGTCTGCCACACGATGCCAGGCAACATACAACCTTCAGGCCCATGAATTTAAAATGTCTGAGATCTATCTGTGGCTCCATATCTTTTAGAAAATAATTACTATGTAATTTCTCAAGAAATCACTTTGGACATTCCACATATCCCTCTTTTAAAAATAGTTTAGATAATTTCGTTATTTGCCTAAATGTTTTAAAAGGCCTTGAATGGAAACAAAATGGCACTGAATTTATTTCATTTATTCTAAATAAAGATATGAACCAAAAGTCATCAGAGCCAGATCACAGATTGTGATAAACGTGGGGAACTCAACACAAGCCTACAGAAGAATCAAGTCTGAAAGATTTCAATTGCTGGAAAACTGACTAAGGCTCTGTTTAATTATTAGTGCTATAAAAAGTGAGTAATATTTACCTGGCCATAATAGTACTGTGTAAAAGTAACTTATCTGTCCTGCCAGGTGCCCATTTCTCACAGTTATTAAAAAGAATGAAAGGAAATCTTTACACAGTCATTACTTCTCCAGATTCGCCACCCCATCATCTTACATGATTGGGGGCTTGCGGGCTGTTAAGGAAGCTGATTTTTTTTTAAGTGCCAGTGCTAGCCCGGGGCTTAAACGAAATTAGTGACAAGTGGCTTTGTTAGTGAAGGGTACCAGCAAAAGTGCCCCAGTGAGCAATGGGGCATGTGTGTGTGTGTGTGTGTGTGTGTGTGTGGTATGTATGACAGTCGTGAAATATCTGCCTGCCAACGCAGGAGATGCAAGAGCTGTGGGCTCGATCCCTGGGTCAGGAAGATCCCCTGGAGAAGGAAATGGCAACCCGCTCCAGGAGTCTTGCCTGGAGAATCCCATGGACGGAGGAGCCTGGCGGGCTACAGTCCATGGGGTTGCAAAGAGTTGGACAGGACAGAGTGTCTGAGCACACACACTCCCCAATAACTGGTACAATCAGTCCCACTGAGTGATGAGTCATTTAGGGTGCTTGATCTTGGTAAATCCAAATATAAACAGACCCACGGGGCTTTCTGCTATGTGCTCACGCTCAGTGCTGACCAGAAACCTGATTTTACAAGACTCTCAGTTCCTCATGGATCTGTCATAATGTCTTGGAAGAGTATATTCAGGAAGTTTACAGCGACTGTGATTCATTAACCCAGCTTCAGCATCGTCATGCAATATGGGTTCAGACGACTTTACTGAATGCCTTCTGGATTTTGGCAAAGATGTCCCGGAGTCATTAGTTATCTGTCAATCATTTACAAATCCTTCCTGAAATCAGTTAGCAAATAATGTTTTATCAGTATAAACAGGGATCCCTGTACATGTGAGTCCCTGCAGGCCTGCTCTCTGCTGGTATCTGATGAGCTTGGTGGGATAGCGAAGGTGATTAAATGCCCACATATGCCCCAAGGAAATGGTTAGACTGTGCCTTGATTGGGAAGAATAATTACTAAAAGCTGAGGTTGTAATTCCTCTTTTGCTTTTCCCCCAGCCTGGTTGGAACCTAAATTGTTCATTAACCATCTCTCAGACTGAGTTCCGTGCACCTGTTATTTGTAGCACATGCGAATGTTATTCCAGCCTTCTTTCACAAAAATATGTTCATTTCTCACAAAGTTCTGAGTGTCTATTTCTAGTCAATTAGCCTCCTAGATAAGCTTCAACAGACCAAGGTAACTCATTAATGCGACATTTCCTCAGCATGCCAGTAAGCTCTACAGGACGTGAATAAGACAGGCAAATGGCAAACTGTATTTTTTAAAGGTTCTAGTGGGAGTTAAGGGAACCCAGTAATACTATCATCTTTCAATATTTTTTTGTATATTTTGTAAATAAGCCTGTCTAATCAGACATATATAACAAACCATGGAATCCAATCTTTTTTATCGTGTTTTTTCCATGTTTTATTAGCTATACACACAAAAGAAGAGGACCAGAGCAAAGAACGTTGCCACGCTATTGAATTACAAACCATGGGAGGTCTTCCATAGGGTGTCAGGTCGAGCCTGTGACTAAGAACGGGCGTCAAGAACAAAACGCAGAAAAGAAACTTGCATATATCTCCCAAAATTCCATTTATGGAAGATGAGTCTCTCACCCAAGACCCCAAGTCACACAGTCCATCGCGGTTTTTAATGACATCAAAATGTGTATTGGAGGGCTTCCCTGGTGGTCTAGTGGTTAAGAATTCACCTTGCTATGCAAGGGACATTGGTTCCATCCCTGGTCTGGGAAGATCCCACGTACCGCAAGCAACTGAGCGTACATCACAACTGTGGAACCCAAGCTCCAGACCCACAGCTACGTGCCCACGCATCAAAACTGCCGAAGCCCACTCGCCTCGAACCCAGACTCTGCCACAAGAGACGCCCCTGCAACGAGAAGCCCGCACACCGTGACTGGCGAAAGCCCAGGCAGCAACGAAGACCCAGCACAGCCAGAAGTTTAACAGGTAAATAATTTTAAAACATGAAGACTTCTGGGCCTTCCCTGGAGGTCCAGTGATTAAGAATCCACCTGCCAAGGCAGGGGACACAGGTTCAATCCCTGACCACCCTACATGCCGCAGGGCAACTAAACCCACCTGCCACAAGCACTCAAGTCTGCACACCTAGAGCCCGTGCTCCCCAGCAAGAGAAGCCCTTACGCCGCAGAGAAGTGTGGCCCCTACTCGGTGCAGCTAGAGAAAGCCGGCGCAAAAACAAGACCCGGCGCAGCTAGAGACACAAGTAAGCAAAAAATCGTTTTAATTGGTGAAGATTGAAATTTTAAAAAACACAGTATATTACCACAGACTGGATGCAGACGTGCATGTGAGAAGGCAGCTTTCTATTAAGCTAGACGTTAAAAAGACTTCTGAAAACGCTGCTTTTTAAAGATTCTTTTCCTTTGGAAAATAGCTCTTTTCAGTTCTCAATGTGTTATCATAATATACCTCGATAACAATAAATTAATATACTTATAACTAATAATTTTTACTTTCTCAATTTTAATTCCAAATGCAATAAACACTAATTGATATAACTTACATGAGCAAAAACCTTTTGGAGTCCTAATAATTTTTAAGAGAACAGCTGCTTCTCAGGGTCATACGTCACATCCCTTAATATCTACACAGGTACATTTCTGGCATTGCACCACATTATTGTCTGATTGCTTAAAGAAATAACAACAAAGAACTGACATGGATAATTATAATCACCCAATCCTTTGTAGCTTGAAATATATATTTACTTGTCCAGCTAAAGACTTCACTTTCACACTTAGCTGCAAGGGAGGCTGGAAGTGAAGTTGTGTCCGAATTTTTTGTAACCCCATGGACTATACACTCCATGGAATTCTCCAGGCCAGAATGCTGGAGTGGGTAGCCTTTCCCTTCTCCAGGGGATCTTTCCAACCAGGGATAGAAGCCAGGTCTCCCACATTGAGGGCAGATTCTTTACCAGCTGAGCCAAAAGGGAAGCCCAAGAATACCGGAGTGGGTAGCCTATCCCTTTTCCAGCAGATCTTCCCAACCTAGGAATCGAACCAGGGTCTCCTGCATTGCAGGCAGATTCTTTACCAACAGAGCTATCAGGGAAGGAGCTAAGTGTGCATATGTGTCAAATTTCTGCAAATTGTTTAAGCAGTACTTTCAGGAAATGTACTGAAAAAGGAATCCATGTTTTCTCCCTTCATCCATACTGTTTCCTGGTAGTGATGGCTGGCCTCTAGCAGCTGTTTTGCAACACGAGGACAAGAGCCAGAGGACAGAGAAAGGGAAGGAGTGAGGTCCTGTGTAACTTCACAGGGGCACGGTACCATCCCTACCTCTGAAATGCTTTCATAGGAGAAAGATAAATGTCTTATTTAAACCACTGTCTTTCTGGTTTTCTATTATATACAGTCAAATTTAATCCAAAAAAATATAATTTTGATGGGGAAAACGCTGTACATAAACATTCTGGGTTTTCCAATGGAATCTTAGGCAAAAAAAAAAAAAAATTTAAAAAACTGCTCCATTAGCAAAATCAAAACATACAAGAAAATGACTAACTGTTTCACAACATAGGAAAAGACAAGCATTGTTCTAAGAATCCAGATTTTATTACTTTGGAAAACAAGAGAGATATTCTACAAGAGCCTAAAACTAACCTTGGTCATTTGAATAATATCTCTTTCATGTGAGGAGTAACCCTTTTTTTCCCATGGATTCAAGGAAAGAATGATAATTTTTAAATTATGGGAAATGTATTTGCCAGCATTAACCTCAAAGTGTAAAGTGTTACTTTTGGGGGGGCAAAGAAATAGTATGCCCTTTTAATCAGCTGACCAATCTACAAACAAGCTAAGGGTAACTCCTCAGCTAATGAACAGGCAGGATTTAAAAAAAAAAAAAGCTGGTTGACAAAACAAGAAGAGACGAACGGTCGCAGGCTCAGCAAGCCTGCCTGAAGGGCTCCAAAGTGCCAATCATGTCCCCGGTCATCACTGGGAGAATGAATGCCTGCCCACGTTATCATCTAAAATATATTTACAGAGGTCAGAAGAGCTACGTCTGTCCTCCTCTATGCAAAGAAGTGATGACATCCAGGGAGTATGTCACAAGCCTAAGTTTAGTTAGTGGATTTAAGCTGGTTTGCAGTTTTCCCCACTAAGTGTGATCTTCTGACCCCTCAGTTTTACAACCTTCTTCTCTGTGCTGCACACCAACTCTCCGCTCCTGAGTTAATCATTTCTGTGCCATTATCTGCCAAGAGTTCTTATCTCTTTCGCTGTCACTTTATAACAGGGTCCTCTTATCAACCTGCTTGGAGTCACATGATTCGTCCAAGCCTATCAAAAGTTTCCATGCCTCTGATTAGAAACCATCACGAAACTGGATACAAGGTTTACAGCAGATCACTAATGCTGGAAAAAGTACAGAGTCCAGGGAAAGACCTGCTTGTAACTTTCTGGATTCTTGGAGGTTTTGGTTTTTTTTTTTCCTCTCTTTTTCTTAACTTTCACTCAGGGTTATTGTAGTCTGATGTGTCCTGCCCAAGGCTACAAAATTTGACAAGCGGCACTTCCTTCTTACACTCAATGATATCTGCTCTAAACCAAAGGACTGCCTATAATTTCATTAAGAATGTCTTCTAATTCGGATACTGGGGATTTACAAGAATCTTTAAAGCACGGACTTACACCTATTGGTAAGTAGGAGTTGCTCTATTTATCATCTATTTATTATCCTGCTATGGCACTAATACATGTAATTCAATGCCATTGATGTATTTACTATTATAAGTCACTGCTTTCCCAGTTGTGTTTATTAAAAGCATGTAAGTCCACGTATATATCACACATTGATCTTTCTTGACGTTAAAGAGGTAAATGAATATTTCAAATATTCTTATAGCCTTTGTTTTTGGACGTCATTCTACCAGCCTAAAATAGCCAGAAAACAAAAAGTACCATATATTCCTTTCATCCCTAATATTTTCTGATACTTTTAAATGAGAAATGATAAACTAAAAGTGGAACCCCTTGAAACAGGTTACCCATATGGAGTCATCATCGATCCCACCTTAGCGAACGCTTTCAACTGTCTGTGGAGTTTGAAGCCACACCACAGTGTGTCTCATTCATTGCAGATATTACAGAAAACTTTTGTTTTTCGATCCAAAAGACAAAATCAAAACCCACAATCATACCGTCATTAGTTAAGAAGCTAAGGGTTACAGATTTTCAAAATAACGAGTCTATCTTCTTTTTATAAACAGAATAAGCACACAAAGCTAATTTTCATTTTTTAAAAGTACAAGCAATGCCGAGTCACAGGCGCTAATGTTTCAGCAAGAACACTTTCAATTAACCCTAAACGTAAAGGGTGAAAAAGACAAGACTCCCAGACATCTGTCATTATCGCTCTGTGGGAAACCGTGCCTTTATTCCTCCGCACTGGTTTTTGAAGGCCCTAAGCCCTTTCTGGCAGCACTTTTCTTAGGCTTTGGAATGAACTGGAATGTCCCTGTAATTCGCAAAGGCCTGAGTTCCAGCCCTGCTGAGAAGGAAAACCAAAGTCTGGGATTTTCCTCGTTCTCCCTTCATAACCAGCTGACTCCACTGAACGCAGTGATTGCTTTTTTTATGGGTCAACTACACCCTAAAGTATATCAATTGAGGAAACAGCAAAAAAAAAAAAAAAAAAGGTTCTGTACTTACGAAAAGGAAAACACTGGGAAGGCAGGCAGAGTGCAACAGAATTCAATTGCTCTGCAGATAAAAAGAAAACAGGGGCACAGAAATGAGCTGGTAGAGAACACAGGGGCGATTTCACGTCTTTGCCCGGAGATCAGCCGCCGGGCGCCTGGGCAAAGGGTCCCTGAAGGCGGAGGCCTCTGGGGCGAGGGCGCGCCCGAGCGGGGGCGCGGGGACGCGCGGCGAGGCCCCGGAGACGCGGGGGCGCGCGGCGAGGGCGCGCTCGGAGACGCACCCACCTGTGGATGCGAATTCAGGGCGAGGAAATCCGGGGCCGCGCTCGGGGACCCGCACTTGGCGGCGCCAGCCCGGGGTGCATGGACTGGGTGAGGCGGTGGAAGGGACCGCCTTCGCGTTGCCTCGGCTCCCGTCCGGCGCTCAGGCCCGGGAGCGAGGCTGGACCCCCTTCACCTCTGGGGTCCGCAGGGGCCGGAGCGCCGGCGGCCGAGGGGTCGGGGTGGGGGTGGCCGTCTAACCCTGGAGGGACCGCTGGAGGCTGAGCCTCAAGAAGGTCCTGAAGGAAGAACCCAGGAGCCCACCCCGGCCCCCGAAACCTGTGCGGGCACTTTAGGGCGCCAGATCACAGGCCGATCGGAGAACAGTTTTCAGCAAGGAGCCCTCTCCTCGGACCTCACTCGCGGGCACCGCCCGCTCCGGGCCCAGGAATGCTCCCCCCACCCCCCCTTACCCCCCAGGTGCCCCGGTATGGCAGCCCCGCTGGTGGCTGTGAGACGCCCTCTTTGGAACCCTCTGGTCACATCGGGGAGGCTGCTGGCTCTGAGCATCGTCTGCTCCACAGCGTAGCCTCCCGGGTGCTGGGGTAGGGGGTGTCATTCCCGCGGTGCTGGGGCCCCTTTCTGGGATACTTGGCCAGACGTTCGCTCAGAGGGACAGCACTGCATCAGCCCCTTCAGTGCGTCCCTGAAGGCCACTCGCCTCTAGAATTGGGGGTGGGGGGGGGAGGGTCTGACTGCCCAGGGCAGGCCCACCGAGAAGAACCCCCCAGCACAGCTCAGAGTGTCTGCAGTCCCCTGGGCTTTGATGGCAAATGGCACTTTGGGACCAGGGCGAGAGGCCCCCCAAACCCAGCCCATTGTATGTACAGAGCAGTCAGGGAATGAATTCTGCCTCAGTTTCTCTGTTCTGCTGGGAATGTGCCTGTTTCTCTAAAAAGCAACCTCTGTGGGTCCAAGCTGGCGTGACAGTGTTATGTATTGGTGGTTCCATGACAACTGCGTGTAGTCTGTGCTCGTATAAAGTGAAAATAAGACGCCGGCGTGGCTTCTGCCCGCCGGCAGGGCTGTCCAAGAGCATGAGGGCAGCAGACCTGGGCTATAACTGGATTGTTCCTTCCAGGGAACTGGTCTCAGGTGCCCTCCAGACTCTCGGTATCTGGCTTAGGTTTTTTACCTTCTCATAAATAGGGTGACATTACAGAGTGCTCTGCAGTAATAGTTTGAGAGAGAGAGAAGAAAGTATTTGTCTATGTCAGCCAAAGAGCCAAATCTGTGTCATAGGAAACGTGTCATCTAAGGGGTTGCAATCCTCCAGCTATGTGCTCAACGTTATGGTTGATTTGTGTTAACTTTATGTAATGCTTCTAATTGAGTGCATTTTCAAAGAATATTTTACAGTCTATATAACGTTGCATATGAGCCACAGTAAGTTCTGTGTAGCTGCTGCTGCTGCTGCTGCTGCTGAGTCGCTTCCGTCGTGTCCAACTCTGCAACCCCATGGGCAGAAGCCCACCAGGCTCCCCTGTCCCTGGGATTCTCCAGGCCAGAACACTGGAGTGGGCTGCCATTTCCTTCTCCAATGCATGAACGTGAAAAGTGAAAGGGAAGTCGCTCAGTCGTGTCCGACTCTTGGCGACCCCATGGACTGCAGCCCACCAGGCTCCTCCGTCCCTGGGATTTTCCAAGCGAGAGCACTGGAGTGGGCTGCCATTTCCTTCTCCAATGCATGAACGTGAAAAGTGAAAGGGAAGTCGCTCCGTCGTGTCCGACTCTTCGCCACCGCATGGACCGCACCACCAGGCTCCCCCGTCCCTGGGGTTCTCCAGGCGAGAGCGCTGAGGGGGCTCCGTCGCCTTCTCCGTCCTTCCCTCTGCCTTCTGTCTTGCAGAGTCCATGTTCAGTTTGATATGTGCCTTTGAAATATTTTACAGACACTTACGTGTGTATTTACACGTGCATTCTGTGTAGTTAGGGTCTATAATAGGGGTTCCCTGGTGGCTCAGATGGTAAAGAATCCACCTGCAATGCAGGAAAGCAAGGTTTGATCCTTGGGTCAGGAAGATTCCCCTGGAGAAAGGAATGGCAGCCCACTCCAATACTCTTGCCTAGAGAATCCCATGAACCAAGGGTCTGGCGAGCTACAGTCCTTGGGGCTGCGAAGAGTCAGACAGGGCTGTGTGGCTGAGCACACAGGGTGCATGAGGCACAGCGAAAGTGCTGCCTGGAGGTTGTGATGTCAGCGCCACTCTCTGGGCCCCTCGCTGCTCTCGGAGACTGACTGTATTCGGGTGATAAGCTTCAGAGCGCTCTGTGCCCTCAAGGGTCTCTGAAGCAGTGTCACACAGTGGGCAGTGAGACAGCCGCTGTGTCGCCCTAACCTCTAGCCGGCTCCATTCGCAGTGCCGCTGAGAACACCATCACCCACGCCCATGCTCTGGTGCTCGAGCTGGGCTCAGGCAGCCAGTTCCGTCTGGGAAGCTGAGCCCCGGAGCCTCCTCTCCTCCCTGGCTCCTGCCCGCCTCCCAAACACTGCTTCTGAGATTCTCTGTACTGGCCTGGATCCACAACTGTGATGGGGCTTAAAGGACCTCTTTAATGAACCAAGAGAGATGTGCAGAGAAAGCGAGAACGGAGGTTTGGTGGTGCTTTTTTCCTTTACTTGACTCTTCCACCCAGACGCCATGTCTAGGGTCATCTTGGCTTTAGCCTTGAACTTGAACTGAGCTAGAGAAGGGCTCTGGGACTGTCTCCCTCCATGGTCCAACCTCCCCAGACAGCTCCTGGCATGCTCTATGCAGGGCAAGAAGCACACATCTCGGCCCCCAGTCCAGAACCTCCCTTTGAGGGTTCGTCCTTACTCCTCACCTTGTTGGAACCTCTCTGAGAAATCCACTTGGCTTCAGGGAGCTTCAGGAATTTGCGGGGGGGGGAGGGGGGGTACTGTATCCGGGGAGGGCCTAGCAGATAACTGAATATGGATGGTGTGAGTATGAGAGATGGAGCCTGGAAACCCAGGAGGACGGAAACTGACCAGACCACTCAATCAAGGCTGCCTCCTTCTCAGTCTTTTAGAAAGCTCTGTCATGTGTGTTTACATGATTCATACGAAAAGATATATTTAACTTTTAAACCTCAAATAAGCAGAATATCTGCAGATAATGCGAGTGAGTCCTGAGGACAGTGTCAAACCCTGCAAGACAGTGCAGTTGGCAAGAACTTTCCACTAGAAGGATCCATTTTTCCTGGTCCTTAGAATGACTGGGCTTCCCAGGTGGCGCTAGAGGTAAAGAGCCAGCCTGCCAAAACAAGAGATTTAAGAGCTGTGGGTTCCATTCCTGGGGCAGGAAGATCCCCTGGAGGAGGGCATGGCAACCCACTCCAGTATTCTTGCCTGGAAGATCTTATGGACAGAGGAGCCTGGCAGGCTACTGTCCATAGGGTCCCAAAGAGTCAGACACGACTGAGCGACTTAGCATGCAGAATGGCTAGTGACTCCCTTCCTAGTTGTTTTCCTTACAGAGGATGCTTTGGGGGAAGTTAAGGGGAAAGAGAAAAAGATAAAAAACATATTAATAACAGTGTGGTGGGCTGCTCTCCTGACACAATCGCCTGCATGTAAAATTTATTTTGTTTAAAAAAAGGTTTTCTTTGTGAACCTTACTTTGTTGTTTAGTCACTGACTTGTGGCCGACTCTATGCGACCCCACAGACTGTAGCCCATCAGGCTCCTCTGTCCATGGGATTCTCCAGGCAAGAATACTGGAGTAGGTTGCCATTTCCTCCTCCAGGGGATCTTCCCAACCCAGAGATCAAACCTGGGTCTCCTGCATTGGCAGGCAGATTCTTTACCACTGAGCCAGCAGCGAAGTCCAAGTCTCATTTTACTGATGAAAAAAAAAGAACTTAGAAAGGTCAAGTGATTCACCCAAGGTCACTCGGTTTGCCAGAAGAGTGAGCTGTAAGTGGAGCCCATGGATGGGACTCTGAAAGCCATGCATTTTCCTCAAGGTTATACCTTTTCGCCCCTGTTGATATAAAGAAGTAATGATCACAAGCAGTGTTGATCTATTCAGACTTTCTTCCGAAAGGCATTTTGGACTTAAGAAAGACCCTGGTCAATGGCTCTTTGTCTTCCTCCTCCGACTACAGTGCAAATCAGGTTTAGAACCCCCAAGAGTTTGAAAGGGTGGGCTCCGCCAGCGTCTGGAGCCCTGAGGGCAGGGCAGCCACGGGGAGTGGGAGGTGGTTGGGGGGGGGGGCAGGGGGGAGGGTCGGTATGGGGCGTGGTGGGAGGGAGGCCCTGCTTGTCTCAGACTCTGGAATTTCCTGAAAGGATCTTTGACGTTGAGCTTGCAGTTCTGTGGCCTCTGGTGACAACTCGTGGGGTTACTGAGCAGATGACCAGGAAATAGAAACTTCACAGCATCCACTAGTTATCACCAGAGGTATGAGGAAGGCAGGGAAATCCCTCCAAATGAGGGCGTTTACAGAGGACTTTTTATTCCTATATGTAATACAGAAAGTCGTTCAGTCGTGTCCGACTCTTTGCGACCCCACAGACTATACAGTCCATGGAATTCTCCAGGCCAGAATACCAGATTGGGTAGCCTTTCCCTTCTCCAGGGGGTCTTCCCAACCCAGGGATCGAACCCAGGTCTCCTGCATTGCAGGTGGATTCTTTATCAGCTGGGCCACAAGGGAAGCCCAACAGATCAACATTTTACTCCTAACAAACAAGCAAATGTCTCCTGGGGAGAGGGGACAGGGAAAGAGTTTAAACACTGCCTCCCCCGCCCTTTTTAAGCACTTTTGACAAAGCCGGGTGTGTCTCCCAGGCCAGGCGCTAACGTGTTTTCACAGTAAATGCTGCTTCTGGCTGTGGGTCTGGGTGTCTGCAGCCTCAGGGTTCCAACGCTCCATCGCCTCCAGTGGTCTCTGGGGGCCTGGAAAGAAAACTGCTTGGAACCCGCCCCCCACCCATCCTGTCCCCGAAGCGACGCCCCACAGTGTCCCGACTAGAAACCCAGGGGAAAGTGAAAGGATTCGCCCCAAGGCTCCGTGCAAGCTGGCCACCACCTCTTAACTACGAAAGTTGTTTTCCAGTTGGAGGCAGGTTGGAAAAGGACCCTCCGAATCGCGCGATCCGCGACCCCTCGGGGGACCCAAAATTGCCCACGTGGCAAGTCCCAGGGGGACGGTCCCCCTGCGAGCCCCACTTTTCCAAACCCACACTTTCTTTGCTGGGTAAGAGGCACCCACATTGCTTGACAGCCGCAGCTCAGCGGGTCTGGCACACTTAGATCTTAAGAACCCCCGGGGGGCTTCCCTAAGACACAGCCTCTCGGCTGTCCATCCCCGAATGGCCCCAGCCCAGGAAGGGGAAGGGGGGGCGGCACATCACCCCTTCTCTCGTGAAGCTTCCAGTCTGGCCAGAGTCAGTGGGACGCCAGTCTAGAGTCATCTAATGCTAGAATCCGAGTTCCTCCTCTGGGGAGCTCTGGGGAGTGGGATCGCCTGGGGAGCAGCTCTCACCCAGGGCTTGGTGGTCTGCTCTGGGCCAGCAACGCCCTCGTGGCTGCCACTCACCATTCTGGTTTGTCCCCAACAACGTGGACCGGGTGGTTCCCAGAGTTGAGTTGCAGCTCACTCATGCTTCCATTTCAATCACAGAGAGGAACAGCGAGATTACACTGGCGGATTCCCAGGTGGCGCTAGTGGTAAAGGGCCACTGCAGGAGACGCTAAGAGAAGCAGGTTCGATCCCTGGGTCGGGAAGATCCCCTGGAGGAGGGCATGGCAACCCACTCCAGTACTCTTGCCAGGAGAATCCCATGGACAGAGGAGACTGGTAGACCCCAGTTCTTAGGGTCGCAAAAAGTCAGGCAGGACTGAGGCTACTGAGCGCACAGATCAGGTTGGACCAGCACCCACCCAAGGTCAGGTCCCAGCCAGCTCCTTTCACAAGACCGGATGTCCCCATTCACCTCGAGGGCCACCGGCTCTACCAAGGTGGGACATGCCTGGATCCCTGGGCTGGGGCAGTTCTCTGCAAAGCAGAAGTTCTGCAAGGAAGCCTTCATGCCAAGGCCAGCAGGTTCTGATACTCCAGGCCAAAGTCTCCCCAACCTCACCTTACCCTTGGGACAAAGATGCGAGTCTGTCTGGGGAGGGCTTGAGAGGCCTTGCTTACCCAGGAATTGTGTCACCTTGCGTTTGCCTCGCTGGGCAAGAGGGGCCGGAGATATACTCAGATGCTCCCACAGTGAGCTGCTCGCATCGCTATTGGCGGCCACCCCGCCAGGCAGTCTTTCCGGGGTGGACGGTCTAAACTGGCTGCCCTTCTCCCTCCTGGACTGGAGGTTGTTGTCGAGGATGTCGGAAGTAGTTACGCAGGCGTCAGAAAAAGATTAAAAAAAAAAAAAAGACACGACTTTTCACCTATTCCAGTTTATTTTCTGAATGCTTCAGCCAATTCCACGCTCTTCGGTAACTTACATGTCCGCAGGAAAACTTCTCTTAAAGTGCTTCCAGCGCGGGGGTGGGACGCCTCCAACCCAGCCACCCCACCCTCCAGCTCGGGAGCGCGACTCCAGAGTTATTGCTAAGTTTAATTTTCAGAGGAAAGCAAAAGTGATTTCTGATGGGCTTTTCGAGTGGCAGGGGCCGAGAAATGAAGCAGAGCTCGCGCTTCAGCGGTGTGTTCTGTCTCCCCCCAAAGCTGGCCTAGCCTGGCCGCGGAGACGTTCTGGGGAAAGGGTGGAGGGGTGGGGTGGGAATCTAGATTTCTTCTGAAGAGTAGACACGTGCTCTGAGAAAAGTATTCCGGTTTCTCGAAAGCACCAAAAAGTAGGAATGGAGGAGGCGCTAGACATAGTTTTCAAGGATGCGGATTTGCAAGTTTTTGAGAGGTTGGGATGGGCCGTGGAGTGGGGGGCTTCCCCCACCCAGGCGCGCGAGGACAAGGATCTTCCATGCTGTTCCTCCGGGGACCCGTGTTGTCGAGTCCAAGAAACCAGTCCTGAAAATCTTGACATTTTACGCCTTTGCAGACTGCACGCGGGAAGTGCGCGCGGCGGGCAGGCACGCCTCAGGTCAGGTCAAGGGCAGGCGGTGCCCGGCGCGCCCGGGAACGCGACGCCGAGCTGTGGGCAGGCGGAGGCGGGAGGGCCGGGCAGTAGCCTCCTCGTGGGCCGGGGGCGCGAGACCCCCTCCGCTGCTGCCCGCGGGCGCAGGGGGCGCACGGCCCCATGACGCTGAGCCTGGATAAAATATGCCGGGACTGCGCTTCTCAGGCTCGTCAAGGCTGCGGGAGCTTCCCCGAGCCATCATCTTTCGTAATTGCAACCGTCAATCAAGGCTTTAAGACAAAGTCAGAACCGGGAAGGGCGAGCCTGGAGACCGGCCCCGTAGGACGGGAGATAGAGCGTGGGGGACGCGGCGCGAAAGGGGAGCGAAGTTTGCAGGGGAGAGGAGAGCAAGTTGAGTATGTTGGGGGTGACTGGAGCCGGAGCCGTCTCACTGGGCCTCCGGTCCCCACCAGTTAACTGCCCCGCAGCCGGGGTGGCTTCCTCGGGGCTCTCTACCCGGAGGCCGCAGAGGCGAGACATCCCGCGCCGAGGGTGGGAGGCATCCGCCCGCGGGCCCGGGCTTTGTGATTCCAAGGCGGTGGGTGTATACTTCCGAGAGCGCAGAACCCCCCCCC
This sequence comes from Ovis canadensis, assembly GCF_042477335.2. NCBI lineage: Eukaryota > Metazoa > Chordata > Mammalia > Artiodactyla > Bovidae > Ovis > Ovis canadensis. The sequence continues at coordinate 89,703,017 of NC_091256.1, forward strand.
CTTCCCCGGGCCTGGACAAGTAGACCACCCCGGCCCTGCCCCTCAGCCCCACCTCCCCGCCCTTCCTGGCGTCCGCGCGCCACCCCCAGCCGCCCCCGCCTCAAGCTGCGGCTTCTGCCACCTGGAACCATCTCCAGGTAACCTTCCCGGCACCACGGGCGGGCTGGGCGCCTCCTCCCGGCGCTCTGCCTTCTCCAGGGTGTTCGGGGAGACGCCCAGGCCCATCCCAGGTCACAGGGCGAGCGGGTCCCCGGCTCCGGCGGGGGCCCCTGCCCCGCGGAATTGAAGGGACAAGGACCGGAGGGAGTGTGGGAAGGGGGAGGGGTGCGCCCGGAGCCGGCCTGCCGCCCCTCCCTCGGCGCCTGCTGCCCAGACCCCACGCGGGGCGCCCGGGGGGAAAGATGATCGGCCCTCGGGTCTCTCCCGCGGGAGGTTTCCCGCCTCGTCCACCAAAGGCGGGGTTTCCACGTCCCCCGGAGGGATCGGCATAGCTCTGGCCCTCGGGACAGCCTTCTCCCGCCCCGTTCCTGGAACAAGCCCTCGGGCCGGGGGTTCTCGGGAAGGGAAGTTTTCTCCAGGTCTGAGGCCTCCTTCGCATTCGGTGCCCGTTGGGCTCGCAGCCGACCCGGCAGAGCCATGGCCCGGACTCGAGCTTCCAAGCAAGGCGAAACCTTTCCGCTCTTACACGCCTGCGCATTCTTTGAAGAGCAGGTTTTAAAAAACCCTGACCCGGGCCCCTTTTCTCACACGGTCGCCGCTCCTATTTGTGAGACAAATGGGTGGCAGGTGGCTCTCTGTCAACCTCATGCCAGGCCTTTGGGGAGCGATGAGAGGGGAGAGAGTGGCCTCCACACCTGCGTGGCCTCAACAGGCCCTCTCTGGGCTGAAGCTGGGCTCTGACCCTGACCACGACCTCTGCCTGCGGCCAGGTCGGGCACTCCTCAAGTGCGAGCAGAGACGGGCCACACTGCAACCCGCGGTCCTGTTAGACGCTCTGCACCCTTCTCTCAGCCCTCCCAGTCTCTTCCTCCCGCTCCAGCAACCGGCGGGCCTCCCCTCCCGCACTGCGGGGAGCACTAGCCACCACCCCCCCCCCCCCAGCTGCCAGTTTGGTGTTGGTAAGGAGGGTCAAAGTGCCCCCAGACGCTCTCTGCAGTGGGAGGGCTTCGTAATAAACTTATTCTGAAAGTTCATCTGAATCCACACGCAAGGTGCTAGCATTGATTTGAGCCCTTTCCGAGCTTCCTTCACAACGATGCTGAAAACCAGGCAGTACTGAAAATGGACTGACTGACTGTGGCATCGTCACCGAAGTCTGAGCATCAGAAGGGTCACTGCGACCCACTCCCCTTTACCACCTAAGGGGCGGCCTTCTCACCGGATTTAAAGGTTTTCATGAAACCTGCAGATGCTACTAAAACTGAGGTCTGAGTAACTTCGGTTCTGAGTACTGTCAGTTCTGAGAGGCAGCAGTGCGTGAATGGCCAGGCCTGGGGATGTGGCGAGCAACCCATTTCATTCAAATGTGTAGACTCTGCGTGGCAGTGACTGGAGTACTTTTCAATTCATCAAATACTGGACTGGCCAGTTTGAATGTGTGATCTCTATGCCATTAACATAGAACAAATTCAGAGCCTTTGAGATTCAAATTCACCCCCTTGTGGGTGGACTCTCAGCAGATACTGAATATGAGGCGTTTCACGTGCAGTCAGGAGGCCGGGGATAGAGTGTTTTCATCTTGTTAAGATGAGATCTGAAAACTTTGAAGATGGGGCTGGGCTGGTGTGGAAGAGCTTGCATAACAGATGGTTCTTTAAAACTTTTTTTCAAGTGCTGGGCCTCTGGGCCTCAAGTGGCCCGTCCCACCCCAGAGACCTGGGGATGGAAGAGGAAGCCGGCGCTGCTCTTTGCGTTCAGTATGGAAACACGGCTCACTAACATTTTAGGAAGTCTGTCGCCAGCCTGATCTGGGGGCTCGAGGAGGCGGGTGGTGTTTATAAGTGAGCGAAGGAGCTGGAGGAGAATGGGGGGCTGGGGAGGGCCGTTCGGATTGCCGGCAATTACGCCAACTCTCGGCGACGCGGCTGTCCCCTCCTGAGCAGGTGGACCGCGCCGCTGGGCCCCTCTGGGGGTGCGGGGTGGGGGGCTGTGGACTAGTTGCCGAGGGCAATGGGGCCCGGAGACCCTGGAGCGCAGACCAGCTCTTTTCTCTCCTGGTTTGTTGAAACGCGTTCAACTCCCCCTCACCTAGCACGCACGGTGGGCGCACCCCCGCGGGCTTCCCCCCTTCGCGCCGACACCTCCAACCAGCTTCTCCTCGGCCGCCGCGCTCAGGCAGAGGTCGCCTCTCAGCCGCTCTAAGACCCGCCGCGCGCGCATCCCCCGCCCGGGGCCGGGCGGTGTGGGAGGGGGCGAGGCGGGGTGAAGAGGTTGGGGCGGCGAGGGGCCGGGAAGCCTGGGCCTCGTCCTCATTGGCTGGCGCCTGGGGTCCGACCCGAGTCCGGAACCCGCGTCCCCATCCCCGGCCCTCACCCTCATCCCGGCCTCCCGCGACCCGGTCCTGCTCCCCTCCCTCTCCCCCACCCCCAGCCTCGCCGCCCCGGGGCTGCAGAGGACCGCTCCCGGACGGGAGTGGACGAGGCGGCGGAGGGAGGCTGGAACTTCCAGCTGCACGCCTGAGAGTGAGCGGGAGGGAGGCACACACGGGCGAGGGGCGGAGGAGAGGAGACGGAGGCCAGAGACCGCGCGAGCCGGAGACCCTGCGGATCCCGAGCGGAGGACAGCGGAGGGCGGGGCGCGGGTCGCCGAGCCGAGCCGTCCGGGAGCCGCGGCGGCAGCAGCAGCAGCAGCTCGGCCGCCGCCTCCGCTGCGCGCCCGGAGCTCGGCCGGACGCGCCCCCGCGCCCCCGGCAGCTGCGCCCTCGCCGAGCCGGGCCCCGGCGCCCGGACTCAGCCTTCGCTCGGTGCCCGCCGCTTCCTTCTCGCGGTTCAGGGGCGGCTGAGGAGCAGCGAGCCTGGACGGGGCTCCGGGGTCCTGACGGCAGCCCCGGAGGCGACGGGGACGCGCTGCAGCGCGCCAGCGAGAGAGCAGCCGGCCGGCCGCCCCCTCCTTCTTCCCGGCGGAGGTGAAGCCGTGCCGCCCGCGTTCAGGTGCAGGGCTTCCGGACGGACACGGACCCCCTGCCCCCGCCCGCGGCCGCCTTGTCATGCTGCCCAAAGTGGAGACGGAAGCCCTGGGACTGGCTCGGTCGCATGGGGACCAGGGGCAGATGCCGGAAAACATGCAAGGTAAGGAGGCGCTCGCGGCGCGCGGCTCCCGCGGCTCCCCCGCCCCCGGCTCGCCCCGCGGGCTGCAGCCGCCGGCCCCGCGCGGGCCCTGGACTGGCCGCCCGGCGCCCGCCGCCGCGGGGCTGCTGGGCTGCGGGGCGGCGCGCGGGCGTCGGGCCCCCTCCCCAGGGGAAGGCATAAAAGTTTATGGCTCTTGAACAATGCGGGGCGGGGATTTTCCGAGCAATGCCTAATTGGCCGCTTCTAATTAAGAAGAGAGGCTTCGAGCTCCGGCGACCGGAGCCGGGGCAGCCTCTGTCTAGAGATCTAATTATTCCGACGATCTTTCTAAGAAATGGAACTTCTCTCGGGAAGCCCGAGCAGGTTCCCTGTCACTCGAGTCGGGGGAACTTGAACCAGTTCTCTTGAGTGCAGAAGAACCCTCTGCCTGGGAAAGTCAGCTGCAGAAAGCGCAGAACCTCGGCAAGAGCAGGCTTACCGGTGTCAGGACGCCTGGGCACCCTGCAGCCCCGGTGCACCCGTGGAGTCGGCTGGCACTGGAACTTCTTAAAACGGCAGGCAGAACTGGAAAGAACCAGTTGTCTCCAGCCCACTCTCCAGCCGGGCACTGCGGAGTGAGTGCAGGGCTGGGGCGGCGGCTTAGCTTCCAGCCTCTTCGGTCGGATACCTGGGAATCTGGAAGTCCCGTTTGTTTCCCCAGCTTTTGATTGCTAACAACAAGCGCGAGGCGGAATGGCAAATCCTGTAGGCTGTATTTTCGCTTCCAAAGAAGCGATTCTAGACCTTGGCGGTGTTAAGCCCTTCAGAAGTTTATCGCAGTTGCTCGGGGCCAGGGAGGGAACAATGCTAGGAAAAGTCTCCGCTGCCCTTCCATCCTCGCCCCCGCCAGCGCGCAGGATGTGCGGGCCGGCGGGCCTGTGATCCCGAGCGCTTCCTGCCATCCCCTCGAGCGAACTTGAAAGGGCCGAGGACGCGCCGAGAGCAGAGTTCAGGGCTGGCGCCCGCGGCGGTGCAGGAGAGGGGGCGCTGGGCCCGGGGCCTGAGGTCGCCCCGCTGTTTGGAGACGAGGGGGCGGCGGGTGGGCGTGCGTTCCCGCCGGTGGGGTCGGTCAAGGCTAGAGGATTCTGGGGTCTCGCCCAGCCTCCAGGGAGGGCCGTGGAAGTCCCCGGGGACCGAGCCCCCTAGAGTCTAACCTGTAGGCTGGCTGCCCCAGGGAGGACCCGCTTGGCCCAAAGAGGCTTTCCTGCCGGGCACCTGGGATTCCGCGAAGCGGAATTTTTCAGGGGAAGCGGCCCCGGGGCGCCGCATCGGGCCCCTCGGCCGCCACTGCCCAGGACTCTTCCTTGGGCGCCCTCGGAGCCGGCGAGATGCTGGCGTCCAAGGGAAAGTTTCGGCTTCTCCTATCCAGGCGCGATTCTGAGCGCCTCGGGAAAAGAAGCGCTGGGAGAAGTTGGAGCAGGAAGTCGGGTGGGGGCAGACGGGAGGAAGATAGCACTGCGGTATTTTCTTTGTAAAATTCGAGAGGGCCGTTCCTGACCGGACCCAGCGTTCCTGACCGGCCTTCCCTGGTGCCTGGGCCTCTGGGACGTCGCCGGCTCCTTGCTCAGCCCCGGGGTGGAAAGCTGGTGGGAAGCGCCCGGCGTGGCTTCCTCCAGGCGACGCGGCCTGCGGCCCGAGGGGAGCCCCTGGGGACGCGGACCCCACGCCCTGGCCTGGGCTTCGCCGCGGCCCGAACCGTGGCGGGTGTGGGAGAGGTGCAGAAAAGGTTCGGGGAACTCGTCCCCGTGCCTGCGCGGCCTCTGCCGTCCCAGGCGCCGGCGTCCCCCTCTGCTTTCTCGGGACCGGGACTTCTTCGGTCGGATGCGTTGGATTCTCCGAAGACTCACTCATTCGAGCTACAGCACGTGGGCGCCTCTGAAAGATGCCCGGGTCTCACACCACGGCGTCGGTCTCCCCACGCGGCCTCGGTCTTGGGATTTTCCAAGAGGGTCCCCAGCCCCGGTCTTTAGGATGTCGGATCCCGAGGTTCGCAGGAGTCCCTTACCTCTCCGCACCTCTCGAGGGCTAAGTGAAGAGTTTACTTTGCTGGGGAAAGGAGGAAGGAGAAAGGCACACACTTGGTCAAGCACACTTTTTCCCCTGTCCGAAAACACGCCTGGAGACAACAGTCACGACCTTTCCGGAGGGTAGGAACAAACTTCTGGATTCCTCAGCCTCAGGCAAACCCCCAGGCTCCCCAAACGCGAGCGGGGACCTCCCTTGGCCCCGCCGAGAGGACTGCGCTCTGCGTGTCTATTTCTATTTCTTGGCGCTCAGACGCCTGCCTCGGCTTTTCCCATCTTTTCCTGGGATTCCCCCTTCCCCAAACTCGGGTAACTCATCCCGATCTACGCCCCAGCCCAGGACTCCATGTCTCGAGAGAGGCTGCCGGTAGGGGGGCGTCAGTCGAGAAGCGCGGCTAGGGACCCCCCCCCCCCGCAAAGGCCCTTTCCAGAGGCCCCCAGAATCCGTAAAGAAAACAGGACTGTATTAAACAAAAAAAAAAATCAGAACTCTTTGGCCAGGAGGCCACAGTGGTGCTGGAGTGTCCTGGCACTTTGGGGATGGGTGGGGGGCCTGTTTCTCCTTTTCCTTTTCGGTAAACAAATCAGAGGAAACTCCTGCCGGCTCTCAATACACCCCCGCCCCCGCCCAGCCCCGCCCCCTGAAAATGCCACTGATTAACTTAAAACAAACTTGACTCGGGCGTTTGTGCGCCTGTGGGTAGCCCAAAGTTGAGCAAGGGGCGAGAGGCAAGTGCGCCCCGGGGTTCGCGGGAGGTGCTCGGAGGCTTCGGGCGGCGGCCGGGCCGCGCGGACCTGCCCTCGGCGTCCACCCCCCGCTCCCCCGCCCCGCGGCCCGAGCTGCGAGGCTCCCCGGGCGTGGACCGAGTCTCCGGGAGGGGCCGGATCAGGTATTACCTGGGTCTCCCGGCCTCCGCCCCTGCTGCACAGTTTCTCTTGGTCTTGGAGCTGCGAAGACGCCTTCCCGGGACTGCGTCCGGAGCTGGACGGTTACCCGATCCCTGCAGGGAGCCGCGCGAAGCTGCCGCCTGATTTCTGTTTAACAGGGGAGCTCGAGGTGTTTATATTTTGCAGTGATGATCGGAAACATGTGAAGTTCATTAAAGGACTTCAATACTTCGCGACGAAACCAAACTCTCGTGTGTGTCTTTTGCTTTCCTTCTCTTTTTCTTTCCCTTTCCGTCCGTGCTCCCTCCCCTTCTTTCTAGTAATTTTTACAGTAGATTTTCAAAAGTGCAGAGATCAAAGCGCAACCAGTCCGTAACTGGGTGTTTGGATTAATCTAACAGCTCTGCACGCTGGGAGCCTCGGGCTGTGGCTGGAACAGTGCTGCTGGCAAAGTGTCCGGGGCTCCCAGTTCCTGGTGGAGGTTCGGCGTTGCTTTCACCCAGACATTCTTAAGGCTCAGTGAACTTTGGGCAAACCCGGTTCCAGTGCGAGGATGACGCTGTGTGCTTCTTTCTCTTCCTTAGGAAAAGGTGACGTTTTGGAACTTATCAGCAAGGCGATTTAAAAGGAATTCTAAGTTCTTCCTTTATGCAGTTCGTGTTTCTTTTCTGGATCTCTTTCTTTGCAGTTAGGAGACTTGTGTTCAACAGGGGTCAACTTAAGAATGTTTAACAAAAGAATTTAGAATTATTTTTAAATTAAAATAATGTAAAGTGCTTATTCATTGATGCCAAAAGAGGTTTTGCTTTGACTGTAAAAATAACTCTCTGCAGTCCACCTGTGAGACATTTTTACTTTCTGTTTTACCTGGTGATGTTTGCCCTCCAGTCACCAAAATGCTTCCTATTGCAGGAAATGGCAACCCACTCCAGTGTTCGTGCCTAGAGAATCCCAGGGACGGGGGAGGCTGGTGGGCTGCTGTCTATGGGGTCGCAGGGAGTTGGGCGAGACTGAAGTGACTTAGCTTAACTTATTGCAGGATTGAAACCTACCTAGTAAGTTAACTGGGTGTGTGCATCCCTCTTGTTTCAGTGTCCCCGTTTAAAATGGTGAATTACTCCTATGATGAAGACCTGGAAGAGCTCTGTCCCGTGTGCGGAGATAAAGTGTCTGGGTACCACTATGGGCTCCTCACCTGTGAAAGCTGCAAGGTTTGCTCCCACGTTGCTACCTGAGAAATATAATGTTCAAACCCAAAATAAACCACTGGACTGCTTCTTCAAGCTAAATGTAGGCTGTCTTTTTTGGACTCAAAAATGAGAGAGGGAAGGAGTGAGTCTTAGCAAGATGATTCTTAGAAATATGTGTCTGATTTAATCCACAAAGCAAAGAAATTTATGCTGTTTAGAAAACTTTGCCAGTATCATGACTTTAAAATAGTTTATTGTAGGAAAGTGATGTAGCTGTAGAAAGGCTTCTATTTCTAACAGTCCAGAATATTGATTTTGCTTGACTTATATATATTTAAAGCAGCGTTGTTCTTGAGAGCCAACATGACAAAGTATTTCCCAAATACATTTTAACTTCAGTGCTACACAGCCAAACATTTTTTATCCACAGATATAAAAGTCTAAATTCCCAACTGCATGATTTCATCCTGATTTATTCCAAAAATAATTTTTAAGGCTTTCGGAATTTATATCAGAAAGAATAAGAAACCAGATCTTAAGTTTATAATACGAGTAGTTTTAAGTATATGGTGACTTATTTAAATGTGAGAGTTTTTAATATGTGAGATATTTACTAGCAACATCAACTATACAGTAAGGACTTATCTCAGACTTTTTTCATATACTGTCAGTAAATTTAATACTCCTTATTTTTCAACATTTTTAAAAGTAGAAAACTCAGTACGATTACTAAACCACTGCCAAGAAAATCTCCTCTTTTTTTATAACAAAGTAAGATGGTTTCACTTTGTGGTCAGTAGGGCAAACAAAGAATATACCATCCAAGCAGTAACTGTGTTATAAAGCTACGGATTTTATTTCTGATTAATTCTTTTGGGTGAAATGTAAGGAAGGCATACACTCTGCTAAAACCCAGTTCTCTGCTCTACATGCTTCTTTCACCTTTTTCTTTGCAGTTCCCCAACTTGAATGTATTCCAATGGAATTATGAACATTTTCCACATTTTTCCATTTTATTCTTTAAATGCTTTGCTTTTAACTCTTTAGTGCTGACATTTATAAAACATCTGAAGTGTTTTGTTATTTCATTTTTTCTATTGATATTTTATTGTAGTTTGCCACCAAAATTATATCAGACTACTTAAAAATAATTCAGCTCTCTAAAAGTGCCTTGTCTGGAACATGAAGGTTAATAAGAAAAAAAAAAAATTACTGGTCAGTATAGCATGTATTTTCCTCTGAATGTTGAGATAAGACGGTGTGTAGACAAAGCTCTCCAAGATTTGATGTGATTCTTGTGAAATATAACTCTGATGTCAGAAAAATCTCTACCCTGGTTTTGAAGGGTTGATCTTGTTAAAACGTGGAACAAGCCACAGAACCACATAAGGACTCAAACGGTGCAATGAAAAGATTTACTAGTGATTTCCTTAAAATGAAACAATAGAAGAGACGGGTATTAGCTTTATAAGATATCTTACTGTTTTCTCTTATAGGGCTTTTTTAAGCGAACAGTCCAAAATAATAAAAGGTACACGTGTATAGAAAACCAGAACTGCCAAATTGACAAAACACAGAGAAAGCGTTGTCCTTACTGTCGATTTCAAAAATGTCTCAGTGTTGGAATGAAGCTAGAAGGTAAGTTTTTTCTGAAGACTGCTGCCTGTTTGAATTCTCCAAGGACATGGGATTTAAAACAACATTGTACTTATAACATGGTAACAGTATTTTCCTAGTCTTTTAACACTATTGACAATAATGTCCTTTTATGTTTTGTCAGCAGTATAGTCTGAGTCTCATTTAAAGGCTGGTGAAATCTACTAGGAAAAAATTTTTTAACGGCGATTCGCCTCCCCACCTCATTTTTTAGTTTGAGAAGCAGATGCATTTCATAGGGTAGATGAAAGCAAGACCAATGTGATTCAGCTGAGAACAAGTAACAATAATCTGCCAAAATATTTTTTAAAGTCCTTTAAAGGTTTCAAATCAGGATGCCCTAGTAAAAAAGTTTGATTTTAATCTTTTTAAACAGGTTAACTTGTCTTAATTGTTACTGTTAGTTTCATGATTCCTGAATAAGAGTTAAAACCTTTACTTGTAAAGAGATTTTTCTCATGGAGAGTGTCATTTTTGATTGTGTAGGAAAGCACATTTTTTTAAGAAGATGACTGAGCGTGCAAAATTTAAAAAAAAAAAATTTGAGAATCAGGAAACATGAAAACTAATGAAGTGTCATGTCGGTAGCAGTGGTTTGCCGAGAACGAGAGTGTTCCCCCAAAGCCACATTAAGCTTTATGTTGGAAAAGCAGGATCTGTGCTTATGCTGTGCGGACTGGAGGAAGTGAAGTTAATATGTGACGGCTGTAAATAACCTGTAGTTCATGGATGTCACGGTGTCTGGCTGGTTTTCGGTCTCGGACCTATTGGCTTTCCACAGATCACATATACTGTAAAGTAATACGAAGGGATACAGAGCCCGGAGATGTGCCGCACGCTGGGCCCATTCCATTTGATCAGTGAGACACAGATTAGCTGTCTGTGGGGCTTTTCTGTTGCATGGCACTCGGACTTGATGAAAATACTCAACAAATTTCAAATACTCTGCAGAAATTGCTGATAGATTCCTTCCCAATAGAAGTAGCCTCATGGGTTATCCGGGGACTGTGTGTGATGAGATTGAGAAAAGATGTAACTGCTTTTTTCAATACCAGTCACTTTATTATTTTCCAAACAGCAAAACATTGTGGTAGATGCTTACAACAGTATGAGGCTCAGAAGATAAAATGTTAAAAATTAAACATGTGATCGCATATGATGTCGTTGATTAAAAAAAGGGAAAGGCTGCCTTTCTTTACCTTAAAAAGTGTGCTTTCTTAATAGGAAGTCACTTGCGGTGCATGCTCATACTTCGTTCACAGTGAGATGAAACAATCAAATATTCAATAAATGATCGTCCGGATGAAAAACTCTTTATTATCTTGTGTGGTATTCTGGGTGCCTAGCATTCACAATAAATTTTTAATGCTGTACTAATCCTGAGATAAAAAGCTCCAGAACTTAACCTCCAGCAATTTCTCCATGTCACAAGCTGTCAGAGGTCGCTGTGTCTGGTCTAATTGCCATTGGTCACTATGAGCCAGCAGAGACCCACTACGGACACTGCTAGACGGGGCCCCGGACACCACCCAGTATCGTGATGGTGGGCCGTTTTGACAGCTTCGGAAATGCATCTGCTTTAGTTAGGTCCAGTTCTGCTTAATTGAAAACAATAACCGGTGGCTACCTGGTGCGTACCCATCAAGTCTGGGTGAGGATGGTTTCCCAAGAAGAGCGTGTACCTAGCAATTTTTCAGCAAATTAGCCAAAAAGACTTTGAGAGAGGAAGCTGTCCTCAGGAGAAATAGTCACAATTTGATCCAGTAATGGCCCCTTTGATTTGGGGTGGGGGGGTGCACCCTCTGAGCAGTTTGCGTTTCCATAAAGAGAAGCCCAGCCTCACTGGCAGGACAGAATCTGATCCTCGTCCTTAGCAGCACAGAGCATCCCCCATGGGTAGCAAAGACTAAGAGTCTCTCAGCCCACCAAAGGGTTAATGTGTCCCCACATAGCCGAAATATTTTTTTGATGACAAACACACTTGGAGGAAAGAATTCATAAATAAAGAGGACATGGCTTTTTTGGGACTCTTTGAGAGCTATTGTGAAAATAAGCACACACAGACCACTTCTGGTCCATTTTGAGCCTAACTATCCAGAGATCTGGACAGTGCTCAGGATTTACATCTTATTTATACCCTTACTTCCTGTTTTGTTTTTTTTGTTGTTTTTTCGTGCCCACACCAACAGCGGTAAGGGCAGACCGAATGCGCGGAGGAAGGAATAAGTTCGGGCCCATGTACAAGAGGGACAGGGCCCTGAAACAGCAGAAAAAAGCCCTCATCCGGGCCAACGGACTGAAGCTGGAAGCCATGTCTCAGGTGATCCAAGCCATGCCCCCCGAGCTGAGCATCTCCTCTGCGATTCAGAACATCCACTCTGCCTCCAAAGGCCTACCTCTGAACCACGCTGCCTTGCCTCCCACCGACTACGACCGGAGCCCCTTCGTGACCTCCCCCATCAGCATGACCATGCCCCCTCACGGCAGCCTGCCCGGCTACCAGACCTATAGCCACTTTCCCGGCCGCGCCATCAAGTCCGAGTACCCCGACCCCTACACCAGCTCCCCGGAGTCCATCATGGGCTACTCCTACGTGGATAGTTACCAGACCAGCTCCCCGGCCAGCATCCCCCACCTCATCCTGGAACTGCTCAAGTGTGAGCCCGACGAGCCCCAGGTGCAGGCCAAGATCATGGCCTACTTGCAGCAGGAGCAGGCCAACCGCAGCAAGCACGAGCGGCTCAGCACGTTCGGGCTCATGTGCAAGATGGCAGACCAGACGCTCTTCTCCATCGTGGAGTGGGCACGCAGCAGCGTCTTCTTCAGGGAGCTCAAGGTACGTGCTGGCCGCCGGGCGGCCCCGCTTCCCTCCGCGCCGCCGGCCCTGTGCCCGCTGCGCAGGGCCTGGGTGCCGCGCGCGCGTTGTCCCTCCTTGTAAAGCGGTGTTTTAGACCTTGACTTCTGGACTGCCGAGGCTCCCCTCTATGGGCCTGTATTTCCTGCAGCTCTTCGTTTAGGGGCGTGGCATTTAATGTCACACACGGTCAACTTAGTTGGGTTTTTTTTTTCCTGAACAGGAAAAATGCTGTTCCCTTTCCCTTATTATTACCTTATTCTCTCTACCGTGGTTTATGGCTGAAACATTGAAGCCGACGTGAAACAGTGAGAACGCAGTAAACTTTTGAAGAATTACCAAGTAAGGAGCTCCATTATAATGGTGCCAATTTAGAAGGAAAAAAATGCCAACGTTTGGTTGTGTTTAGACACTAAAGAATCCAAATGGTACCGCTGGTTAAGAGTATCAAGTAGGTATTTACTGCCTGTTTACCTTGACATTAGGTTGGTAAACCTGTTGTTTTCGGAGCAGATTCCAATAGGATGTTTACTGCCTTTGGCTGGGGAATGGGCCCCGTGTGAGTGCTAGCCTGCTGGGCTGGGCCTTGGTTCTCATAATCTGTGTCTGTCGTTGATTTTAATGGATTGGTACATTGTAAACACAGTCCTTGTTTGTACAAGGATCTCTGTTTAACTACATAATTATTTTATTTCCTGAAACTGAAGACTGAATTAATATGGGAAAGTTGTAGCGAAGTTTGGGATCGTGGAGTTACTGCAGGACTACCAGTAGAAGCATTTGGTGGTCAGTGGTTTCATTCTCTGTGGTACAGACAGAACTGAATTCTGGGCTTGGTTTCTAGTCTATCTGTTACAAAATCAATTTCTTCCTGTTGCCGTGGTGGCTTCAGCCTTTGGGAGGAGATTTTAAAATCTCTGCAAGGAGGACAGTACAAAGCAGACTTTTCATTTAAAGGTTCTGTCTAAAGCTGTGTGCGTGTGGATGGGCTGGAGTGTGGAAACCATGTGCAAATGGAAAGCTCGGCTTTCCATGGCCGCCTTCTCTCGGCACCGTGATCTGAAACAGAAGAGTTATCTGAGTGGGCCCAGGGGAGTCACTGGGCCGCCATCGGGTCCAGCCCTGCTCCTGGAGCGCCTGTCCTGTGTGTGCAGAGGGCCAGTGGTGGGGTTCACACCAGGAGTGAGCAAGGTGCCCTGTTGGCTGCCGGACCAGACCCTCTGGCGTGGAACCACCCTGGGGTCATCAGGTGCTTACCATCAACAACAAGCAGCGCTTTCCTGATGGTGATCTGGGGTTCGCAGCTTTGTCCCTTAAGAGAACAGGTAAGGGATTGGAAGATGAAAACGAAAATGATTGTTCCCGACGCAGCTGACAGGTTAGGAAGCGCAGGAGGACGGAAGCCTCGCCTTCGCAGGGGACCCAGTTGGCGTTAGATCCTTGCTGCTCAGTAACTGCCTGTGTTGGGCAGGTTGTCAGTCTCTGAGCCTTAGTTTTCTAGTCTGTGAAATTACAGGTGTGGTGGTGTGGGGAGGTGGAGGTATGTAGGGAATAACAACACGTCTATTGAGATACTTCAGGGAATAAACGAGACTGTGTGGGCAAAGCATCTAGTCCTGGGAACCCAGCATACGTTATATACTTAGTAAATCAGTGCTATTTTAAAATTGTTCTTACTGTTTTATGACAAAATGTGGAGGCTTTACTTAATACTCTTACGTTCAGGAAAAAAAAATGCACTTGTACTCTTTTTAGTTTGACATTGGAAAGCAGAATTACCGTGTGCATGATAGAGAAGTTAAATTCCATAGTAGTAATCACTCACTTCCAGTTGAGGACCTCAAACTTGCCAGGTAGTACGTTGGGTGTAAGATGGATACAAGGTTGAATGAGACAAAATATTTGCTGTCAAAGACAATTTCATAAATATCATGACTTAAAAAACAACGCTGAAGTTCGCTTCACAAAATCATGAGGAAAGAAATCATGTGTATTATTTATATGAAAAGAGAGAAAGTTGTGGAGTGAGTATAGAGAACCCCAGGTGGGACTTTAAGAGTGCTGGGAAAACATGCTCTCCAGATTTCTCCTTTCCCTTCCCTGTAGTTAAATTGCGTGAGATTCTTTTCTAGGGCATGAGATTTCATATTTGGTTAAAATATGAACATTTTGGGGAATGGGACATATTAAAGCATTCTGAGTCCTTTCAGTTCAGTTCAGTTCAGTCACTCAGTCGTGTCCGACTCTTTGCGACCCTATGAATCTCAGCACGCCAGGCCTCCCTGTCACCAACTCCTGGAGTTTACCCAAACTCATGTCCATCTGAGTCCTTTATACTGTTGTTTAAGGCATTTATCAGTCTCCTGTGAGAAAATGCTTTAAAGAAGAGAAGGGAACAGATGTAAATGCTGGCCTGGCTCCTGTAAAAGGTGGGGGTGACCCCAGGAGAGAGAAACAACTAGGCCCTCTTCGCTGTTGGCCTTGGACTTATATTTTTGAAAGAGGTATTACCCTTGAAGTATTTTTCAGAGGACTAAAAGTAGAATTCCAGAATAACTTAGGGATTGTTTAAATACAGAATTGAGAGGTGACCATTTGTTTCGGAAGAATTCCTTTTCCTTTGTTTATAAAGTCGCTTTGTGGAAACCAGACCAAGGCGTTTGAAGCCAGCGTGGAGACAATGTGCACTGCCCGCTGTTTCTCCAGGGCAGAGGCTTGCAAACTTTTGAACTAAGGCCCGCAGTGAGAAACATATTCTACATTGGAACCTGGTGTACCAAACACACACACACACACACACATGCACACACGCCTGCACGCACGCTCAGCTAAGCCAGAGTTCCACGAGACAGGGAACTGCCATGAATGCTGATATTTTCTATTCTGTTTTGCTTTAGTTGAATTTATTTCATGCTTTTAAAATAAAAAAATTCCTGGTCACAACCCCCTGAGCTGATTTCCTGACCCTCTAAGGAGGCAGGCCCAGCAGTCCAGGAGGGGTTACTCCTGGGCCAGGGGCGTGGTCCACCAGCCCAGGCCAGGAACACCTCCTGCACGAGGCCTCCCCCCACCACCCTCCTCACCCCGGCCTGGCCTCCAGGGCCCCCTGGAAACCTGCAGCCAGATCCCCCGCCTACCTTCCTGCAAACCTTGTGATTTTAAAATAGTGTTTGGGATGATTTAGATGCACGGCCCCTTTTTCACATTTGTCTTTCTCTTGTTAACTTCACCGTAAGTTACCCATCAGGCGGTGTGCTTATAGAGCAGATTGCTTATAGCACCACAACCCCGGAAGTTACCCATCAGGCGGTGTGCTTATAGAGCAGATTGCTTATAGCTCCACAACCCCGGAAAAGCGCACACGTTTGCTGCAGGAGAAGTAATAAGATAACCGGACAAGTTTGCAAACGACCCCTTGCTCACTCTCACAGGACACGTCACACTCTCTGCATGGAGAAGAGGAGAATGCAGGTTTCACTGGTTTACTGTCTAAGGGATCAAAAGGGCCAGAGGAAAGCTGGTGGGTTTTTTAGTTACACGATGCAAAAAAAGAAAAAGAAATGATATTCTGGTTCCCATTCAAAATATTGGAATGGGAAAGAGGAAATTTTAACTCCCATATGTGCATCTTGAAAAACAGTCCATAAACTGCAAAAATAAAAAAATACAATATAGAAACCGTGCAATTTCAGAGCTAGGTGATGACCGGGGAAAAGAGAGTACACGTAAGTGGGCTGGTTTGTTTCCTATATGAGGGGCAGTTCTGATTTCCGTCCAAAGTCGTGGCATGGGAAAGGTGAACTAGCTGGGGTAGCTGTCCAGCCAGCACTGGTGTGTCCAGCGATCCTCGCGGCCTGAACACCACAGGCTTTCCAGAACGGGACGAGATGGTGGGGGTCCTTGGATTGTAGCCCCCCCATTTACATGTGGAGAAGCTGAGGCAGGGGGCCTGTGGCCTGTCTGAGATTATACAGCTGTCTACCGCAGGGAAGAACCGGGGGGCTGGCCATTCAGGTTACAAGAAGCTGTGCTGCTCCACAGCCCCGCCCGCCCGCCTGGACACACACACACATACTCGCACACACAGACACGTGCACAGGCATGCACGCACACACACACATGCACACACACGCAAGCCCTGTAACCTTTGACTTCAGAAATCCACACTTTTCCCAAGGAAGCTACGGCAGACCTCCTGGTTATCTGAAGTCCATCACTACTGCCCAATTACTACATCACTGATAATCAGCGAGATGGATTTTCTCTGAGCCCAGACCCGTCCCCGGGAGGGAGGGCGTGACTTTAGAAAGCGGCTACAATTCTCGCAGGCTACGGGGGCCTCAGTGAGTGAAGTGAGTCTTCCCACCAGCACTCCTGAGCCCTGTAGGAGGGTCCAGACCCCTCTGAGTGCCTCCCCTCTGCCCACCGCCCTCGGGAGGACAGGTGGCCACGTGGGGCTCTGCCCTGCTGTAAAGTGGATAAAGGAAGTTACATCCTGGGTCCGGCTGAGTGCCGGGTGCCTCAGCCTGGGCTCCTTTCTGTGTGCTTGTGGAAACAGTCAGGAAGGGAGCTTAGGGTTGTAACCAGGTGGTAGATGGCCCTGAATTACCCCAGCCTGGCAGCATTTCTGGGGTCAAGGCATGCCTTTAGTGTACCTTTGAATCTTTAAGCTACACCTGTCTTACGGTGGCCTCTGTTCTTGACTTTAACTTGTATTTTTGGAAATCAAGAATGAATTCCAGACCCCCCTCTCCCAACGTCCCAGAAAGGGCTGTCGTCGCGAGTCAAGACGATGGTGCTCTTATTTCTTCGCTCGTTTTTCTCTCATCTGTGTCTTGAGTATCTCACAAACAAGAGCAGCGGGCAAGCGATTCCCACTTTGTTGAGCAACTAATGAGTCTGCAGGTTTGTTTGATCGTCTGATGAGACCAGATGTCTTCCGAGGATTCTGGGAATAGAAGGAGAGGAACTTCCCCTCCGTGAATGATTCTTGTACATGGAGGAATAAAAAAAAGTCTAAATTAATCCTGACTGAAACGCATAACTAGTGTTTCTGTGGAAAATAGGGCTCAGAGGCTCAGGGAGTTTGTGCCAAAGGAATTCAGCCACGCAGAAGCCAGTTTTCTCGAAAGCCAGCCGCCCTTTTTTCTCTGCTCTGGTGCGGATGCTTTTTGAGCAGAGTTTTAATTTATTTATCGTTAACACCCTAGATCCCTTTTCCCAAGCCTCAGTTGACTTCTCCCAACCAACACAGGTCTGCAGTTTGCGGTTTGCTGGATCTGCCCCAGTTTGAAGCCGTGTGCTTTAGCGGACTTGCTTAGCCCTTCTTTTCTGTGTGTGTGTGTTTGCCTGCCGTATCTGCCATCCTGCTCTCTTTAAGGATCCACCTGCCAATACAGAGACGCAACACAGAAGATTCGAGTTCAGTCCCTGGGTCGGGAAGATTACCTGGAGAAAGAAATGGCAACCCACTCCAGTATTCTAGCCTCGAGATGCCCGTGGGCAGAGGAGCCTGGTGGGCTGCAGTCCATGGGGTCACAAAGAGTCAGACACAGCTGAGTGTACACACACCTGCTGCTCCCTGTCGCCTCTGCCTGAGCTTTCAGGATCATCGTCTAGAATTATCGTCTGTCACTTTACTTGCCTGTGTTTTCATTTCTTTGGATGCAAAGTAGTTCCTCCTGGAAGCAGTTGATCAGCATTTAATGTGATTTCCCATAAAGAGGAGAGAAGTATTGCTATTCGAAGGCAAATAAAAACATCTCTGACCATGAAACCTATTTCTCAAAAAGGGATCAGAAGGAAACAAATGGACCTTCGTAGGTTTACAAGGAAACCGGAAAACTGGCTTTTCTTCCACCAGGGGTGGGCATGGAAGTTTTCTGCTGCCTGTGAATTTGGAGGGAAGGCTGGAAGCTGCAGGTCTGACTCTGTGACTCCGGGCTCTTCGGCATCAGACGTCTGCTTCTGTGGCCCCTCCGGGCAGAGCTGACACAGAGCCTCTGGGCTGGTTGCTGGTGCTGAGATGTGGGTCTTTCTGGCTCTCCACGCTTGTCCAGGCTTGTGTGCTCCTGCACCTGTGTCGCTTACTGACTGAGGGATCTTCCCGTAGCCGTTGAAGTCTTCTTGGTCGCTGCGGGGTGAATCGGCTCTCCCCCATCAATCAATACCTGTTTAAGGTGGAGGTGTTGTTCTTTGGCAGAAATGACCCCCTGACTGAGGAGTACTAGGTCCTCCACTCTCTCGGTTCCTTTTAAAGTATCGTTGTTGTTAAGTCGCTAAGTCAGGTTGGACGCTATTTCAACCCTGTGGACTATAGCCTACCAGGCTCCTTGGTCCGTGGGATTCTCCAGGCAAGAATGTTGGAGTGGGTTGCCATTTCCCCTCCAGCGAATCTTCCCGACCCAGGGATCGAACTTGCGTCTCCTGCACTGCAGTGGATTCTTTACCGTGGAACCACCAGGGAAGCCCTTAGAAGTATCCCGTTTGCTTTACTCAGTGAGGAGGCATCTGCAGGCTGCGGGCTAGGTCAGACTCTGGGTTTCCGTGGGGCCAGACGTGGGCAGTTACCGTGCAGTCGGGTGGACGCCAGGGGATGGGCTGGGAGTGATGAGCGTGGCTTCATGCTGGCTTTGCTTGTTCACATACCCGACGCGCTTCCTGTTCTGTTAATCTGTGTGTTACCTACCGGGATGGTGGGGAGTGTGGGAGAGGCCCGCCACACCAGGGGTGCCGTGTTTAACTGGCTGGCTCGCGGTCAGGCGTCAGGAATGCACGGTGAAGGTGGGTGGAAAACAGACATCTCCCTTGCTCTGCTCACGGTCAGAGGCTGGAGGGAAGACGCCCCTTTGGGTCAGAGGCTGGAGGGAAGACCCCCCTTTGATCGGGTGCTCGCTCTGCCTGCTGTAGGTCTGGATGCCCTCCTCAGGCGCCGGTCCGCTCCACTCTTTCCCTCCTGGGGAGGGAGGGCGGGACAAGGTCGCCTCTTGCCCAGGAGGGGAAGCCCTGGACCCTTGCTGTCACGTAAAGTGGTCATTCCAGAGGACACGCCCGACCATCCCTTCTGGATCCAGAGAGACACAGAGTTAACTGATTAATAAAAGTTTGCTAGCTAGGTTTTTATTTTATAATTTTTTGAAGTTTATTCTGTTCCCGTATAATTGATGGACAGTGTTGTGTTCATTTCTTCGAACAGCAGGGTGGCTCCGTCATACACGAATCTATTGTTTCTCATGTTCTTTTCTATTTTGGGTGTCACGGGGCAGTGAGTACAGTTCCCTGTCCTGTACAGTAGGGCCCTGTTTGTCCGGCCTGTGTATGACAGTTTGCTCCTGCGAATCCCCACCCCCAGCCCCCGCCCGGGAACCCACGGGTCCGTGCTGTGCGTCTGCGAGTTTGCTTCATCCGTGTGAGTGTTAGCCTCCACACCTCCGTGACGTCACGTGGTAAGCTCTAGGTCCTCCGTGCCGCTGCAGATGGCGTGATTTCGTTCTTTTTCGCAGCTGACTGACACCCCACTGTCTGCATGGCCCATGTCTCTGCCCATTCTTCTGTAAATGGGCGTCTAGGTTGTGTCCATGTCTTGGCTGTTTTAAATAGTGCTGCTGTGAATGTAGGGGTACATGCATTTCTTGAATTACAGTTTTGTCTGAACATACGCCCAGGAGTGGGATTGCAGGCAGCTCTGTTTTTAGTGTTTAAAGGAACCTCTATACCGGTCTCCACAGTGGCTGTGCCAGTTTACACTCCCATCAGCGATGATGCAGGAAGGTCCCCTTTTCTGCGCACCCTCTCCAGCGCTGCTTATCTGTGGACTCTCTAAGGACGGCCATTCTGACTGGTGTCAGGTCTTACCTCATTGTAGTTTTGCTAACTAGGTCTTTAAACCACCAAATTGTTTTTCAGTCAAATAATCTCTCACTGGCAAAATTAACCGAGGCACTTCAGCCAGTCTGGGGAGTGGGGTGAGAAGCAGGCATGAGAGAGAAGGAGGAAGAAACACAGCAGCTGGAGGGGTGGGCGGGAAGCTCAGCAGGTAACCTGCCCCCAGGGCTTGGAGTTACTTTAATAGGAGAGAGCTTAGGGAGGACTCAAGGTCAACAGAAAATACTTTGTTTGGACAATAGGTGATAATAGTAGCTGCTACTTACTGAGTTTTTACTGAGTCAGACGATCGTCACTCGCTTTACCAGCATTGTATCTCACTTAATACTCATTACTTTCTGGGCAGTGAGCCTGTTTGCGCCCAGTGTGCAGCTGAGGTTCTGAGACCTAAACACTTCCACTGATTTGCCCCAAGTTACGCGGCTATTAAGTACTAATGATGTCTTTGAAACCAAAAGTGTATATGGCATTCTTTTGTAAACTACGGCCATCTGAGTACCACTTTACAATGGGTCTTAAAGGACCTGTATTCTTCTTCACCTGCAGAGAGCCATTTCTTAAAATGACCCAAGAACATGTAAATTCTTTCTTTTTTTAATTGGTGGTGACCTTGTAGGGCTGGAATACAGAACCGGAGAAAAGGAGGAGTTTGCCATTGGTTGCAGACTCCAAAGCTTCTAAACCTTAATCTGTAAAAGCGTGTGTAACTGGAGGGTCAGCAAGGGGGTGGTGCTCCCCGCTTGGGGACGCTGGGCAGGCTTTCCCACCCCGAAGCCCACCCCAAGTGCCCAGCTCTGGTTCCGACCGCGTGGCCAGTAGAGGCCAGCGTGTCAGCCTGTCTGCTTAGAAGCTGGTCCACACCTGTTTGCTGAGACTCCCCTGGGTCCCTGGTCGGTCCAAGGCCTGCACACGTCTGCCCAGCAGGACACACAGGCTGCTCACAGACCTTACAGAAAGCCCAGAGCGTCTGGTCCTCAGTCTCGGGGAGGGGAGCTCCCCGAGTCTGCAAGCCCCGGGACCCAGTCTGCCGATGATGTCTGCCGTCACACCGAGTGTGGTAGTGGGTGACAATGTCACAAACATGACTCATGTGTGACACTCCTTAACACACTTTTGAAGGACTTTGCCCTCTGAACCTGTGAGGTAAAATAGGGCTTTCTATTTTCCAGGGCAAGTGAAGGATGACTTGCTCTGACTTATTCTCCGCAGCTCGGGAAGTCGATCATACAAATCTCTGCGGGCTCCACATCCATTTGCAGAATGGCCGCATGGAAATTGCACGTTTGTGCTGTTGTTCACGTTAAAGACATTCATCTCTAACCCGAGCATGCCGCCTGCCCTCGAGCACAGCGCGGTCCGCAGCGTCCCTCTGCCAGCCCTCGGTCTTTCTTAAATACCTGATGCTTAACACCTGCTTGCTCTGTGGGGCTGCCTTCGCCACGCACCAGGCGAAGCTTGGGCCTCCTATGCACGGGGCCCCAGGGTGTCTCTGAGACACTCTGACCTGCTGTATCGTCGTCTTGGTTTTCTCCCCTTTCCTTCGCCTCCATCTCTCCTTTCTATCTGCCCTGACCCCCTTTCTCTTTGCTCACTCACGTGGCTTCTCCTCCTTCCCCCGGGGTCTCTCAGCTCCCCACGGGCGCCTGCAGTGCTGTGGGTCCTGGGAGCCCGCCCTGTCCGGGGCTGCGTCTGTATTTCCCTGCAGATGGGACTTGGTGGGCCAGGAGGGCCCCCGCACCCTGGAGGTCTGAGGGCAGATGGAGAAGATGAACCCAGGAGTGGGCAGCGCTCGCGGGTAGTGGGTGGAACGTCTGGGTGGCCTTGTCTCCGGGCGAGGGTCTCCACACAGTGGGGTTTCCTGTTGCAGAAGCAAGTCAGCCTCCAGGGCCAGGGCACAAGAGACTGACCGGGGGTGTGGGGACCCCTGTATCGCCCAGCTACACTGGGTAAGCAACACCTCCGCACAGTCCCACAAAGGGCCGGCCGCCCATGTGTCACTGCCTCCCACTTCCTCCATGGAAATCTTTCTCTTTGTTTTTAAAAAATGTTCACTTGGCTGCGTGGGGTCTTAGCTGCGCCACATGGGAGCTTCTCTGCGGCATGCGGGGCCTTCCTTGCAGTGCACAGATTCTCTAGTTACAGTCCCAGGCTTCGTTGCTCCAAGCCATGTGAGTTTTTAGTCCTCAACCAGGGATCAAACCCATGTGCCCTGCGTTGTGAAGCGATTCTTAACCACCGAACCTCCAGGGAAGCCCCCTGGAAATCAATTTCAAATGCCGTGTTTCCGACCTCCCAGGACCAAGCCTCGGTTATTCGCACCCAGCACCCTTGGAAGGAACAGCCAAACGCTTGGAAGAGAAACTGTACAGATCTGCAGGGAACAGGCCGGTAGGGCCCTGCTGCTCTCCATTTCTCCGTGAGGACTAAAAGAGCGCCGCATTATCCTGGATATTTAGAAATGTCCCCGGGATTACGTAACATTAAGGATTAACTTTGCAACCAACCGTGATCCGATTTCTGACGCTGTAAGAACGCCTTCTCTTGATGCAGCGGATGGACTAATTGGGCAACAGGTCTGAAGTCTGTCTTTTATTGCACAAGACGAGGGTTGCAGAGGCAGCGGGTAACCCCTTCTGTCATTCATTTGGGGAGCGTGGAGGTAGCTGGCCTTCCATCCGTGCCTCATAGTGTTGCTTTTTAAAGTCTACGCAGCAGGACCACCTCCTGTGAAATGACGATCGCGTTTCTAAATAGCCTGTTTACAGAATACTTTACCTGGGAGAGCAGGATAATTATTTCACTTAAATTAAAAACACATTTTTATGGAGGATGAAACACAGAAGACATCAGGTCTGTTTTGCAGGGATACACTCAAGATGGGGAGGGGCATGGGAGTCGGTCAAGGCAGAGCTGATAACAATTCCTGTCTTCACTTTTAAGCAGTATTAAATTCCTAACTGGTCATCAGAAGATTCCCAGGAGGATGTTTTCAGTGACTTCTTAAGCAGTGGCTCTGATGTGGCTGATACAGCCACTGCTGCTGCTAAGTCACTTCAGTCGTGTCCGACTCTGTGCGACCCCATAGACGGCAGCCCACCGGCCTCCCCTGTCCCTGGGATTCTCCAGGCAAGAACACTGGAGTGGGTTGCCATTTCCTTCTCCAATGCATGAAAGTGAAAAGTGAAAGTGAAGTCGCTCAGTCGTGCCCAACTCTTAGCAACCCCATGGCCCGCAGCCTACCAGGCTCTTCTGTCCATGGGATTTTCCAGGCAAGAGTAGTGGAGTGGGGTGCCATCACCTTCTCCTGATACAGCCACACTCACATGCATTTGGTAGGAAATAATTTCACGCACATGTGGGTTTCGGGTCCTCCGTGCTTCTCCCGGGCAGATCTTGTGTGTGTGCATCATAAGAGCTTTGAGTGCATATCCTGTTTTCAGACGTGCTCTCTGAAATGTTAGCAGATTCTAAGAACTGTTGTTTCATTTTGACCAGAGTATCTTGCCTCTGAACTAACCACAAATCCTTTACCTCACACAACTCAGAACCACCCTTGTGCTTCTTTGATCCCAAAGACACGATGAATAAGAGGCTTCTGCTTATTGCCTAATTTAAAAACTCACTAAATATTACACTTCCCCTTGGAAAATAATGATATAGATTAGTGTTTGTGCAGAAGTGTGGGCAACAGATTCTTCAAAAAGTTCTCCTTTGGGTGATGAAAGCTGTTAGATGATTCTGACTGGCTAATCAAATGTAATTGGAAGCTTGAAGGGCCTCAGATTTCCTTGTACGGTTATCAAAGCGGGAAATGTAACTCTTGGAGCCGATGAAAGGCTTCTCGCACGGTATTCTTTCAATTACAGATCTGACAGAGGGAATGAAGGAACAGGGCTGTTACTAAAAACCCAGGGCTTGAAATGCCCCTTAGCGTTAATTGCTGTATTAGCTAGTTAACACATTATTATACATTTTAATTGATTCTTGCTCCAGTTTCGGAGGAAAAAAAAATTCCGGATCTGTTTGGCAAGCAAATGAAGGAGGGAAGATGCTTGGGCACAAAAATACTGCCATTTATGTAAGGTTCAACTCCTGCCAGATATCTAGCGTGGAAACAATAACCTTCACTTTTGTGGGGTCTCACTTGCTTTAAAAGCATTAATAATTTGCGCTCATGTATTGGGATTTGTGGTTGTGAATGTTTTCAGAGGAGTTTTATTTGACCATAGAGAATTATTTTTATGGTTTTATCAATGACATGTCACAATCTGGAAAACATAACTTCATTCCAGTCATGGATTTGGTTGGGTCCAGCTGAGGGTTGGGTTTTGAAAAGAGCCAGAACACATTGTGCCTGCCTTTCGTCCACCGGGACGTAGCGGTCTTTCTTCTTTAGGAGTGAATCTCTCTAAGGAAATCCTTCAAGAATCTAATCAATTCAAGAAGGCTTGACTCCCTGCTGCTAAGTCCTTCAGTCGTGTCCGACTCTGTGCGACCCCGTAGACGGCAGCCCACCAGGCTCCGCCGTCCCTGGGATTCTCCAGGCAAGAATACTGGAGTGGGTGGCCATTTCCTTCTCCAATGCATGAAAGTGAAAAGTGAAAGTGAAGTCACTCAGTCGTGCCCAACTCTTAGCAACCCCATGGACTGCAGCCCACCAGGCTTCTCATGAAAATCTCTTCATGAGATTTTCCAGGCAAGAGCACTGGAGTGGGTGCCGCTGCCTTCTCCAGCTTGACTCCCTAGCCATTGGTAAAACACTTCTGGTGTAAATGATGGGCTGTGACTTAGGATCAGGGCAGAGCTGAGATTTTATCCATTTGTGTCTTAACTGTTCACGCCCTCGTTCACGCAGCCTTTACTGAGTTCTGACTGTGCATCAATGCCTGCGCTGCAGACAGCACAGGTGGGCTCCCCACCCCCGACACCAGCCGTGTCCTGTGGGGCGCTTTACTCAATTCAAGTAGGAGCAACACCTGGGCCCCCAGTAGACCCTGCCTCTGGAAACCTGTGCAGCTACATGTGACGACGCTCGCACTGATGGTTGAAACGATCCTGAAACTGAGGAGACGATCGAATTCTCACGGACAGCACGCCAACCCCTGAAAAACACGGCAGGGGTTTGTAGTAGCAGTGGTAAATTGCATAAATGAGTACATGCGTGATTTATGCATCTTAAAGAGGGGACTCTCTCTTTTGGATAAATAAAACATAGGTTTAATTCTGTCACTAAAGTGTAAAAATAAATGTTTCATGTAAAATATGACATGGGACAATTTCATATAACCACAGTTGACAGAGGTAAATATTAGAAGATATTTATTTATTCTTCAGTTCAGTTGTTCAATCTCTCAGTCATGTCCGACTCTTTGCAACCCCGTGAACCGCAGCATGCCAGGCCTCCCTGTGCATCACCAACTCTCGGAGTTTACCCAAACTCATGCCCATTGCATCAGTGATGCCATCCAACCATCTTATCCTCTGTCGTCCCCTTCTCCTCCTGCCCTCAATCTTTGCCAGCATCAGGGTCTTTTCAAATGAGTCAGCTCTTCGCATCAGGTGGCCAAAGTATTGGGGTTTCAGCTTCAACATCAGTCCTTCCAATGAACACCCAGAACTGATCAATCTCCTTTAGGATGGACTGGTTGGGTCTCCTTGCAGTCCAAGGGACTCTCAAGAGTCTTATTTATTCTTAGCTATAAATAATGTGGACGAAGAAAGTAAAGATGAGGAAAATGAAGTACCATTTATATAATTCAGTTAATTGTGTATGGTCCAGAATTTGAAACAGCCTGTTGATACATTTGGGGCTTCCATTGCGGCTCAGTTTGTGAAGAATCTGCCTGCAATGCAGGGGACCAGGGTTCGATCCCTGGGTCAGGAGGATCCCCTGGAGAATGAAGTGGCAAGCCACTTCCTGTTCTTGCCTGGAGAATCCCATGGACAGAGGAGCCTGGTGGGCTATGTCCATGGGGTCACAAGAGTCAGACATGACTTAGCAACTAAACCACCACCAACCAGTGGTCCATTGGTGGTAGTCCAGCGATGACTAGTACCACGAGAGGAAGGTTTGCCTAGAATGCAGGGTGAGCCCCGCGTGGAGCTGGGGCAGGGCTGGTCAGGGGAGGGGAGGTCTTGCAGGATGAGGAGGAGATGCCAGCCAGTGAGCAGGTGGCAGTGCGGGGGTCAGGGGGGTGTCTCCAGCAGAGAGGAGCTGGTGTGGAGAGCACAAGGCTTGGGCCCCGTAACCTGGGGGCACCTGCCTCCTTTTGCCGGAAGTGACCATTGGGGAAGTGACCGGACAGGTAGCGGGGCCACCATGTGGGCTCCTGTGTGTGGATCTTGTCCTAGGCGAAGGGAAGCCGCCAGGGGAGCTTGAGGAGTGACCCAGAGGGACTGGAAGTGTGCACGGTGACCGTTGGGCGTACACGCCGACTGTTTCTTTTTCTGGCGGGCGGAGTTACTTTTCTCGTATGTTTATTATATCTCAAAACCACTATTTTATTTTTCAAGCTTTATTTATTTTAAGCTTTATTTTTAAATTTTTATTTTAATAGTCTTTTATTATTCAAGATTTTTTTTGTTTGTTTCATTTTTTGCATTCAATTTTGGTGTCATTTTCCTTTGTTTTCCCAGTATTTAGCTGAAATGCATTCCAATGACCTCTTTTTATGTATTGCTTAAACGTTGTTGTTGCTGTGAAGAAGGTATAAGGCCTTTTATATATACTTTGTTATTTCTGCTATTCTTTCCAACAGGCCTTTTCTTCTAGGTAAATTCCAGTCACTGGTGACATGCATATATTCGAGGTTCTGGTTTTTATTTCATGTGAACCCATGTGACATTTTAAAATTCCTTCCGTATAACTCGTATTTTGACCAGGAAACGTTTCTTTTTCACCTTACACAGATCTACAGCTGTTTGTTTCATAGTCATTGATTTAATGGCGCCAAATCAGTTTGTATTGACAGTATTGGTGAGAGGGTTCAGCTAGCCCAGTGGACCTAGAGCAGTCACGTACCAGCTTTTTAAATTATTTGTTCAAATCATTCATTCATTCAGCCCATGTTAATTAAATGCCTACTGAGAGGACTTCCCTGGAGATGCAGTGGTTAAGAGTTTGTGCCTCCAGTGCAGGGGTATGGATTCAGTTCCTGGTCAGGGAACTAAGATCCCGCATGCCACATGGCGAGGCCAGAAAATAAAGTTACCCACTAAGTGACAAGCCTTATTCTAAACCAGGGGATGCAGTGGTGAACAGGACTAACAAGGATACCGTTTTTATTGATGCTCACTTTGTGGTGGGAGGGAAGCACATGGGAAAAAGCAGACAAGAAGGACAACGTGAGTGGGATAGACGAGGCAGGAACGCATGGGAAGAGAGGGAACACGGGGCATCAGAGGAAGCCAGCGTGAGGAGCGGACGCTTGAGCTGAAACCTAAGCGGCAGGAAAGAACCAGGCTTGCTAAGCTCGGAGACACAGTCCAGACGCAGGGACAGCTAGTGCAGAGGCTCCGGGGTGGAAACTAGCTCAGTATTTTCAAGAAATATCAAGAAAGCCAAAATGCAGAGAGTCAAAGAGTTTGGCAAGGCCCAGCCCACACAGGGCTCGGATTTTGCACGGTTTGGGAGAGGGACTCTTAGGAGGATATTAGACAATGCCGCATCTTCACTGCATTCTCGTTACGGGAAACATCTCTCTGGCCACAGGTGGGAAGTGGTTCAGAAGGAAGCAAGGAGGGACGTAGGAGCCTCAACAGGCCAGTGGCTTAGACCGGGTGTGACGATGGGACTGGAGAAGTGACGGTGTGGATGGACTCTGGACGCAGGTTGAGGTAAAGTGGACGGATTTGCTGGAAGGGGCTTTCGGAGAAAAAGATGAGACGAGCGCAGTTTGGGATTGTGGCTTGAGCCACTGAGAGCCATTGTGGAGAAGGAAGGGGAACTGGCATCTCTGGGAGCAGGGCCTGCAGAGCGCCTGAGATGCTCCTGGCACAGAGAGATACAGATGCCGGGACTGGTCCTTAGATGCTGCCTTGGGGACCCTCCGAGGTTCTGTAGCTACAACATCCCCTGCAGACAAGAAGCCAAGTTCTTCCCAGAGACCCCGATCTTGACGCCCCGTGCAGTCAGCCTCAGTTCCGCAGCAGTCAAGATGCTCTTTGATTTGCAGCTTAGACCCTTCATCCTGCACAAGTGTCACCAGCCTGGCGGTGAGATCAAAACAGGAGGGCACCCCTGGCTTGGTTCTAATCTCTTCCTGAGTCACACCTACATGAGAACTTACCAGTATTCTCTCCTTAAGGGATCCAAACGTATTTCAGTAATTAAGATAGGAGTCTGGTTAAGACCAAACCCCTCTGCCAAGAGAAACTGACCAGGTTGCAGATTGAGTCGGAGTGGCACGTTTGATGAATGGCTGAGGCCAACGTGGCTCCCCTTCCGAGAAGGCAGACCATCAGACCTTTTAAATTGTCTAGAAGAATTTGATCCCTGAGTTTGAGTCACCTCCTTGACATGGACCCACCTTTGTTTTCCTCCACAGCCATGTCTTTTTTATGAGGAGAAAATTGCTGGGTATTTTAAATATTCTAC
The DNA here is from genome assembly GCF_042477335.2 of Ovis canadensis. Classification (NCBI taxonomy): domain Eukaryota; kingdom Metazoa; phylum Chordata; class Mammalia; order Artiodactyla; family Bovidae; genus Ovis; species Ovis canadensis. The sequence goes on from NC_091256.1 coordinate 89,731,435, forward strand.
TGAAGCTTTGTCTCCAATCCTTTCATTATCTTTGTTGCTTTTCTAAGAACTTTTCACTTTCTTTTCTGTAGTAACAGAGATAATCCAAGCTACAGTCTCTCCAACACTTCTTTCCCCACAGTGCAGACCAGATTTGGATTATAAAACAAATCCAGGGATTTATCTACAAAATTATCAGTTCAGTTCAGTTCAGTCGCTCAGTCGTGTCTGACTCTTTGTGACCCCATGAATCGCAGCACGCCAGGCCTCCCTGTCCATCACCAGCTCCCGGAGTTCACTCAGGTTCAGATGGGCATTAATATTCCAGGGGCTTCCCAGGTGGCTCTAGTGGTGAAGAACCCACCTGCCAAGGCAGGAAATGTAAGTGTGGGTTCAATCCCCGTGTTGGGAAGCTCCCCTGGAGGAGGGCACAGCAACCCACTCCAGTATTCTTGCCTGGAGAATCCCGTGGTCAGAGGAGCCTGGTGGGCTACGGTCTGTAGGCTTGCAGAGAGTCGGACATGAGTATACCTGACATTCCAGGATCATACCTTGCCTGCAGCGATGAGTGTTCCGTGTATTATAATTCTTACATCCCTTGATACTCCGGAAGGACTGCGTGTACCTTGCATACTTTACTTCTTGACATTGAAAAGCATCTTGATATTTATTTTGTCTAGTATCTCTGCAGTTGGGAAGGTTTCTGAAGCTTAAGCTCATTCATTTCAGGAAAGAGCTGATTTCTATTCCGATTAGGAATTTCCTGCATGGGATGTCACTGGGGTAGGAAGAAGGTGGGGATAAAGCTAAAAATCTACACAGTAGTCAAATAGGATTTACGTGTAGACCACCCACGTTGATTCAACTCTGAATATTCATTGGAAGGACTAATGCTGGAGCTCCAATACTGTGGCCACCTGATTCAAAGAGCCGACTCATTGGAAAAGACCCTGATGCTGGGAAAGGTTGAGGGCAGCAGAAGGGGGCAACAGAGGATGAGATGGTTGGATGGCATCACTGACTCGATGGATATGGGTTTGAGCAAACTCAGTGGATATGGGTTTGAGCAAACTCAGTGAAGGACGCGGAAGCCTGGCGTGCTGCCGTCCATGGGGTCACAAAGAGTTGAAGACTGAGGGACTGGACAACAATACGATCCACACTGAATAACACAGATAAGAAGCCCAGACACCGGTACTGAGTTTTCTTCCCAAGAGTGATGCCTCGCCGGGCATGGGAGGACGAGGGTGGTCCCGCCTGTCGATTCAGGTCGTAGCTGCTCTGTCAGCATGAGAGCCTTGCGTGCTCTCCCGCTGGCCCACCTCCTCACTGGACTCACCGGCCAGCCGCTCTCACGCATCTTCCTATTTCCACAGCTTCACTCTCCTTGCCCTAAGACGTGTCTCACGCACATATCCAACCAGTTTAAATAGAAAGGGCCATAAGTTTTATGTCAGTGTTGCTGAAGCATTCGTAAAGAATTCGCGCCCTCCAACAACAGGCATACTGTGTGTCCATGGAGGTGTCATAGTCACCTGCTGAAAAGGGTGAAGAGTTTCCTATGGTGAGTGGTGAAGCAGGATATAAAGGTTTGAAGAGCCTCATACTGTGGAAATTCAATTTTTCTATTCTTAAGAGGAATAGCGCAGTCAACTATTGAAGAGTCATACATTTTCTCTTGGATTTTATCTGCCCAGTCTTTACAAATTTTTTTTGTTTTTTAAATTGTTTTGTTTCTTGGCCCTGCCATGCAGCTGTGGGTTCCAGTTCCCTAACCAGGGACAGAACCCACTCCCCGTGTTTTGGGATCACAGGCCTTAACCACTGGACTGCCGGGGAAGTCCGTATTTACCCAGAGTCCTAACCAGTGGTCACGTGTGGATGGGAGAGCGGGACTGTGAAGAAGGCTGAGCGCCGAAGAACTGATGCTTTTGAACTGTGGTGTTGGAGAAGACTCTTGAGAGTCCCTTGGACTGCAAGGAGATCCACCCAGTCCATCCTAAAGGAGATCAGTCCTGGGTGTTCTTTGGAAGGACTGATGCTAAAGCTGAAACTCCAGTACTTTGGCCACCTCATGCGAAGACTCTGATGCTGGGAGGGATTGGGGGCGGGAGGAGAAGGGGACAAGAGAGGATGAGATGGCTGGATGGCATCACCAACTCGATGGACGTGAGTTTGAGTGAGCTCTGGGAGTTGGTGATGGACAGGGAGGCCTGGTGTGCTGTGATTCATGGGGTCGCAAAGAGTCGGACACGACTGAGCGACGGAACTGAACTGAAAACATCCTAGTGCAAAGACTGGAATTCTGCAGGGATTCACCAGGAGGAGCTCGGAGAGAGACTCTCGCTGGGTCGATGCCTGTGTCCGTGAGTGGTTACCTCTCAGCTGGATTCTCATTGGCTTTCAAATGGGATCTTGGAGAACGTTCTGGTGAAGAGTTTACTCTTGAGAGCTTAATGTTCCAAAATAAATTTAAAATGTTTTGAGAAGTTTTTAAAAAGTGAATTTTTCTCACTTCTAATACTGCTTTAAAACACTGAAGTGAACTTCTCGAGTGGCTTTTGTCTGTGAGGTGGTAGGGCTATGTAAGTTGCGCAAAAGAACTTATATGTCCTCACCAAAACAAAAATGAAGAAAGAAACGAGGTGATGGATGCTAATTAGCTAAATGGAGGAATCCTCCCAAAACGTAAGGGGGAGGTTGGGATTGACGTATACACACCCCTGTATATGAAATAGGTAACTAAGAACCTATTGTGCAGCACGGGGACCTCGACCCAACACTCTGGTGAGCTGCATGGGAAAAGAATCTAAAGGAAAGCGGAAATATGTACATAATTAACTGAATCACTTGGCTGCAAGCAGAAACCAGCACGGCATTGTAAATCAACTATACTCCAATTTAAAAAAAAAAAAACCCAAGATATAGATGTATCAGATCATCGCAATATACACTTCAAGTATCTTAGAGAATTTGGTATGTCAACTAAATCCATTGGTAAAACTGAAATAATTTATTGTACAGGGAACCAAAGAAGTATGTGTTGGTTGGGTGGGTGGGTAACCGGTCCCTTTGCATTTATTTGCTGTGAACTTTTGTTTTGAGGAGTAACTAAGGGAGTGAGGGAAGGGAGTCCAGCAAACACTGAGCCAAGTCATATTTTGGAGTGTCTTGTGGACTTTATATCTGAATAAACTACAAGAATGTCTTATTGCTAAAACGATCAATCAGGAGACTTCATGGACTGTTTCTGCATGGTAACATTGGACAGAAAGTCTGATCTAGAAATTGAATGTGTCCGTGGGTCTGGATTAGAGCTGATTCAGGTTGCTGACCCTCACTCTGCTGGAACACGCCCTCCCTTGTGACGTATAAACAGAGCGGTGATGATAGTAAATGGGAGAACCCTGGAAGAATTTGTAAGGCAGAGGAGAAACTCGTTGGCATCCTTTTGAAACAAAAGAGTGAGGATGAATTTAGTTTTAAAAATTATTGGAGCATCGTTGATTTGCAGTGTTGAATTTCAAGCGTACAGCAGAGTGAATCGGTTATACATATACATACGTCCACTCTTATCTAGATTCTTTTCCCATATAGGTTATTGCAGAGTATTGAGTAGAGTTTCCTGTGCTATACAGTAGGTTCTTACTAAAATGAGTTTATTATGTGAAATGGTAACAAACTACCTACTTTTCCAGATTCCTATCCTTTTATGAGTTTTGTTTTTTTTTTTTTCTTTTTGAGCTGTTTTCTTCTTTGGTTAGGAACAATTTACCCAGATGGCTACCTGGTGAGAAATTAGACATCAGTCACATCATTTTTAGAACCATTTAGACTAATGTTCTTTGGTTTCTAAATCACATGCGCCACACAGAACACTTTCACAGACAGGAGCTTGGATCCACAAAGTAGAATTTTAGCAGTAAGGTTTGCCATGGTTTTGAGCCCTAATGCACCCCACTCCAGCACTCTTGCCTGGAAAATCCCATGGACTGAAGAGCCTGGTGGGCTGCAGTCCGTGGGGTCGCTAAGAGTCGGACGCGACTGAGCGACTTCACTTTCACTTTTCACTTTCATGCATTGGAGAAGGAAATGGCAACCCACTCCAGTGTTCGTGCCTGGAGAATCCCAGGGACGGCGGAGCCTGGTGGGCTGCTGTCTATGGGGTCGCACAGAGTCGGACACAACTGAAACGACTTAGCAGCAGCAGCAGCAGCAGCAGCAGCACTTTACTTCAGGAGGTGGAAAAAAACCACACTATATGAATAATTAGCTTAGGTTCAAAAGCACTTTGCTGCTCGGATATAACATTTTACAAAGGTCTCTGAGATAAGCAGTATCTAATTAGCTTTAACTTTATCAGAGTAAAACACTAGGTAAAAACATGCAGAAAGGGTGCTTGAAACAGCAGGTGTCTGAAATCTGTTGCTCCTTTATATTTGAGTGTTGGGCAAAGCCAGTTGTTAAATTACTCCATATTGAGATTGGTGCGTAAATGTTTACATAATTGCACCCACTTTTCCTGACTCGCTTAGTCTGATCAGTTTGAGAGCAGAGAAGTAAAAAATATATATATTATTGAAAGAGAAAGATCGAGTCCCTTAACCATCTCTGGTCGTTTCACTAAATAGACCATTTTCTTTTTTTTCCCCCTTGTAACATTGCTTCACTTTTAAAAATGACTTCTTTTTTAAGATGATTCTGTTGGTGTGTATTTATTGGCGATTTTATTGTGTATTTTTGGCCGTGCGGGCTTTTCTCGTTCCCGAGCAGCGGCTGTAGGGTGCGTGGGCTCGGCAGTTTGCAGACGCTTTACCACCGAGCCACCAGGGAATCCCCTAGTTCACCTTTATGTTGAATAAACGATTCTTTCTACTCTGCGGTCCTTTTGCAGTTTTCAAAAGCTTCACACACACGATTTCATGGAATTTCAGAATAACCCTTTATTCTCACCTCTGTATTACCCCCTCCCCCAAACTGGCAGCCACTAGTGTGCTCTCTAGAGCTGCGCTTCTGCCCCTCCTTGTTTAATTTACTGGACTGGTGGATTTTTAGGCTCATACATGTCCTGTCATGCAGTGTTGGTCTTGCTCTGTCTGACCTGTTTCACTCAGCCTAGTGCTCTCCAAGTCCATCCACATTGCTACAGATGGCGACATTTCCATTCTTTTTTATGACTGAGCAGTACTCCATTGTGCGTGTGTGGCGTGTGTGCATGCGTGTGCGTGTTATGTGTGTGCGTGGTGTGTGTGCATATGTTATGTGTGTGCGTGGTGTGTGTGCACATGTTATGTGTGTGCATGTGTTATGTGTGTGGTGTGTGTGCATGTGTTGTTTGTGCATGTTGTGTGTGTGTTCGTGTTATCTGTGTTATGTGTGCATGTGTGCGTGTGCATGCGTGTGTTATGTGCATTGTGTGTGCACGTGTTGTGTGTGCACACGTGTTGTGTACACGCATGTTGTATGTGGTGTGTGTGTGTGTGTGTGTGCCACATCTTCTTTGTCCATCATCTGTTGATGAACACTGAGGTGGTTTCTGTCTTCGCTGTTGTAAATAATGCTGCTATGAACACTGAGATATATGTATTATTTCAAATTACTGGTTTTTGTTTGTTTGTTTGTTTTCAGAAATATACCCAGAGTGGGATTTCTGCGTCAGATCGTAGTTCTATTTTTAGTTTTTGAGAAATATACTATTTTCAGTTTTTAAAAAAACCACCTTAATTGTCTCCATTCTCATGGATTTAAGACTCTGATGGAAAGCAGATCTGGTATTAAGGAAGACCACAGAAGCTGGTACACTTCTGTGACTCAGCACCTCACCTGCCCCCAGACAGAGCCAGGCACAGGATTTACTGTGACTCAGCACCTCACCTGCCCCTAGACAGAGCAAGGCACAGGATTTACTGTGACTCAGCACCTCACCTGCCCCTAGACAGAGCCAGGCACAGGATTTACTGTGACTCAGCATCTCGCCTACCCCCAGACAGAGCCAGGCACAGTATTTAGCAGATTTTTTTTTCTGAATGTTTTGAGAGTCGCTCAGTTTAAAAATACATGTACCCAGACTATCCTGACTTTGACTTTGGGATTAAAACAGTCTATGCTGTGTTATAAAGGACACCATGGACATGGGACGCTGGTTCAGGTTGACAGAATATACCTATATGTTGTCTTAGATATGAGGAAGAAATTGATTCATCTTTCCTATGACTGTCTTTCCAAGGAAATACTCATAAAGGGATAGGCTCTAACTCATCAAAAATCAAGAGAGTGAATGGGAAAAGCATTTCAGAAAGAATGGATAAATGTATATGTGTGACTGAGTCACTTTGCTGTGTGCCTAAAACCAACATAACACTGTCAATCAACCATGCTCCAATATAAAATGGAAATTTTTTTTAAATCAAGGTAAAGAAATATTAGAAGTAAATCTAACAAAATTGATCTTCCTGATTCTGGGTGCTTTTTATACCAGAAAACCCATAGGGAATCCCTAGATGGGACCATTTATAGGGACTGTATTCCAGCAAGCAGTTTGGGGACAAGTGGTGGAGAAGATGAGGCATTTTTTAATATTATATTTTTTGTCATACTAGATAGTAATCAGATATGTTTTTAAATGATAGTCTGTTTATTACTAAAGTCTTTATGGGTTAGTCATAATAGCAACTTTGTTTCAGTATCAAAAGACAAAATTTGAATGATTTGAGGATACATGAGCTACCACATAAAGTGAGGTTCTTGTAATCAAAATGTTTAAAGGTCAAATATAGCATTTCATATAAAATTTTAAAAGAAAACACACCCCTCCCCCCACCACCATTGAAATCTGTTTTTAGTTAATAGGAAATGGGAGTAAAATATTTTATTGAGTCTAAATATAAGCTTTCATATATTAAAAGAAAAGCTATTTACAGGTGATTTGTTACTAAATACAGTCTTGGAGGGCACTTTTAATTACCAGAAAGGTAAGGTAACAATAAACACAGGAAATATAAATGAATATCGTGCTCGCAGAGCCGTGCTGCTATAAATAACCCCCGTGCTCTGTCACTATTATTAGCATGGATGAACAAAAGAAGATTCCAGAAATAGAAAGGGGAAGAGCTTCTCCAGGAGCCTTGTATTCCACGGAGTAGGAAATATTTCTAGCAAGCTCATGAATTTAGGGGGTTAATTGATTTTTAAAAAGGACATTTCCATGCTGTCTCTTTGCCAAGGAAATTCTTTTTACTGGCATGTTTGTAAAATTGGCAGGCTGATGTTTCCTCCGGGTGACACAAGGTGTGATGAAGAATCTTATCTTGACTTTCTTACTAAAATCGGCGTTGAGGGCTTGCCTTGTTAACTTATTTGGTTGTTCCCACATTATTTCTCTGGGGGATCAGGTGATATGACCAAAGCTGGGAGGGGCTGTTGGGCAGCCCCGGCCAGGGGTGAGGTCTGGGCATCACCTGAGCCACCAGCCCTGAGCTCCGGGTCAGAGCATCTGTGGATGCGTCCCTGTGCCAGTTTGCTGGTTGGTGAACGTGGCAAGTGTGTGTCAAGCTCCCAGTCCTCCGGGTGCAACATGAAGCGGTGGGGTTACGGGGTAAATGAGAAAACCCAGTTCCTGCCCACAGACCACGCATGGCTGGGGGGGCCAGACCTGCAGCTGATGAAGAATAAGAATACATCGCAGAGACGATCTCTATGCAGGAGTGCAGAGCAGGGGCTTCCCTGGTGGTCCAGCAGCCAGCTCTGCACTTCCAGCGCAGGGGAGCACGGGTTCGATCCCTGGCTGGGGGACTAAGATCCCATATGCTATGAAGCCAAGATGGTAATAACAAGCAGAGTAAAAATAAACTTGAATGTTAAAAAAAAAAAAAAAAGGCAGGGCAGAGCTGTACTCTAAGGGCACTGGGGAAAGCTTTGTAAAAATGGGGCCATCTGAATCAGCTGCGTCTCGGAGGCTGCCTCATCTATAAAAGCAGATGAAGGCAGCTGTACTTGCTTATCTGCCAAGGGGCTAGTGAGAAACCAATAGATCACAAAAGTGAGCTGAAACAAGTAAAAGTCAATATAAGCACAGGCTACTCTTACTCCACATGGCACATACAACGAATTTCTAATCTGTCTCACTTTTAATGACAAAGATTCACATGCTTAAATAGTACTTGTCCTCGTGAGCAGTGAGCATGGTCAGTCGTGTCTGACTCTTTGCAACCCCATGGGCTGTAGCTCACCAGGCTCCTCTGTCCACGGGATTCTCCAGGCAGGGATACTGGAGAATCCATTTCCTTCTAAAGGGGATCTTCCCAACCCAGGGATCAAGCCCACGTCTCTTTCCGTCTCCGGCATTTGCAGACCCATTCTTTACCAGCATGCCATCTGGGAAGCGCACAAACAGTTCGCTGCCTGCTCGTGTCCTTTTTCTTTTTTGATAACTAATGACGAGTGTAATTATTTGAAAGCTGACGATGAAAGTGTAGTTAAGTGACAGAAACATGGATCTCAAGTACTTTTTGGTTCTTGTTTTTGATCAGTATGGTCCAGAATCAAAGGAAGAAATGAGAATTCCTCCAAAATACAGTTATGTTTTCCCGTAAGTAATAATGATAGTAATTACTTCTGAAGTAGTTATATTTGTGGTGATTTTCAGGATGTGGGGTTATGACAGTGTGGTAATTAGTATTAATGTTAGATCACTTTTGAAGAAAAGACGGATTCCTTATGCACAAACTGTGTTTTCAGGTGAAAGAGATCATCTTTCTTAGGCAAATTAAATATCAGATTTGTCTCTGTCCAGCAAATATTTACTTTCTTATCCTCAGTTGGCTAGCTGGCGCTGTGATTTGCTGATTTATTCCACAAGTATGTTTTAAGTGCCTGTTTTGTGCATTGTCAAACTGGGTGAGCAACATCTTATGGAATATGTTCCAATATGTCTTTTTACTTATTTTTAAAAATATATTTATTTGATGTATTTACTTATTTGGCTGCACTAGGTCTTACTTACTGCCTGTGAAATCTAGTTCCCTGACCAGGAATCAATGCCCCCTGCATTGGGAGTGCAGAGTCTTAGCCGCTGGACCACCAGGGATGTCCCGAGCAATATATGTCTTTTTAGAATGAAACGTTTTTTTAAATTAATTTTTAATGGAGTATAGTTGCTTGACAACATTGTGTTACTTTCTGCTGTATAGGAAAATGCATCAGTTATACATCATATACATATATCCCCTCTTTTTTAGATAGAATGAAACGCTTAAACATACGTGCAAGTCAGTCATGGATTGCATTTCCCACTCAGCACCTCCATTCATATAAGTGAATCAGTGTTTGACCACAAAAAAAGAGGGAAGCCTCTTTTTATTGCTTTGGGAGTATTCAAATTAATTTGGAGGATGCAGAGGATTTGAGCAGACAGATTACCATTTAAAATTACCATCAAGAATAACTTTGACTTCCTATATTGCGTTTGTTAAAAGTAGACGAGAAGCAGAGAAAAGGGGGAAAACAGGAGGTCTGTGCCCTTGCTCCTTTACTGACAGGCTGGCATAAAGCTTTACCCTGACCGCCCAGGTTCAAGTTCAAAGTCACAGTCCCAAGACTGTGTCCAGGGTCCAGCCCTCCCTGTAGTCCATTCACACTGGCTTCTCTCCCGGAAGCCCTCTGCCTTCCTCCTTTTAGCAGCTCGCACTGAGCTGAGAATTCTCTAGTCGGGAGCCTTCATGAGACCCCTGTTTCCAGGTTTCCAGTAAATGTAAGCATGGTAGTTTGAATTTAGAAAGGAAAAAAAAAAAAATCAAAGTGTATATGAAAGCTCTTCTGCTTTCATTTGATCTCTTCTTGTTAAGAAACAATAGTGTTTATTTCTCATGTTTGGCTTAGAATTTCTTTGGTACTCGGTCCTCTCAATTTTTACAAGAAGCAAAGCTCAGTCCCATCTTTAGCAAACAAAATGGTTTTCAGTTGAGGGTGGCTGGGTAAGTTCTATGAAGATTGAGTGGGAACGTCAACCCAAGGACATAATAGACAAGAAACCATTTTTTTCCTCCTTTTCTTCAGAAGTGGTCTTCCGCATGGTTTAATGTGCTAACATAACCCCGGTTCCAATATTTCAAAAGATACAGAACTTCCCAGCATGATGATAAAGTTTTCCTGTGTTCCAATAATAAAACCTCAGCGTACCAGTGACTTCCAGTTCCTTTGTGGCAACTTGTGAAGACCAACCAGGCCCCGTCCTCAGCCTGCAGTATCAGTGTGGGTGTCGGAAACAGATGTTCACGGGACAATGCCATTTGTTGTCACTGTCGATACTATGTGGCAACTCGCCCAAACGAAATTGTTTGCGGATGGAAAAGAATGTAAGCAGTGATTCATGCCCAGGGTTTTTTTTTTTTTGGCTGCAGGCTGATCATATTTTTGTTTGTTTTAAATTGCAGACCATTAATGGATTAAAAATTTTAGGGTAACTTATTATTAGAGGATCTTTTCCGTTTTTGGGGTCCAGCATTTCCTTCTAAAAGGAGTGACTATTTTAGGTGCTTTACTGGAAATAGTCAGTGCCTTGCTTTTATCGGAGGAGTCCTGCCTCGTTTCTTATTTTTGTTCATAATTTGGAAGCACAGAGAAGTCAAAATGATCAAACATTAAGTAGAACGTTTATTGCTGATAGGCAGCATTATATGATCTTGGTTTGAACTTTTCATGGTTATTCCAAAGGAGCAGCCATGCTTACCGTAAGAGATAATGGTTTTATCTGTGCAAATTAAATATTAATTTATAAAGAAGCTTAAAATATGCTTACAATGAAATAGGTACTACAAAGCTACTTAAAAATTAGGCCCACTGTGTTCTCTCTCTCTCTCTCACACACACACACACACACACACACACACACTCACACACATCTTTTTCAGGAAGGAAACCTAACAAGAATTCAAGGCATCATATCCATCATTCTACTGCTGTTTTTATCAAAACAAATTGTAATCCACAAAGGAAAGTCTTTTCATGTTTATTCATAACAGCAGCTGCCTAAGGCCATAATTATAAAATGTTCTATGTTTTTTTAAAAGACATAGGTATCTCTTATAATTAGGTTTCTGCATCACAAAAAAATTATTTCAGGGGACATGAAACAAAATCTGACTTTTAAACAACAGCCAAAGGAAAGAAAGGCTGGGATCACACGTAGAGGAGTCCTAGGCTGATAGCAGGAGTCTGCGGTCTCCTTCCACACACTGCTGTTTTAAGTCGTGGCCTGTGGCGGCCGCATCTCACCCTATGTTGTCTCATCTGTAGGGCGACGGGTCAGGCTGGGTGACCTTTGGGGCCTTTCCAGTTCTCCCAGTTCCAGATTCTTGTTTGATGGTAAAACCAACAGTGGGGCTTCAGTTTCCACTTCTGTCCATCCTTGTTTACCTTCTTTGGATCACAGGCACCTTTGAGCATCTGACGAGGATTATCATGACTCTTCCCAGGAAATTGCATGAACAGGAGTTTGCATGCAGTCTTGGGGCTTCACAGACCCCTTGGAGCCCAGGGAGGGGCCCCAGGTTAAAAATCCTGTGACTGGGTAGCTTCATGTTTTTGTGAAAATTTGATGAGGCATTTAAAAATAGCGCAAAACTTTAGCAGCAGAACTTTAAAAATTATTATTTAGGTTAACTATTTTTATTCTCTAATGTTTCCACATGATAGACTGCACATTGGTGTCAGCCTGCTTGAAGAATGGAAAGTCAGCGTTACTGGGTCAGCTAGAGAGCAGTGTGCATGAGAGACCCTGTGTGTGCACGGCTGGAGGGCAGGGTGTCACACATCCCAGCCAGGGCTCGCTTCAGGGCAGGAAATGAATGAACTGAAAGTGAAAGTGAAGTCGCTCAGTCGTGCCCGACTCTTGGCGACCCCATGGACAGTAGCCTGCACCAAGCTCCTCCGTCCATGAGATTTTCAAGGCGAGAGTGGGTTGCCACTTCCTTCTCCAGGGAATCTTCCCGACCCAGGAATCGAACCCGGGTCTCTCACATTGTAGACAGACACTTTACCGCCTGAGCCACCCTGCTTGCATCTCCCATCAGCGAATCGAGACTTATGTTGTCTTTTTAATTTATGAAGAAATCAAAATTAAATGCTCCTAACAAAGGGCTTTCCGAGTGGTTCAGTGGTAAAGAGTCTGCCTGCAATGCAGGATCCACAGAAGACCTGGGTTCGATCCCTGGGTCGGGAAGATCCCCTGGAGAAGGGAATGGCAACCCACTCCAGTACTCTTGCCTGGAGAGTCCCATGGACAAAGGAGCCTGGCGGGCTACGGTCCACAGGGTCACAAAGAGTCAGACACGACTGAGCGACTTCACTTGAACCTATGCCCCAAAGAGCCTAGCAGCCTAAGGAGGACCATTTCTAGCCCTGTCCGTTTTCTGTACTCTACGCAGAACATGGAATGGACAGAGTAAGAGCAACTCGTCATACATAAGAACACAGTAGGAATTAATCCTAAAGGAGATTTAAGAATATTTAAACTGCTAATTTCCTTCCAGCGTAGGTCTCTCTATTTTTAAGCCACCCGTGGGTGATTCAACATTTTTCTAAATTCTGATGTCATTTGGAGAAAGCTTTGGACTTTTTTTTAAATTTTCGGTTGCATCATGTGGCCTGTGGGATATTAGTTCCCTGACCAGGGACTGAACCCAGGCCCTCAGCAGTAAAAGCGCAGAGTCCTAACCGCTGGACTGGCGCAGAATTCCTGGACTTTGTAAGGTACTTTCATGTAGGTGATCTTATTTGGTCCTTAGTGAGCTGTCGTTTTTGGGGGGTTGGGGGAGGAAGGAACACAGACATCGCTAAATGTGTGCAGTTCCTTTTAATGAGTCACGTGAGTTTCAAAAACTCTACTCACCTGCTTCTTTCACCCAGCAAATTTATAAGCTTCAGTCAAACTTTGTTTTTATCGTCACAACCGCAGCGTTCAAGTTCTCAAGCGGACACATTCCTCATGGGCTCCCTTTTACATTTTTTGAATTCTATTAACTTCTCTGCGTTCAGGTCAAATTAGATAGATGGATGTTGCCTCCTCTTGGCAGTCCCAGCCGGTCTAAGGCATTCTCCAGAACACAGAAATTCTAGTCCCGATGTTACAGGAAAGCCCCCCACTCCCCTTGACAGCAGTGATCCCGAGGAGGGCGCCCCGCCCTGCTGTCCATACTCTCTGGACCAGATGTTATTGGCATCAGGGACACGCTGGGGTACGAGATAACCCGCTCCGTCCATGGAGCAGAGTCCTCGGAGCTCCACATCCCGGCTTTGATCTCCGGCGGTATTTTTCTCTGTTATGTCACAGAGGTCACCTGGCTCATGTGTGACAAACTGCTTGCATAAGTCACAGTGCCAGTGGCAGAGATTTGTAACCGTGCGCCTGGTCCATTGCTCTTGAATTATTTCACAGGCCCGCTGCTTTACATTTACACTCTGTCGGAAGATGAACAGGGGAAGGGAGTAAAACCAAGGGCAGGGTCTCATCCTGAAGGACGAGGGGAAACAGGTGGAAGGTTAATGGCCCTGGAGCGATTCCGCCAGCCGCTCAGCCTTGATATATGGGCCTCGGGCCTCAAACGGGCATTGGCTTTCAAAGATATATTATTTCATTTGAGGAGAGACATCCTGGAGTTCCTGCATTTGTCTGCTGATAGATGACCCCCCTGTCCACAATTGGTTATGGCGGCTGAGTTTTCCTTGGGCCCGCTCCCGTACATAAAAATTTTGCTGAGCTCTCCAACCGCTCACGGGCCCGGGGAGCAAGGGTGGGACGCGTGCAAGCCGGCTGCTAGGCTGCGGCTGGAATGCTGCTGCTATTTTAGTAGTTCCTTTTGAACCAGGAGGCAAGTGGGGGGTGAAAGACACCTCGCTTCATTCATGCAGAACTTGATACGGGTGGCCTTGCCCGAAAAAAAGAGCGTGGAAGGGACAGTGCTATCAGGCACGTGTGAGGGTCGTGAGAGACGAGCCTGGAGGAGTTGGGGGCACTGCCCTGGCCGGCCAGTGGTTAGGACGCCTCATATCCCGCGCAGGCAGTGCACGCTCGAGCCCTGGTCGGGGAGCTAAGACGCCACACGCCTCGCGGCCAGACACCCAGAACATGAAAGCCGAAACAATGCTGTAACAAATTCAATAAAGACTTTAAAAACGGTCCACATCAAAAAAAATCTTAAAAAACACAAAAACAGCGAACGCAGGGAGATGCTCCGCCATTAGGATCTCATTAGAGGCCACCAAGAGCTTCGGACTTTCCGTTTTGCCCCCACCCCTAAGCTTTGAATAAAGGGCTCCCTTAGTCTGCTTTATTATTTTGTTCAGAAGATTTGAGTTGCTTTGCGGAAGGGAAAGAACGCAGACCAGTGAAGGATTTGCCCAGTGAGAACCGCCGGACAATGCAACCAAAAAATTTATCTCGTGGCTCAAATGTTTTTTGTGAATTGAACTTGGCCCCAGAGTGATGGAACCAGTGCCTCTTGACCTCTGAGAAGTTGTCCTACAGATTACAGAGCTGCAAAAGTCACTCCTACTATTTACAGATTGAATGATCATGAAAATATTAGGCATTCTAGTAGGCCTTAATGTGCAGATCTTCTGCAATTAATTATTAACTCTAGTTGTGGGATGTGTCCATACAAAATCTTCAACTTTATAACTCCTGATAACTGTTACACGAGCCTTGTCAGAGAGATAATGGTTGTTTTTATGGCAAGCATTCAGGAAAAATGAGCTCTGTAAATTCACCATCTAAACAAAAGGTGAGTTTTCTTTCCAGTTCTTTTGTGTCCCAGTGCCCTTGTGTTTGGTGAGTATATACAGTGTCAAAATTCCGTTTGTAGACATTTTTATACCAAATACTTTTGTCAAAGGCAAACTCATTATCATCATAGTACATTGGTATTTATAAGAAGTTAATATCGGGCAACCCATCTGATAATATATAAGTGCCAATAGGAATTTAATTTTTATGTGAGGGACCCAGCTGTGCCACAAATTCACATATATTGACAAGGCACCATTGTCCCAATCCTCATTCAGACACTCTCAAGCCTGGCCCGCAGTGGAAAGATACAGTGTCTGACCATTGGCCCTCCTAGTAATATGCTTAGGTTATTGTTGTGCAGTTTCTAAGTCATGTCTGACTCTTGGCATCCCCTTGGACTGCAGCCCACCAGGCCTCTGTCCATGGGGTTTCCCAAGCAAGAGTACTGGAGTGAGTTGCCATTTACTTCTCCAGGGGATCTTCCCGACCCAGGGATCAAATCAGTATCTCCTGTATGTCCAGGCAGATTCTTTACCACTGAGCCACCTGGAAAATACTGTAGGCTTATAGAGATGTTCTTTTCTTTTCCTCTGGAATATTGTAAAAGTGCAGGTTAGACCAGACTTTAGAGACCCACAGGAAGATGCCCTGGCTATTTTAAGGAAAGCTTTAAAATCAGAACCGCTTATTACAGAGACAGTTGGATGGTGAGTGGCGTCTCCTTGTCCACTTGTTGCTTGGATGGATGAGGTCCCTGTGGGCTTCCCTGCTGACTCTGTGGTAGGGAATCTGTCTGCCGACGCTGGAGACACGGGTTCAATTCCTGGGTCGGGAAGATCCCCTGGAGAAGGAAATGGCAAACCGTTCCAGTATCCTTGCCTGGGAAATCCCATGGACAGAGGAGCCTGGGAGGCTACAGTCCACGGGGATCACAAAGAGTTGGACACAACTTATCGACTAAACAACAACAAACCAGTCCAGGGGACCAGCAGAAGGGCAGGCCCCAAACCCTGCTGGGATGCTTTCTGTCCCAGAATATGCAGTGGTGGCTGCAGACTTTTTGCTCCTGACTTGATCCCCTCCTTTTCACCTTTTGCAGAGTTGGCAACTTTGTTTCAGCCCTCTTCCCCCTTCCTCCTGCTATTTCCCCAGCAGACCCCCATCCTGTAGGTTCTGTCCCTGCCTAAGGCGGAGATCAGATCAAAGGCTCTCACATAATGGGAGCTCACTCTGAATTAGTGAGGAGCCCCCACCCCCTGCATCTGTCGGTCTCCCACTCAGATGGACTCTTCCAGAAGGCAAGCGAGGAAGCCACATACTTGCAAACAGTCTCTTAATTGCTCATTTGCAGTTGGACAGAACGCTAACTGCAGAAAGACTTCAAAGCCAGTGGAATCTGCATTGAAAACAGGATCTCAATACCCGTAGTCGCTTATTGTTGCAAAATTAGAATAACAAATGTTCCCAGCATGGAGCCAACATAAACTTGCCCGAGTATTATTCAACCTGAGACTGATTCAACTTTTTTTTTCTTCACCGCAATAGAAGTGGCACACTTTGCCCTCTGTTTGTTATTCTATACCGTTCATTTTAATGATATATTTAAGTCTCCATCACACTTTGTATTTTTACGTATAATTACCCGTATTAAAAAAACACTCATTAGCGTTCCGTTCCACTGCCTTAATTATGCCCTTAATTAAATCTTGACTAACAGGGGGTCACTGCGGTGTCAGTGGGATTTGTCACTGTTCGGCGGCAGGTGCCTGTTTGCTGCTATTTTTGGTTTTCCTCTGGTTTGAATGTATTTAAGAGCTTGCTTTTTCCTAAATACCAGAGTCCTCATTGGAGGAAGGAACAGCATATATTTGACAGGCAGCTGGAAAGCTTGTTTGTAGGAGGACGTTTTTGTTATCATTATTCTAAGAATACCCTGGTTTAGGGAAAAGATGCAGAGAACAGAGTTGGGAAACCACAGATGCACTTTTTAAAAGATCAGTATGTTTACATTCTAGAGATCATAATCGTGTATGCAATTCTAAAAATTTCCTTAAAGAACAAAAAATGATGTTTTGTGGTGGTTATGACATCACCGCATTAGATGCTTTGCACCAGGGTCCTCGGTACTAGTTAATTATTTCACTGACGTTTGTTGTTTTAAAAACATAAAGCAAATTACAAAAATAGGAATCAAGCTGAAACAAAGAAGTGTCTTACATGTTCACATAAAAGTCAGTTCATTGCTTGGAAGGACTTTTAATAATTAGACTGCTTATACCATCACGTTTGGTATTAGACTGTTTTAGGCTCATGATTTTAGTGCATTACTTAAGGGAGATATAATTCCCGTGTTTATGTCTATAATAGGCACCTAATGTTGATCTGAGTAATTGATTAGTCCAGTCAGATTTGTATAATTAGTTGTTGTCAGCTTTTCAACATAAGCCCCCAAAACGCTTGCTGTGAATCTACAAAGCTTTTACATTTATTAATCAGGTTTTTCATCTAAAAATGTATGCAAGCTATCTGAAAAGAATCTATATATATTTTTTCTGGAATTAGGATGGCTCTTCTAACATAAGCCCTTAGAGGCTAAACTCAGACTATATGTCTCTTAAGTGTTTCAGTCTAGAAATTCTGATTTTTTGAGTAGCATTTATTTTCATTTAAAGGTAAAAAAGTCACAGTTTTTCTACCAGTTAAGATGTTTTTCAGAACTTATGGTGACTTTAAATGAGACAGTGGGTTACAGATACCAGACTACCGACAACGTAAAACATATATTGTGATCTGATTGTCACTATACTTTGATATTACATGAACAATTTAGATTGGCCTACAAATAAGGTAGGGCAGAGTAAGAAGGACTTTTTAAAGAGATATATACTATAATTCAACTCACTCTATTTCTCAAATCAATTAATTTCATCCTAAAGTATTACTTATAGTTGCCTTTTCTAGGGGCTTCTAGAGTAATGAATATCCTCTTTGTTATCCAAATTGTCAATGCCCATGTCATTTGAGATTTAAATTTTCTTATCAACTTTAAACGTGATTTAAAATCTAAATATGTGCTCATACAGAGTTTCTAAACCATTTCAATGATGAGATGAGATGAATTTTTATGAATTCTGTGGGCTCCTATACAGCCCTGTAATAGACCCTGGAGAATGAAAGCCTGGATCCTGTGTGTAACCAACAGTAGCTACCAAAGCAATGCGAAATACGATTTCCTTACACGTACACAGTTGAGGTCATACGCGTACGGCTGAATTGCCATAGAACTGGTCAGATAATTTTACGACCCCTTCTTTCACTCGGTAAATACTTCTCAAGGGTCAGTTGCATCTAGTTACATCTTAGGACTTAGAGATTCAACATCCCTCCTTTGAGCAGTATATTTTTTATATATTTTAGTGATAGTGACTCCTTTTTGAGTAATTACACTGACTTAATAAAAGCATTTGTGATTTAGCAAGCCAGCCTAATCAAGGATTAAAGGTCCAAATCACGGAGTATTTCTGTTCCCCCTCTGCTTAAGTTTTCAAGAGACTCTGCAGCTTCCCCATCCTGTGCATACTATGACTTCAAGTACTTTCCCTGGCTATGTTCAAAGATAATTGTAATAGTTAGTGTCCCTTTCAACTCTCAGAGTCAAGGTGAAAATGAACAATAATGATTAAGGAGAATAATGATTTTTTTTCACAAATTAATAGTAACTTTATTAGATGAATCAAAGAAGGGTGAAACTCATGTAGATAAACAGTGCTTTTAAAGCCTGATTAGAATCTCTAGAAATACTTTTTCCTGTGACAGCTGAATGATACCCATTTGTGGACTTTGACTGGTAACTCTCCAGAGCTGCATAAGTTGTGTGGTTTCATTAAAAATGCATCAATCCTTTTGGGATACCTTCTCTAATTCATTGATTCGATAATATAAGCCTAATAAACATTTTTGGCATCACAAAATGAAATATCAAAGTGTACTCTACCTACAGGTACACAGTGTAACAGGAAAGCAAGTATACTCACCAGGAGGATCAGCCTCAGGATAGTGCCGGGCTGGGCAGTGCTAAAATCTGATATTGAAACTGAGCAGGACCCTTGGCCAAAATTCCCCAGTGGCTCAGTGGTAAAGAATCCGCCTGCAGTGCAGGAGACCCGGGTTTGATCCCTGGGTCGGGAAGATCCCCAGGAGGAGGAAATGGCAACCCACTCCAGTATTCTTGCCTGGATAATCCCACGGACAGAGGAGCCTGGTGGGCTACAGTCCAAGGGGTCGCAAGAGTTGGACACGACTTAGGACTAAGCCACCACCACAGGGCCTTTCAGGGTACAAAAGCCTTTCTGTGTCCCCTGTTTCGTGTTTGTAGAAAAAGGGGTTATGTCCTCAGCCTTCCCTGACTTCCAAAGAGCAGACTCAAGCAGGTACTAATTAGGGAAGTCAGGGAACACAGCTGACAAAAAGCAGTCAGGGAACAAAGGAAAACGGAGTATGATTAGGATTGCCCACACATCACCCCTTAGGATCACCCACCCATCAGGAGAAAGTCACACACCCTGCAGCCCTCACCCTAAATGCTGGCTTTAAAAATTGCTCCCCCAAAACCAGTGGGGAGTTCAGGCCTTTTGAGCACGAGCTGCCCATCCTCCTGACTTGGCGCCCTGTAGTAAACGCTGTGCTTTCCTTCGCCACAACCCGGTGTCAGTAGGTTGGCTTGCTGCGTGGCCAGCAAGGGGATCCAGGGCTCAGGTCGGTAATTTCAGAATTCTATCATCAGGCGTTTTGTAAGCTGTTTTGTTCCAGGTCAGATGACTTGAAGGTAATGGACTGTGGCCCAGGGAGGCTCCAGGGTGAGTTACCACTGATCTGGAAACATCAGTTTCTTCTTTCCTTAACTGATACCTGGAAGTCTGGTGCTGTGTTTGATACAAATTCCTGTGCTTGTTGCTGGGCACTGACTCAACTGTTACTTGCCTCTCATTGCAGTGGCTGCTGCTGCTGCTGCTGTTAAGTCGCTTCAGTCGTGTCCAACTCTATTCGACCCCATAGACGGCAGCCCACCAGGCTCCTCTGCCCCTGGGATTCTTCAGGCAAGAATATTGGAGTGGGTTGCCATTTCTTCCTCCAATGCATAAAAGTGAAAAGTGAAAGTGAAGTCGCTCAGTCATGTCAGACTCTTTGTGACCCCATGGACTGTAGCCTACCAGGCTCCTCTGTCCATGGGATTTTCCAGGCAAGAGTACTGGAGTGGGTTGCCATTGCCTTAGTGGAGGCCTCATCAAATGGCCTCTGTTCCTTGCTTTTGGTTGTTGTTTTGTTTTTAATCTTTTGGACTTGCTGGGTGGTACGTGAGATCTTAGTTCCCTGACCAGGGATGGAACCCACGTCCCCTGCACTGACCACTGGGAAACCCAGTCCTGCGTGGGCTTTGGAGTCAGACTTGCCCCAGATCCTAGGTCTGGCCTTTGTGGTCACATGCTCTCAGGAAAGGAACTTAACTTTAGTGTCCTTGTCTGTGAAAGAGGCATTGTGTACTGTTGATGTGGTAATTTTAAATAAAGTGAGATCATATTTGCACAGCACACTGTGCAAGAACCCGGATGCATGGAGATGGAATGGTCTCCATCCTCAGACGGGAGAGCACATGAGTGAGTGTAAGGTGTGAGGACCAGTGCTATTTGGGAGGTGGGGGGAGAGGACCAGTGTAGTCTGGAGTAGGGGAGAGGAGAGAAGGCTGTTCCCCAGCAAGAACTACATCTCCAGGGCTCTGCAGTAGAGAGATCCCTGGTGTAGTCCGGCAACCAGAAGGCGTGTTTATTTGTATGCATTTCGTATCTCTTCTTTAGTTGCCCAGACCTTTACAAGACAATTCTCTCGCGTCTGGATGGCTCTCTCTGCATCTCTTGGGTCTGATGGAAGGCCTGCTGTCTCTGGTCCTCAGAAGGATGGAGGGAGGGGAGGGAAGCTGTGAGGCCATCAGCCTGTCCAGCTCCGCGGTCAAGAGACAAATGCTGGAGGGAGGGAAAAGGCTGGCAGGAGCCAAGGATGACCCACTCCCCTGAGCTGCTCGGTCACTCTGTGCTCCCCCGTACTGTAGCACGTCAGACAGGCTGATTTATGCCGAATAATTATGTCTGTTATTAATGGAGGGGCAGGAGGGCGGGGAGAGAATGAGTTCCGGAAACTTTTTTAGAAATTAAAAAAAAAAACAAAACAAAACCCTTAGATAATTGCTTTACAATATGGCGAGTGCAATAATAGAGGTCCCCCGAGGAGAAGAAAGTCTCAGCACATGTGAGTCCCTTTTTTTGTCTGCAACCCTGACCTGGGTTAAAACCGGGGACAGAGAAGCGAAGGGCAGGCAGGTTGCGGCTTCTGAAGAAGTCCAAGGGCTTGTGCAGGTGAGTTCTTTCTTAGCCCTGGCCTCCCTGCCCTGATTTAGCTACAGGTATTATCCATAGATGCACACACCTGCCCATCCACACACTCACACACTCAGAAGCTCTCCGCCGTGCCTTTAGCTCGGTGCCCCCTTCCTGCTGTGGAGCCGAGGGCCCCTTCTCAGCTGTCTTTCCGCTGCCCTGTCTCCCACGTTCTCTTACCCTTGTTAGACGTCTCATTGCCCGGCAGTTTTTCCAGCTTTCCCTCCACCAGGTTCCCTCACCCGCCAGGCAGTTGCAAGGCTCCACTTCTCAACAAAGCCCATCTCCCAACCAGCCTCCGTTCCCATCAGGGTCCCCGCACCCTGGGCCCGCCCCGCAGGGAGACACTCATGTGTCTCAGAGCCTCCGGCGCCCTTGGCCGTGTTGCCTCCGGCCTGTGCCTGCTCTCCCTCTTGCGCCCCTGAGGCTCCCCTGCAGCGACTCCTGATGTTCCCTCCCCGGCTCCCCTGCCTTGACCCGCCCCAAAACAGTGTTTTCCTCTCCCTGTCACACTGTGCGACCTTGGAGATGCGGCCCACAAACCTTCTCCCCGAGACTCCTCTGTTTCCGGACACACGGACTCATCACCGACATCAGCGCCCAGAGGCTTCCTGGGGTCACAGCCCCTCCAGCTCGTTTCCTGGGTTGTTTCATCAACGCCGCTCTCAGCTGCCCACGGCGTGTGCAGAACAAGCTACGGCTCCCCAGCAGGCATCTCATCACCCCTGCCTGTTCACGTCCCTCCCCGACTCCAGACACATGGCACTGCTCACACGCAGCCACTGCTGTGCTGGGCCCACGTGGGCAGCCCTTCACTGCGTTCATCAGAAGCCGCTGCGCTCAACTCCAGACCCAGGAAGCTTCCGCAGTGGCTCGGGGTGGAATTAGCTTCCCCCTGTCCTCTGCAACTGCGGTTTCCCGCTTGTTCTTTTTCAGCTGATCTGTCTGTATATTCCCACACCGCCACCACCAGACTCAAAGCCACTGCGGGGCCCAGTGTAAGTGCAGTCACAGAGATCTCTGAAACTGGGTGCCAGGCTCTGGGGCCCGTGAGGCTCTCCGCTTCTTTCCCCGGGCGCGCTTACTTGTATGTCTGTCTCTGCGTCTTGTCCGCACCCCTGCTTTGTCACTCTGGAGGATCCTCCCACAAACCCGAGCAGAGTTTTGAACTCACTGCGTAGCAAGGTTCATTTGTCAGAAATTCACCCATGTTCATATGAAAATGCCATACTGATTTAAAGCAGGGGTCTCAAACTTTTTTTAAAAAAATGTTTTTTTGGCTGTGACATGCAGTATGTGGGATCGAAGCTCCCTGACCAGGGATTGAATGCAAACCTCTCGCGTTAGAAGCACTGGGTCTTGACCATCGAACACCCCCAGGGACATCTGGTCCCAAAGGTCTCCACCATTTTGATCACAGGACCCTTTGTGCTCTTGAAAATGACCGAGGACTCCAAGACCTTTAGTTCATGTGAGTCTTAACTCTCAATGTTAATGTCTTTGGAGTTAGAACTGAGAAACGGTTAAAGCACAAGAATTCACCAGCCCACATGCCACTTAGCAGGAGAGTGATGTCATCTCATCCTGGGGCCTCAGCACAGTCCTGAGAGGCAGAGGGTCAAAGGGCGAGTCTCATCCGAGCGCAAACAGGAAGACCTTCTGACCGCACTTGTAAGCCGGCGGTTTAGGGTATCCCTCCTGTGGGTATGTCCTCTCTCAAGGGAACTAAAGCATGATGCCAGCTGAATGCACTTCTCAAACCAGAATTTCCGCATCAGCCAGTCAGTGGAGACCCCAGGGAATGAAATCTTCCCAGCTGCAGTGCTTGTGAAGTCGCTGTTGTGGAGTCACAGGGCACGCAGTCCCCTGCTGTGGTCAGCCCCAGCCTCCCCAGCACACGCCCACTCACCTGGACCATGACCCCTGGTGAGGGGCGGCCGGGCACCACGATGCTCCCTTGCTGAGGTCGAGATCCTCTGGGTTTGTGCATCAGCTACAATTTCTGTCTGGTGGCCCCCAGGACAGGGAAGAAAGTGAGCGGAGGGACCCCATCCAGAGGAAAGCTTGGACTTGGTGCTTTGGTTTTCATTTTGGGTTGAACTCTTGGGTGGTGGTAACGACTGATCTGAGGATGCAGGACTGTGCCTGACTTTTGTAGAAAGACGCACCATGGTGTCCTCTAAACATGGCGAGTATTTACTGAGCCCAAGCCTTGCCCGAAATTCTAGGCATGTGCTAGCTTGGTGAACTCCCACCACAAGTTCAAAGTGTCAGCATTTATTAGAATCTGTTGGGAGCTGGGGAGGGGCTAGGGGTAAGTCAGGAGCTTGGGATAAAATACATAGAGTACTTTTGTAAGACGGATCACCAACAAGGACCTACTGTGCAGCACAGGGAACTCTGCTCAGTATTCTGTGATAACCCATGTGAGAAAAGAATCTGATAAAGGATGAATATATGTGTGTGTGTGACTGAGTCACCTTGCTGTACGTCTGAAGCTAACACAACATTGTAAATCACCTATACTCCAATAAAATTGTTTAAAAAAGGAATTTGATGGACGCTGGAAGGCTCAGGAAGTTAAGTCTTTGCCCAGCCCTCCTCTGTGGGCCGCTGGTGGAATCTGGCTTTGCATCAGCCCTGACCGACTGCAAAGCTCTCACCCCTTGCCATCGGGTATATTTCCTTATACTGTATTTGTGGGCCCAAAACGTTGGTTTGTGAGTGTGTGTGTGTTAGGCTGTGTGTGCACACGCATTCACACTTGGAGAGGGGGTTGTCTGTTTCCTGGAAATCTGCAAAACTTTTTATTCAAGAGGTGGTGATTCCATCAGCACTGCCTCAGTCAGCCTGTTAGACGTGCTGCAGAGCCTGGTGAATCAGAGCCTGTGTCTTAAGAGCCCTGCTAACTAGGGGTGCCTTGGCGTTTGAGACACACAGGTGCTGCGTCTCCTGACCTCCAGAATGAGGATGACGTGAGGCCACTAGGGGGGCTTCCTGCTTAGACATCTAGGAGCTTCAGTGAAAAAATGGAGAAAGGGGTGCTTCTTAGGAGAACATGCTTTGAAAGCATGCATGTACGCTGTCTCGTCCGTAATCTCAGACAACCTGGACGAATTCCTCAAGGCCTAGTCTGTGCAGAGGATGCACCGTAATTTCTCACGGTCATCTTTGAGGTCTGCCTGCAGTGTGCTTGATTAAAAGCCGGCAAAGACGGAAGGGCCCCCTTGAAGAATGTGGTTTGTGGTGGAGTCTAATTTGCACCACCGGGCAAAGGTCATGGAGAGGAGCTCGTTAATGCAGTCGGGCCGGGACGAGATCCATCTCCATACTTCACCGTATTGATCTGGGCTCGTGGGCGTGCCCCTCCTTGAACTGATCAGCTCACGGGTTGTGTGGATGGCCAGCTTTCCGAGCTAAGGATCCTAGCAGGCCAAAAGGTGGATGGGCGAACACCCTCGTTTTTAGGTTTTCCATTGGGTGCCTGGGGACTCGTTTTTTATTTACTCAGAAAAAAAAAAAAAAAAAAAGTAAGAGATGGGTTGCTTTTCTACTGTGAGGAGTTGTTTCTCTCCTGCAGTCTCTCTAAATCACGTGAGCCCAAAGGAGAGATTAGATGCATTTGAATATAGACAGATGGTTTGCTTTCAATCATAATGTGGATGTGAACAAACACAGCTCGTTTCTTCATTAAATGATGCCTGCTCAGCATGGTCATTAGGACCCAGGAGTCACCCCATCGTGTTTCTTTTTGTCAAAAGTCACTGCCACCCCTGTGTTCCTGTCGCCCTCTAATTGCTGGAGCACTGAGGAAGCACTGGCTTGGTGGATCCAGCTCGTAAAACATTTATGTGACCTTTGTGTACGTCTTCCTGGAAGTAACGGGCCATGGGAATTCTAGAAGTGCAGTAGCAAACATTTCCTTTTTCTTCTGAGTGTAGATTCCAGATTCAAGCTGGACGGGAACACGCTCAGCACTCTGCTAAGCCTCAGCCTTGGTTTCCAAGAGACTCGCCCCGCCCCCAGGCCCCCTTACACCATCCTCGGGGTGACAGCCCCCTGAGAAGTTCCCCGGTCACCCGTGAACCCCTCCTCGCCCCAGCCCAGCGCCGAGCTCAGCAAGCAGCAGTCACCTTCTCCTAGACTCCATTTTGCTCATTTTCTAGCCAAATTTTGCTTTGGGAAAGAGAGTTAAGCCTATATCTGAGGCAAGTAGACGGGTCAGATTTTTGTAACATGAAAATTACACCTCATTCTTGGCTAGGGATTTCTGAAAGGGACGTCTGTGAAATACCACTTTGAAACGGGTTTTTGTGTTGAAGCTTCTTCACAGGCCAAGTCTCCTGTTCAGGCTTCTGTGAGATTCCCGTCTAAGGCACGTTCCCAACCCCACCTTTGTGAAGGCAGGCGGTCACCAGAAGGAACACTCTGCTCTGTGTTTTAATGTTTTATTTTAATTACTTTACAGCACCGTGTTGGTTTCTGCCATACATCACCACGAATCAGCCACAGGCACCCACAGGTCCCCTCTCTCTTAAACCCCCTTCCCCGTCCCTCCCCTCAAGGGTGGCACACAGCGCTGGCTTCGTGTTCCCTCTGTGCATGTGAGCCAAGTCGCGTCAGTCCTGTCCAGCTCTTTGGGACCCTATGGACTGTAGCCCGCCAGGCTCCTTTACCTGCATCGTACGGCAGGTTCCCACGGGCTCTCTGTTTTACGTATGGTAATGTATAAGTTTCCATTACTGGAGTAAGCACAGGCAGTGTCTCAGATCATCCCAGCTTCTCCTCCCTCTCTGTGTCTGCATCTCCATTGCTGGCCTGTAGAAAGGTTCATCAGTACCAGCTTTCTAGATTCCAGGAGTGCATGCATGCTAAGCCGCTTCAGTTCTGTCCAACTCTGCGACTCTGTGGACTGTCGCCCACCAGGCTCCTCTGCCCATGGGATTCTCCAGGCAAGAATCCTGGAGTGGGTTGCCATGCCGTCCTCCAGGGGATCTTCCCCCACCCCCCCCCCAGGGGTGGAACCTGAATCTCTGTGTCTCCTGCACTGGCAGGCGGATTCTTTACTACTGCGTCACCTGGGAAGCCCTCTAGACTCCATAGATACATGCAAATAAGCAGTATTGGTCTTTCTCCTGCTGACTTGCTTCACTTTGTTTATTGGTGTTTGAGCTCCTTCTGAGCAGTTGAAAGAGCGAGGAGACCCCAGGGTGCTCCATCTGATCGTCCCGTCCCTTCTGCAGTTCAGACAGGGCTGAGTCGGGCCCCGGGGCGCTGGGATGGGGATGGGCCTGCCCACCGTGTGGCCTGACTGGGTCCTGTGTCGGTGAAGCTTCTGAGCCCTCTAGCCGAGGAGTGAGTTAGGATTGTTCGGTATCTTCTAGGTTCTGAATCATAGTCAAGGAAAACTTGTTAAATTTTTTTTGCAGGGAAAAGTCCTAATTGGTCATAAAGACATAATGGGAAAAGTCCTGCATGTCACAGCTGGAAGGCCTATGCTTTCTATTAATAACTCGTGAGCAGTGGCCAACATCGCTAAGACAGGCCAGAGGAATGGGAAACGTGTTGTAGGGCCCCCCTCCTGACACAGGTGCAGAGAGCTCTTGATGCTGCTGCTAAAAATCTCACTTCTGTGAATTTAATTCCAAATACCATTACTGTGCAGCTTCGTAGGATGTCTTCCCCTTTTAACTAAAAAAATGTTCGAAACCAGTGCGGATCCGACATTGGGAAACAGTGTTTAAATGATGCTGATGTCCTTCATGGTTACTCTGGGCCCTTCAGGGGGTTGAGGAGTCCTGGGCCCTCCTCCCCCACCAAGCTGCAGGACGGAGTTTCGTGGTGACTCAGCCTGCCTTCGGGTCCTCTGGGGGC
Organism: Ovis canadensis; assembly: GCF_042477335.2. Classification (NCBI taxonomy): domain Eukaryota; kingdom Metazoa; phylum Chordata; class Mammalia; order Artiodactyla; family Bovidae; genus Ovis; species Ovis canadensis. Next base: position 89,758,498 of record NC_091256.1, read on the forward strand.
TGAGGCTGGACCACGCAGGGGCTACCGGGCCTTTCAGTGGTGGCCCCGAGGTACTGGGAAGCCGGTGCGTCACTGCAAAGGCGCAGGCTGAGAGGTTGGAGGGAGGTGAGCCCCGGTGCTGCCCCGGGGACACAGCCCGGAAAGGTGGTCCCCACAGACAGCTGGCTGGGGCCACTCACTCTGTCTTGACCCAGGGGACACATCCTCTGAGGTCAGATGGGGGCTGCTAGGGGAAAGGGGTCAAATTAAGTTCTTATTTGCCTGAGTGTCTGAAGAGGAAAACACGGGTAACGGTTGGGTCGCTCCCCCGTGCCCGACTCCTAACCGCAGCGCGCCAGACTCCCCTGTCCACTGTCTCCTGGAGTTTGCTCCACTTCATGGCCGTTGAGTCGATGATGTCAGACCGTAATTTGTGGATTTTCGAAAACGTGAAGAGAGGACGCTCTTTTTTCCCCTCGGCCCCTTTTTCCTCTTGGGTCTACTTCACCCAGAAGAACCACACCCTTATTTCCACTGGGGGCACAGGACAGACACGCCTTGGGATTAAGGAAATGCCAGGCCTTAGCTCTCCTTCCATTCACGTTACCTTCATAGTCTTTCCATGGAAATAAGAAAGAACTCCTGTCTAGATTTTATGTCCAGATAAAAACTCCAGGCTTCTGTCATTGGGTGACTGTTTTTGTATGTTTCCAAAGGGCTTTTTTTTTCTTCTTAAATCAGCCTTTTTTTACATCTGAAATAGAGAAATTATGTTACCTTTAGTGTATTTCCCTGCAGGAAATAAATTGAGGCAATTTATATTCTAAAAAATAATAAAAACTTTTAGAGAAAAAGACTCGCTTTTAAGTCCTGTATGAAGAAGGCTCAGTCACAGGGCGCTGTGCTAGGATTCGGAACGCCTGGGTTCCCATCCCATTTCTGGCCCCCGAGTCAGCTTCTATGAACCGCAGCCCACCTGGACAGAGTTTCCCTGCTCTGTAAAAATGAAGTCTTTGAACTAAAGGGCCCTTTCGGTGCTGGTCAAGTAAGCATTAACTAAGCAAAGGAAAAGTGATTTACCTCAAAATAATCATCCCACACTTTGGGGCTCACCCTTTGACTCCTGGAGTTTTGTTTTGTTTTTAACTGTTTATTTTGTATGAGGGCCTAGCTGATTAACAATGCTGTGTTAGTTTCAGGGGAACAGCAAGGAACTCAGCCACATCACTACATTTGTATCAATCTCTCCAAAACTCCCCTCCCACCCAGGCTGCCACATGGCGCTGAGCAGAATTCCCTGTGCCAGTCAGTAGGACCTCGTTGGTTGTCCAGTGTAAATGCAGCAGTGTGTCCATGTCCATCCCAAACTCCCTGAGCTATCCCTACCCCCTACCCCCGCTCCTTCCCTCTGGCAACCATAACTTCATTTAGGTCTGTGAGTCTGTGTGTTCCAAGTAAGTTCCTTTCAGATTCCACATATAAGGAGTGTCGGGATGTCTCTCCTTCCCTGTCTGACTTGCTTCACTCAGCATGACCATCTCTAGGTCCATCCACGTTGCTGCAAGTGACATTATTTCATCCTCTTTAATTTCTCAGTAGCGTTCAGTGGAGCTGAATGCTCGCTGTATGCACGCACCACGTCTTCTCTCCCCACCCCTCTGTCGACGGAAGTTTAGGTGTCTTCCGTGTCCAGGCTGTTGTGAACAGTGCTGCAGATAACGCTGGAGTGCATGTACCCTTTTGGACCATGTTTTGCTGTGGATATATGTCCAGGACTGGGGTGGCAGGACCCTACGGTAGCTCTACTTTTAGTTTTTTGAGGACCCTCCGTACCATTCTCCATAGTGGCTGTACCGATCTACATTCCCACCAGCAGTGTAGGAGGAATCTTAAGAAAGGCTGCAAATGAACTTATCTACAAAACAGAAATAGAGTTACAGACGTAGACTCTTGAGGGCTATCTTTAGTGGTTACCAGCGCTCTGACATATTTCTGGGCGCCTCTGAAGGCACAGGTTCACATACCTCAGCCCTGCCACCTTAAGAGGGGAGCTCAATCATGGGAAGGGAGCAGATCCTCCTGTCTCACTGGGGAACTGGGTGGAGGGATTCTCCCAGCAGCCTTTGTGCCCAGTGAATTCCTATCATGGTCCCCAGGGACCTCTCCTTTGCCTCTGCCTTAATTTCAATTGTATTTTTGGTGAGTGATATTTAGGCCACTTGGGTTCTTTCCTCCTTTCTTTGGCGAAAAGCCTGATTGAAGCAGCCAGCCAAAAAAGGACCCAAGGTCATTTTTTAACTCTAAGAACTTTTTTTTTTCCCTTCTGACTTTGAAACGCAGTCTACAGAGGGGAAGCTGCATCCCCAGACCTGAAGGGTGTCACAGAGCTTGCATCTTTCTTCCCCACCTGGTGTCCCAAGAACTGCAGCAGGGAGTCCATTTCATGGGGCGCAGGGCAGCCAAAACCTTCCCTCACTTATGCCTAAACCGCTGCTGTCCAGACAGTGAGCCACTGATTCCCCAGGATTCTCGGCTGGTGTCGTTATTGTCTCTAAGGCGGTGTCTGGGAAATGAAGATTACAATCTTAATCTTGTTGCCCTATCCTGAAAATGACCGTCGAATTCACAGATGCCTTCCGGCCTTTCCAACCAGGCTTACAGGGCTTTGTCCTCATGGCTGGACCATCCGCCTGGTCGGACATGTGAGAAACGTTACCCTAATTGTACAAGAGGAGACTTCTAAACGAGACAGGAAACAGGCAGTGGTCATAAATGAAACAATACCTGCTAGCAGAAAGCACTGGAAAATACTTCACATTAATCTGCTTTAAAAGATTTCTCATTCATCAACATTTCCCATCACCTGAAACTTTTCCTTCGTACTTCATTTAACACCTCTTATATTTAGCCTTCCTTTATTTCGTTAGATTGAGATTTACCTACTGTTAGCCTGCAGTGTGCCAGCCGCCCAGCTGGGCACACTTGTGTTTCATCTCATTTAACAAAAACAGTGGCTTGTGAGAACAGTTGAGGTTGAAGGAATCTGAATTCTTTGCCCAAAGTTACATGGTAAGGAACCCAGGAGCAAGGCAGGAACCCAGGATTCTGAGCTTTAAAGCCCAAATGTTCCCTTCACAATGTCACATGGTCCTGAACCAGGCGATAAATGGGCTTCCCTTGTGGCTCAGCTGGTAAGGAATCTGCCTGCATTGTGGGAGACCTGGGTTCCATCCCTGGTTTGGGAAGATCCCCTGGAGATGGGGAAGGCTAACCCACTGCAGTATTCCGGCCTGGAGAATTCCATGGACAAAGTCCATGGGGTTGCAGAGTCGGACACTACTGAGCGACTTTCACTTTGACTTTCCCTCCTTTTCCGGAGTGTCCCAGTTTATCTTTGGAAGTCAAGCCATCAGAAAGTCATGTTCTAGCATCAGATTGACACAGCTCCCCCTTGACGTCGCCAGCAGCTTTACTGGCAGCTTCACTGACTGAAGCCCAGTGCTGTCTGTGGCCGGGATGCTGTCCTTGCCTGGCTTGCATGCCATCGAGAGTCCTCCTGTGAAGACGCACACGAGACTTCTCTCTGGAGCCCAGCACTAGGGAAGCCGTGCCGGGTGGCGTGTGTCCGCAGTCCGAGTCAGGGTGCCGCTCGGGTGACAGGACCCCACTGTGGCCCCTCCCTGCCCGGGACAGCCCTTGTGGTTTGGGGACCGACGCTGTCCTTGGCTTCGACTTCTCCTCCCTCTCTTTTCCCTTAGTCTTCACTTTTTCATTTCTGTCCTCGTCCGTCTTTTACACTTAGAAACTGCTTCAGAAGTCTTTAAGGTTGTTGCGTTTTATTTTTTTGTTTATTTTGCTTTATTTTATATTGGGTAGAAGGAATGGCGACCTGCTCCAGGACTCTTGCCTGGAAAATCCCGTGGACAGAGGAGCCTGGCGTGCTGCAGTCCAGGGGGTCGCAAAGAATCAGACGTGACTGAGCACAACAACACAGTTGATTTATAATTTTGTGTTAGTTTCAGGGGTGCCGAAAAATGCGTTCAGTTCAGTTCAGTGGCTCAGTCGTGTCCGACCCTTTGCGACCCCACGGACTGCAGCTCTCCAGGTCTAACTGTCCATCACCAACTCCTGGAGTTCACTCAGACTCTTGTCCGTTGAGTTACCATTCTGTTTGAAAGAAATGGCTAGACTGTATTATGTTGTCTGTTGATGAATAGATCTCAAGTGATACTTCACGCTCACATACATTATGCATCTTTTCCCTCCAAACCTCACATATGTCTCTCACTCACTACCTCGTACGTACACAGATAAAAAGGTGGCACTGAGTATCTGGTGTTAGCACATCTTTCAGTAAAAGAATTTTCCCTGGCAGTCCAGTGGTTAAGACTGCGCCGTCCAGTGCAGCCGCTGTGGGTTCAATCCTGGGTTAGGGTGCTAAGATCGGGCATCTCTTGTGGCCAAAATCAAAGCATAGAACAGAAGAAATATTGTAACAAATTCAATGAAGTCTTTAAAAATGTAATCTTTTAAAAAGATTACAAAGAAAAAAAAAGTATTGACTTCAGCATTCCTGAGAATTAATGTGTACCAGGAACCTGAATACTTTTGATAAATGAAGCAATTTCAGAAGCATCTGCCTTTGAAGTGAATTTTGTTTGTTTGTTTGGATGGAAAGCGTGCAGCAGAAGTCGCAGGATCCCTCATTTCCAAACCGAGGATTTGCTGAGCCTGTTCTGCTGGCTCGAGATGGCTGCAGGCGCCACGTCTTGGATCCGGGGCTCAGGGTGGTCCCCTTAAGGGTTCTGGAGGCCTCGGGCCCCTGATGCATCTCCTGCCCCTGGATTGAGACGTTCGAGATGTAGATCGAGGGCTGGTCTGCTGAATCTTCTACCTCCTTCCTCTGCTGACAGCTTGCACATTCGTTTCCCAGCTCTTCCCCCCCAGCGTGTGGAGGTGGCCCATGTCCCCAGAGGTCGAGGCTGCCAGCTGTTGGGCAGCCACTCGACCCCTCAGTTCCTGGATGGCACGGCCAGTGGGCACACTCGTCAGTGGTGCCCATTCCCCAAGCCCTGGTCAGGGAGGTCTGCTTTGGGAGAGGTCCTCGGAGGGGAACCTAGGGAGTGTGGAAGAGTTGTGTCTGAAGGAATAGCCTGACTGCAATAGACTGTTCTAGTGACTGTGTATGTGATGAACTGAGGGCTTCCCAGGTGGCTCAGACAGTAAGGAATCTGTCTGCAATGCGGGAGACCCAGGTCTGATCCCTGGGTTGGAAAGATCTGGAGAAGGAAATGGCAACCCCGTGCCAGGATTCTTGCCTGGAAAATTCCACGAAGAGAAGAGCCTGGCAGGCTGCAGTCCACAGGGCTGCAGAGAGTTGGACAGGACTCACCGACCAACACCTTTCATGTGATGAATTACTTGACAGAGAAGCTCGGGGACTCCCCTGGGTCCTGATTTCCATGCCTTGGTCGGGACCTGCATGGAAGGGACTTGAGGGGAGTGGAAGCGAGAGGCAGATACCCCGCGGTCAAACCCTCCTGCCTCCTGCTTCCCTCTCCGGGAAGAGAGTTTCGACCCCAAGGGGAGAAAAAAATCCTTCGTTGCTTTGCTGGAGAAACGTAGAAAGGGGCAGAAGAGCTGAGGCCCGGGGCTGTGTCGCCAGGTAAGCCCTTGTGCTGTGCGCCCGCGGCCACTCGATCAGCAAGCACACCGGAGAGTGACTTCAGTTGTCCTCCGAGAGAGGAGGAACTTCTGCTCATAAATCTGTTGGGTTTTGCAACAATTGACAGGGGAGCCTGACTGGCTGTTACTGCTCTTGTAGGACATTGTTGTTAGTGCCTGTTTAATCATTGTTAATGTGAAATCATTTTTTCTTGGACTTTGTAGCAGTTTATTATAGAGGTTGCAGAGAACCATCAGTGTTCTTTATAAAGACAGTAAAGGGGTCGAGTAGTTGTGTGTGTGTCTTGCCCAAAGCAGGTTCTCATTAAGAGTTGCTAAGTTGGTGCTGATTTGTTGGGGGGTTGATTTTCCTTTCCCTGCTTCTGAATATTTCTTTATAAATGTCATCATTGTCACGAATGGAAGTCCACCTTCTGCGATTTTTTTCTTTTGTCCAGAAATAATAGCTGGATGTTATTAATAATGATTCTGAAAAATCTTTTTTTTAAGATAATAAGTGGTTTATTATTGACTTAATATATATAATAATTGAAAGTCGCTCAGTCATGTCCAACTCTTCGTGACTCCATGGACTATACAGTCCATAGAATTCTCCAGGCCAGAATACTGGAGTGGGTAGCCTTTCCCTTCTCTAGGGGATCTTCCCAACCCAGGGATCGAACCCAGGTCTCCCGCACTGCAGGCGAATTCTTTACCAGCTGAGCCACCAGGGAAGCCCAATATAAATAATAAGTGGTTTATTATTGACTTATATAGCAGAAAATAGGTTAAGACATGTTGCAGTCATCGTAATGAACTTTTTAACTTTTTATTTTGTATTGGCGTACAGCAGTGTTATGAGAGTTTCAGGTGGACAGCAGAGCAACTCAAGCCCACACACATGTACCCGTTCTTCCCCAGACTCCCCTCCCATCCAGGCTGCCACCTGACACTGGGCAGAGCTCCCTGTGCCCTGCAGGAGGCCCTTGTTGGTTGGTTATCCATTTTAAATATAGCGGTGTATACGCGTCATCTTTAGAACCGTCACACTACTTCTTAAATATTTTGTTCCTTAGACTCATCACACTGCTTATTAAATATTTTGTTCCGAGTTGTTTTAATAGAATCTACTGAGAAAACAGAAGGCATACTATTAAATGATCCTACAACATTAAGACCTGCTTAAACACACTGTTCTCCTAAGCTTCCCGAGCCCCTGGGAGTCCCCCCAAGAAAGAAGCAGGGTTGGGTTTGGGGGAGAATGGATACATGTGTGTGCATGGCTGAGCCCCTTCGGAACTCACCTGAAGCTATCATAGTATTGTTAAGCGGCTCTGCCCCAGTACAAAATAAAGAGTTTGAATTAAAAGAGAAGGAAGCAGGGTGAAGCGGCCCCAGCGTCTGGTACACATGGGGCTGTAATAACAGACGGACCCTTCCCATGCTTCTTGCAGTGTGACTTTCTTGAAGGCAGGGTGTGACCTGGTCACCTCCGTTTGTCCCCCGAGTCTCTAGTACGAGGCCTGGTACGCACCAGCTTTAATGATCAGAAATGGGAAATGGGTTTTCGTCTACTTTCAGTTACCGACCCACGTCAGTTGAACGTTTTCCTAAAAATGCCTTGCTTGAAGCTGCTCCGCAGCGACTCACGACGCCGATTTTCAAATAAAGACCCCTGGGGGAGGAAGCGTGGACTCACAGTTCTGTGGCCAGACGGTGAGAAGATAAAGGGGGAGGGGGCATCAGAGAGGCTCTGATAAGTTCCGTGTGGGCTTGAGAAAGATCCACACATTTTTCTTCTTCTAATTGTTTGCCAGCCTCACTGCGCTTATGAGAAAGCACAGGTTTCTAATGATTAACCTCCTGGGTTGTGGGGAGGGGTGCGGGCAACCCCGTGAGGCCTGCGCTTGTTCACACGGTCGTCTATAATGTCAGCCTGAGTCGTTGGCCGCGGAGCAGCCAGGCTTCTGAGACAAGCCCTCCCTTTTATTACAGCTGATAGCGCAGGATTGTGTGGAGTGGCATTGCCAGCTAGGGAGAGGCTCTGATGTGTCCTGGAAGTTATAGTCCGTTCGTCCACCCGAAAGCGTTAACAGCGTGAATACCCAGAGAACTGACTCGAAAGGAGGAGACAGTTCTTCTCCTTCCCACCCCACCCCCCCTCCACTGTATCACCTGTAAGCTTGTTTTCTAAAGAGAAGTTATCTTTGGAATTGCCACCATCTCTTATCTGGAGATAAAGAAGGAGTTGGTCGTCGTATTTGCCTTGTCCTTTCATTCAAAGAGCTGTGTACAAACTAGGACACGCAAAGCCCAGGGAAGCTGCATACTCACCAATTTCAAGGTAACGTAAAATATCATATAATCAATTATGGAAATACTGAAATGGGGTGTCAGCCTGGAAAGCCTCCTCAGAGAGCCTTAAAACAAGGGATCAGTTGCCTGAGAGGGGTGTTAAAATTACAATTAGTCAAGAAGTCTTTACCGAGCGCCAGCTGTGGGTCCAGACCCGCCAGCCCGCGTGTGGGGTCATCTGAGTGTTCGAGGGCCCTGCCCTCCACGGGCCCCTGAGTAGTGGCTCTGTCTGTTGTCAAGTGCCAGGGACACAGGCCGCAGGCAGGCACTTACGGGAGTGAAAGTACCTCCATCAGTCACGTGTTCCTCCGTTTATCTCACGAGCGTTTCTGCCGAAGCGGCGCAGGGACCCCCAAGAGCTGCTGCTTCTGGGCACCCCCGGCTAAAAAGCAGGGAGACAGGTAAACAAGCACAGCACTTGGTGGAATCAGAAGAAATGACGGCATGAACGGCACCAAGTACAAAGCCGAAGATGAGGACCAGCATGAGAGATCAGCGTGCTCAGCTTCACTCGTTGCTGCAGCTCCCAAGCAAGCTGTGCTTAGTTGCTCAGTTGTTTCTGACTCTTTGCAGCCCCATGGACTGTAGCCCTGCAGGCTCCTCTGTCCACGGGATTTTCCAGGCAAGAATACTGGAGTGGGTTGCCATTTCCTCCTCCAGGTCCGAAGAAGCTGAGGACCCAGGAAATAGATTTCCAAAGCCAGTCTGTCTCCTTCCTGCCTCTGGATGTGGGCAGGGGTGGACGTGAAGACAATCCCACGGCTTCTAGTGCGAGCTGTGTTCAGAGACCTGCCAGGTGGGTTTGCATCAGCTGCTGTCCCAGCCCAACCTGTACTCAGAGCGCCCAAGGTTTCCTGTGAAGCAGGGTCTGAGCTTCTGCTCTCACGAGCCCACGCACCAGTGTTGCTGAGCGTTCTCCCCGCAGAGGAGTCATTGCCACAAGTGGGGGCCTGCTTCTGCCTCGTTCACCATTACAGCCCAGACGTGACACTTACTCCCAACCAGCAAGTGGCTCTTCACATCTGTTTATTCAAGGAGTGCAATCCTCTTGGTCAGAGCTGACTCACTAGCTCAGATCATTTCTGATGGAGATGTTTCTGGGTCTGTTTTCCTGATCACAAAGTAGCCTCAATCTCTGCAGCTGCCTTTTTCCTTCTAAACAGGGTCAGTGTGGTCTTCCAGATGGGAGCCTCGTGTTTGACACTGTTTCTTCATTAATGTACTGTCTCACACTTTATTCACTCCATCCTCGTGACAAGAGCTATCTCGTGTATTTTTAGGTGAGAAGATAAGGGTGAGAGAACTAAGTGGCTTGGCCAAGCGCTTGGAGCTGGAAAGCGCACAGTTGTGCCCGGAATCCTTGATTTAGTCTAAGTTCAGGGCTGGCTTGACCACATTCACCGTTTCCTAGACTCGCAGAAGTAGTCAGTTCTTTGGAAGGAATGATGCTAAAGCTGAAGCTCCGGTACTTTGGCCACCTCATGCGAAGAGTTGACTCATTGGAAAAGACTCTGATGCTGGGAGGGATTGGGGGCAGGAGGAGAAGGGGAAGACAGAGGATGAGATGGCTGGATGGCATCACTGACTCGATGGACGTGAGTTTGGGTGAACTCCGGGAGTTGGTGATGGACAGGGAGGCCTGGCGTGCTGCGATTCATGGGGTCGCAAAGAGTCGGACACGCCTGAGCGACTGAACTGAACTGAAGCTTATATCATCGGATAAGACCCTAATGCTGGGAAGCTTTGAAGGCAGGAGGAGAAGAGGGCGACAGAGGAGGACGAAATGGTTGGATGGTATCACCAGCTCAATGGACATGAGTTTGTGCAAACTCCGGGAGTTTGTGAAGGACAGGGAGGCCTGGCGTGCTGCAGTCCGTGCGATTGCAAAGAGTCAGACAAGACTTAGAGAGTGAACAACGGCAAGCTCGTATCACTGCTAATGTGTGAGTGAAAACTTCCTAAGAACCCCCAACTATCCAAATCTCATTGAATACGCACTTAAAAATGAGTTTGTTAAAAGTGAGTTAAATTAATTTGAAAAAAAAAAAAGGTTTAGAAAATTCTAGCACTTTTTAAAAAAAATTGAGTGTGGTTGATTTTCAATGTTGTATTTAGTTCCAGGTGCATAGCAAACTGACACAGCTGCATACACTGATATATTTTCCAGATATTTTCCATTATAGGTTGTTAAAGATATTGAATATCGTTCTCTGTGTTGCGCAGTAAATCCTTGTTGCTTATTTATTCTGTATGTGGTTTAGTTGCTAAGTCGTGGCCGACTCTTGCAACTCCACGGACAGAGGAGCCAGGCAAGAATACTGGAGTGGCTTGTCATTTTCTTCTCCAGGGGTTCTTTCGAACCCGGGTCTCCTGCATTGCAGGCAGATTCTTTACCAACTGAGCTACGAAGGAAGCCCAGCCCCTCTGTGTAGTCGTGTGTAATATTAATCCCAAACTCCTCATTTATTCCTCCACCCCTCCCATTTTAGCTGTTAGACCACATCTGAGTGTCAGGTGTTACCTATGTAAAAGCATGATGTATCGACATTCAGGCCCAGTCAGATCTTTGGCTGGTCACAGTTGCAAAATGAAGAGAAGCTGTTACAAATAGCCCTGGCAATGGATCCGTGTGCCCTCCACGTCTGACGGTGGATATGTGACTTGTGCCTGAATAGGTGTGTGAAGAACGCGGTCCCCTGGGAGGGGGGTGGCGTGTGGCTGCAGCAGCACTCACTGTGACTCAGCCCCCTGCACTTCACCCCCCGCTGCTGGCGTGGGAGGGAGGTGCTGTTCTCGGCCCGTGTTTCAGATGCCGAAACTGAAGTGGAGGTAGTTTGTGGGAGGATTGGCCAAATCTTAGAGCAAGTGCAGGTGAGCATCAAGACTGGGCTTGGTGATCGGTCCAGTCAAGGTCTAGCGTGATGTGGACTAGCTGAGACTGAGGACAACGGCCCTGGGCCTCTAAATTCAAAAGTCACTTGAACTGTTGTGCTGATTGCTTTTCATATAAATCCTCACGGTTTGGCAGCTTGCCAGTGTGTATGTGTGTGCTCGGCCACTCACTTGTGGCCGACTCTCTGAGGCCCCAGGGACTGGGGCCCAGCAGGCTTCTCTGTCCATGGAATTCTCCAGGCAAGAATCCTGGAGTGGGTTGCCATTCCCTTCTCTAGGGGATCTTCCCCGCCGAGGGATCAAACCTGCCCTGTAGCAGATTCTTTACCACTGAGCCACCTGGCAATTCCTGACTTGCTAATATCCAAATACTGTTTCAGCTTGGGCCCAGTGTATTAGCCTCTGGACAGGTATACAAGCCTGGGCTATGGGAGTCATTCTTCTTCTTTTCTTTCGTATCTTATTCTTATTTTGGCTGTGCTGGGTCTTCACTGTGATGTGCAGGCTTTCTCCCCAAGGCATATGGATCTTAGTTTCTGGATCAGGGATGGAACCCAACTTGCCTGCATTGGAAGGCAGAGTCTTAACCGCTGGACTGCCAGGGAAGTCCCTATCCGGGGTCATTCTAGTGGGGTCCGCTGAGGACTATCTGAGGCGCCTGTCCCTCCCACGAGCAAACGCTAATAGATGTACTCGTGACAAGTAGACCCATCTGATGGAGTACCTTTTCCTAGCAGCTCATTGATTACAGATACTTTGCTTAAGTATTTCTCTGTGACCTGAAATGTATTTGTCCAAATGCAAAGAATGACTTTCAGGAGGGAGGGTGTGAATTCATCTGGTGACCGTTGGTGGTTTTCCAGGCTAATATGGTAGGTTCTCTTGTGGGGGAGAAAAAAAAACATGCAAAATAAAAAATAGTAGTGAGTTACAGAGTCATTTTTTTTCCATTTCTTTTACAGGTGGATGACCAAATGAAGCTGCTTCAGAACTGCTGGAGTGAGCTCTTAATTCTCGACCACATTTACCGACAAGTGGTTCACGGAAAGGAGGGCTCCATCTTCCTGGTTACTGGGCAACAAGTGAGTGTAGACGCCAGAAGGAAAAAAGAAGTGTCTTTTTATTAAGCATGTGCAGGATGGCAGGGATTCAACTAGGTCAGAAGCTCTTTTTCACTTTGAAAGGGGTATATATTGGCTGCATATAATTTAGAGACGCTGACTCGGGGCGCCCAGTTCCTGCTCGGATGGTTACAGTGAAACTTGTCCCAGACCGCCCACCCCTGCCGGCCTGCTGGGGTTGCCAGTGGTGCTTTGAAGGGTGAAAACAATTGCTGAGTCAGGATTAATGGTTGGTACCTTGGGTTTCTTCCCCAAGCTTCTGCATGAATCTATCACACTTGTTTGTTAGCTATTAAAAAAAAAAAAACACACACACACACACTTGGAAATGATGAAATCTTGGTATTTTGGAGTCATGTTGGTGGAAGAGAGTGATTCAGATACAGTATGTCGATCTTCTGTATCTTTGGCCTGAGGGCAAGCGAGAAAGAAAGGCAGTGTTCATTTTCAAGAGTCGGTCACTGTTTCCCACCCCCCCCCCCACTCCACCTTTATTTTTTTCTTCTTTTTAATCGGTGTGTAACTGCTTTACACTCCTGTGTTAGCTTCTTCTGTATAGGGAAGTGAGTCCGCTGTGTGTGCGTATCCACCCCCCTCGTAGGTGCCCCCGCACCCCGCCATGGGGCCGGCCCACCCCTCTCGGTCGTCACGGGCGCCGAGCTGAGCCCCCTGAGCTCTGCAGCTGCTTCCCATTAGCCATCCGTTTTGCACAGGTGGGTGTGTGCATGTCAGTCCTACTCGCTCGGTTCGTCCCCCTCTCCCCTAGCCAGTCATTATCGAAAAGTAAGATGGAAATAGGAAGTCGCCGTGAGCTCCTGCTCCTTTATGAATGAGTATTTGTTTGGTCCACAAGTATCCTGCAGGGTCCCTCGGTCACTGTCCTGTGGCTTTGCATATATTAGTGACCAAAACAGCAAAGTACTCAAACGATAAAGGGGCTTAACGCTTTAGCAGGAGGAGCTGACAGTAATCAATAATCCTAATAAATGTGAAAAGTCAAAGTGCTATTGAGTAAAAAGAAAAAAAGGGGACTGCCGTGTAAGGGGATCGGCGTCCTTCCCTGGTGTGCTGCTGTGCGACCCGTGGTTTGCAGTGTTAACGGGACAGGTTGGCTGAGCCTTATTCAGAAGGTGAGATTTGAGCAAAGCCTTGAGGGAAGAAAGACACCTGGCCTTCTGGACACCTGGGAGGAGAGAAAGTCTGCCTAGTGAACCTGATTCCAGGTTTACCGGGTTCTGGCCTGTCCCTCCTGGTTCTTGAACTCCGTTTTCTGTTCTCTGTGGGTTATTGAAATGGATGGGAGGGATGCAGAGACCCAATTAGTCCGGGAGGCTGTTCCAGGCTTATATTGAAGGTTGCTGCAGGCCTCAGGACTCAGGCACCGTGATCTTTTACATCCAACCATAAATGTTTATGTGCTGTGAAAGCCCGGCAGTGCATATTTGAAAGTGAAAGGCTGTTTCCACATCATTTGCTGAATTATAGATAAATCACGTGTTCCTAATCAAGTTAAAGGCAAGCACTGTCTCAGAGTTTTTGCAGATCGGATCAGCCACCATCACTGCCTGGCCCCTGCTTCCTGCATGGCTCCTGAGAAAAAGGCTTTCTAGAATCAAGCCTCAGTGGGCTTGACTTCGTGATCTTTTGAATTTCCGTTGAGCATTTCCAGCCTGTGACCCGGGTCTTTGGAAGAAGTGTACCCATTTTCACAGCCTCATCACAGCCTGCCTCCCAGCCCCCTCCCTCCCGGGCCCCACGGGAGCTCCATTAGAAGAACAAGACTCAGCCCACAAATTAATTTGATTTTGTCCTTCCGAGTTCCAGAAATCAAATGGGTTTGTGCCGTTCTTTCTCAGAGCACTTCCATTCCTGCTCTTAGAAATGCTCCTCATTTCACGTTTCATTTTGCGCTAAGTGCTGACCCTGGGTAAAGGCAATTACCATGTAAAAAGTAGAGAAAGTGCCCTCTTCCTCCGATTTTCCAAACCAAGAATGGTCAAGGAGTGGCTGGCGTTTCTCGTGTTCAGGATCAATTATTGCTGCTTCGTGTTTTGCCATCACAAGGGAACTTCTTACTTAACCCTGAAGTTAGCGATTTTAATGCTGTCTTTTCTTCTGGCTTCTCTAAGGGTACACTAAATAACCTTTTTAAGCCAAAAGGAAAAAAGTGATTGTCAGTAACATTAAGCATCGCCAAGTCAATTCTATACATCAGTATTTAGCATCTTGTCACTGTGATAAGAATCCATTTCTTTTCCGTATTTTTAAGCTACATGCACACAAAACATATGGCTGAAAGTGCATATATGAAATAGCAACCGAGGATTTTGAAGTGGTGCTGCTTTTAGTGTTTACATATTGTTGCTAATGAACAGCCGCTGTAACATTTTCCTATGGGAAGGGCCTGCTGGCACCTTTTTCATTATCTTCTGTTATTGCATGTCGTATTAAAAAGACAGGCGTCTTCCAGCATACAAGTCATCAAAAATTTCAGCTATCAGAACGGAAAGCAATTTAGCTAAAACTGTTGCTCCCTTTATGATGAGCGAAATTTATCCAAAGGGGACATCCACTTATAGTATTTCTTCAATATCTCCCTTGAATTTAATGGCACAAAGATTCCGGGTAAGGGAGTAATAAATTAATTTTACTAAGTACATAAAAGACAAGGCCAGCTGCTCCTGCGGTGAGTGCAAACTCCACATTCGACAATGAAAATATAATTATGTTTGTAATAAAATGTAAAGAAGTTGCAGATCTGGGCGCTGTTTCAGGAATAAATCACTGCTCCTCCTTCAGAGCCGTGTGATTTGATAAATTATCCTTGAAGGAGAGGTTATCAGAGCCCCCACTTGATGAGCATATTTGAGCTCGAGCATTAGCCTGTATATAAATATATAGCGATAAAGTTGCTGGTGTGCCAATTGATTTCCCGAAGTCCACCTCACTACAGAGTTTCGTGAAACCATTTCAGTCCCTTTCTCTTAGAATGTGTTTATGTTTCCAAGTATGAAATTCTGACAGTTGAACTTATTTCAGACCTATCTGATCTATATACACCTCCCAAGTTTTAACTTACCCATCTCTTTAAAAAATGAATTTAGCATCCTTTCAGTTACAATGTACTTCATTTGCAACTATGAAGTTTTAGTTTTGTAACTTTCAGCTCAGTTCAGTTGCTCAGTTGTGTCCGACTCTTGTGACCCCATGAACCGCAGCACGCCAGGCCTCCCTGTCCATCACCAACTCCCAGAGTCCACCCAAACCCATGTCCATTGAGTCGGTGATGCCATCCAACCATCTCATCCTCTGTCATCCCCTTCTCCTCCTGCCTTCAATCTTTCCTGGCATGATGAGTCAAATGAGTCAGCTCTTCGCATCAGGTGGCCAAAGTATTGGCGTTTCAGCTTCAGAATCAGTCCTTGCAATGAACACCCAGGAACTAATCTCCTTTGTAAGTTACTGCCTACCTATTAGAACCGCACACACAGCAGAACTGATTTAACCCCATCTTAATAATAAAAAAGAATCATGTGTTCAGTCCCTCGGTCGTGTCTGTGTCTTTACAGCCCTGTGGACTGCAGCCCACTGGCCTCCTCTGTCCATGGATTTCCCAGACAAGACTACTGGAGCGGGCCGCCATTCCCATGTCCAGTAGCAGCGTCTGTGGCCACTTTAGCACACTTGCCAGGTGCAGGGCTGACTAGTGACTTTTTTTACTGTGTTGCGTACATTCTGGGCTGTAGTGACGATGCTTTCAGCTGGTGATTCCAAGTTGGTAATGTCCCAGCTGTTCTCGTTTCTTAATGGTGGTGGGCGTGGGTGGCCCCTTGCTGGTATCCAGCGGAACGCCTCACTGAGAGGAGGGCGCGAAAGGACGGGGCCTTCCCGAGACTTCCACAGGCCCCGCCCTCCCTGCTGCTCTGCCCCGGGCCCCCCACCTCTGACCCTGGCTACCATTGCCTGCTCTGCTCACTTTGTCCCTGTAGGGTTTATATTCTCATTAGGAGGAGTAGGTGGACCCTGTACAGTCCCCGAGGGATTTGGAGCTGAGCCGCCCCTGTTAAGTAAGAAGAACGTCCTTGGAGTTGGAAGCTCTCCTGTCGGGACCTGGTCCAGTGAAGGGTGGGGCCTCCCTGGGCGTGCCCGGCGGGTGACCCTGCAGTGGCCTGTGGCATCCTTCCGCTGGGCCTCTGCCTCCAGCTCAGGCTTCAGGCCGCCTGTGTGCTGGCCCTTCCTTTCACACGGTCCGAGACAGAAGTCACAGGAGCACTTAGAGCAGCTGACGTGTGAATTTAGGGGGAGAGGCGGGCACCTGACCCAGGCACGGAGGACGGTGTGGTGGGATGCGGGGCCTCCCGAGGACACGCATTGACTGGGCCTTTTTCACGCACAGTTGACTCTCTGTAAACTGATTGGCACCTTTGGGGGCGGCGTCTTTCCACTGACTCATAATTTTTCCTCTCGAAAAAAGGTTTCTGTGCACCCAGTATTCTCTAGTTAAAGCTGAAAATTCAACTCATCATATTTACACACACACACACACAATCCATTCTGCCTTATTTTTAATTGCAAATTCTCCTCGAGGGACTCGTTCTCCTGCTTAGGAGGCAGCCCTGTGCCTTCTCCTAGAGAAGCAAGTGCAGTCAATTATGGTAATGAAATGTCAATAAATATAAAAGTTTAATACAGTCTGCTCCGGGTGAGTGGCAGATGAGGACTTGCCTCCCAGACAAATTTGCTGCTGCTGCAAATATTAAATGCACCTAAAAGAATGTCTGGTTGCCTGAGAGCCCGCCAGTGAAGAAAAGGATGGGGGCGGCAGGTACCAACTGGGCTCTGCCATTATGCCGTAATTGCAGCAGCAAAGCCGGTTCTGCCATTGACAGCCACCCCAACATCTTAACTTGCTATTGTAGGTCGAACTTTTGGTGTCCTTGTGAATAGTCTGAGATGGATGCCTCTGCTGCTCCTTTTTTTTTTTTTTCTTTTCTTTTAACAGAGAAGAAAATCAGCCTTTTTTGTTTTCAAATCAAGAAATTATTCTTCTCATAAAGAAGATCGTTGTGTCTTTAGAGAGTGATGTGTTAATAATCGCGTTAGGGTAGCTAGTTGTTGTAGCTTTTTAGGAGGCAGACTCTTTGAGATCCCATGGACTGTAGCCCACCAGGCTCTTCCATCCATGGGATTCTCCAGGCAAGAATACTGGAGTGGGTTGCCATTTCCTCCTCTGGGGGATCTTCCCGACCCAGGAATTGAACCTGTGTTTCCCAAGTCTCCTGCAGTGGCAGGCAGATTCTTTACTGCTGAACCACCCAGGAAGCCCCATGTATGTGTATATATGTGTGTTTATATATGTGTGTAAAGTCTCAATAAGTAGTAAGTGTACCAGACTTGCCAGTTCCGCACCTGCAGTTTTTCCTACTAACACGCCGTGGTTCTGTGTTACAGGTAGACTATTCCGTCATAGCCTCGCAGGCGGGGGCCACGCTCAGCAGCCTCATGAGCCATGCACAGGAATTGGTGGCAAAGCTCCGTTCTCTGCAGTTTGATCAACGAGAGTTCGTGTGTCTGAAGTTCTTGGTGCTCTTTAGTTTAGGTAAGGAATCCTTTCCTCATCCAAGTGACTAAATGATCCCAACCTTTGAGTGCCTTGAAGTCCATCCATGGTTTTGTTTTTGCAAAAGAGAAGAACTTTCTTTTCTAATCATGACATCTTCCAGCTTGATCATGTTTTCCTGTGTGGTCCTGGCTGAGTTGTAGCTCCGTAGTGGGTGGACTGGGGCGTGGAGGAGTCATGACTGACGGCCGTAACAAGTGGCTGACCCTGATGGAAAGCTGAGGCAGAGGGCCAGGAAGGACACGTGGGGCCACACTGGGGCCGCCTTATCTGCTGTTGATCATTTCTCTGGACCTTTTGCTTCAGCTTGCAAGCTACTGCTGTTTTTGTTCTTATAAAATACGGAGAGTAATAAAAAACTTGATTCTTAAAGCTCTATCAGAATTAACTAGAGTATGTGCATAACGAAACACACACTGTGCAAGCATAAAAGATGATGGTTGTCAAGGGGAAAGGATGCTTCTTTAGGAAAGCTTTGGAGAAGAAAGATAACTAAGCAAGACAGATTAGCTAAATCAAGGTTCCCAGTGAGTCAGCTGAGAAAAATCACCACTGCTTGGAATAAAAAAAGGATTAAGGAGATGGATTTTTATTGACTTCAAAGGAACAGATTTTTCTGCCTGTCCCATACTTGATTTCTGTATTTTGTTGGCTTAATAAAGCCAACTTAAATAAACTTTTTGCCAAGTGCATTTATTACTTATTGGCAGACAGCTGAGGGAGGCAACTTCCCTTGAATGAAAAAAATGCAGAAATCAGATTTACCAACATATGTTTTTTCTTTAGTCTTCAATTATAAGATAGTTGTGAATTCATATGCTAAGAAATAAAACAATAAAACACACTGCAAAGTAAAACAGATGTGTCTACGCTGCAAATTTGGTACTTTCGTTTTAAAATTCTTCTTGACAACACAGCACAACTGTTGCTAATAAAGGCATAGTTTGAAGTAATAGAACCAGAGTTAATTTTTCACATGTAGTCAACATTTAAAAGAAAAGGGACATGTTCATATTTTGGAAAATGTGATAAATATAGCAAAAAGAAATGTTACTGAAAATTTGAAAAGACACCAGAACTTCATAGATGCAGTGTTCAAAGGTTTACATGCCAGCCCTGGGACCTGTGTGGTTTCTATATTAACCACAAGAAATAGGAGAGTTCTGTTCACCCAAGTCTCTGTCTTTTACCCAAGAGCTTTTCTTTTTTTTTAATGGAAAGGAACATGACGCACAGGCCTGCTTGCTGTCATCCCACAAATTATTCTGCTTTATCGCAAGATCTTAGTCTTTTCAACTCACGCATTTGATCAGTAATTAAATGAAAAATGTGGTAATGTGTGTGTAAGAAATCTTACAGCATCTCAGTGATAAAATATTTAAAGAGAGTCATCTCACTTCAATGGTATTTTAAATTAGTTGAAGAACTGCGTGACATTTGAAGATGCGGAGATTAACCGTCAGCCATGTTTCGTTTTCATCGCTTTTATCTTTCCTTCCTTCATCATTTTTTCAAAATTATTGTATTCTCTGCCAAACCCTGTGGATGGGCGGTCAGGGGCGTGGGCCGGGGGGCGGGAGGGGCAGTTCTGAAGTGCTTGAAACACTCGAACTTCACAGGTTTTCCTCCTGAACAGTGGAGCCATGTGTTTACCAGAACCGCACTCTCCGTTTTAGTGAGTATGTTGACCGTTTCAGGATCCTGCGCAGCAGGGAATACCCAGTTGAATGTCCCTTAAAACTATGCTTGTTTGTGGCTTAAGGAAGAAAGGAAAGCATGGCTTTCTGGTTAGATGTAAATCAAGTCTGGCCAGGGGTTCATTTGTAAAGAATCACGAGTAGTTTCGGGGCATAAAGTCCAAGTAGTTTCCAATCTGTGAATGGAAAACTTCAGTCCCCCGTAGAAACAATAAATAATCAGTCTTTGGAAGGGATGTGGTAATTCACCATTGGGCACCCACGACAGCCACCAAAGCCTATTGTACCCAGGATGGATGTGAAATCAGATCAGAGCCTCCCCCAAAAGCTGACCGTGTGCCCCTGAGTCTGAAACCTGCAGTGTTCCTATCCCAGGCTTGTTCCTGTATTGCTGTGGTCAATATCCCTTGAGATATTCCTATCTCAAGGCTCCAGCCTTGAGCCTCTGGGATCCTGGGGATGGCTGGGGCTTCGTGTGGACTCATCTGAGGTCAGGGGCTGTGTGGACTGAAAGATGAGGTGGGCTTTCCAGGTGGATGTGGTGAGACTAGGTGTGAGCCTCCTAAGACACAGGATGCCACACCATGCAAAACATGGGAGGCAGGAGGGCAGATGAACTGGGGACCAGCAGGGGATGTGGCCGGAGAGGCAGGCGAGAGGCACTGCCTGAGCTGAGCACTTCCTGTCCCAGCCATGGGGATGCAGTGGAGACCAAAACTGGGGGCCACAGTCTTCATCCTGCAGAGAGTCCGGATGCTTTTTAAAGGGGTGGAGGCGTGTCACTGAAGGGGATTTGCCCTCCCTGTAGCGACGTGGAAAGTGGACTAGAAACTGTATTCAGTGGATTTAATGTGCCTTGAAGACAGGAGTGAGGTGGGTGTGGACGTGTCACAGGGCACAGACCTCAGGAAGTGAGGAGGAGAGGAGTGCAGAGGAGAGGCTGGGATGCATCTCGGGGTTCTGGGCTCCTCACACAGAAGAGGAGATTCTACAGGAGCATCCCCTGACTGAGTTCAACCAGTTGTGTCCGAGTCTTTGTGAACCCATGGACTGACCCCATGGAGTCTGCCAGGCTCCTCTGTCCATGGGATTCTCCAGGCAAGAATACTAGAGTAAGTTACCATGCCCTCCTCCAGGAGATCTTCCTGACCCAGGGATCAAAGCTGGGTCTCCTGCATTGCAGGCAGATTCTTTGCCGTCTGAGCCACCAGGGAGGCAACTAGGCTTCTCCTAAAAGTTGTCCTATACTGAAGCTGCATCCTGATTTCTTGAAAAACTAATGCCAGAACTAAAGTAAAAGTTGCAGCTGACCCAAATTCTTCCAATCTGCTGCCTGAATTTTTCCCCTTCAGATTGTGTCCATAAGCAGACATCAGTTGATTAAGCTGGTTTAGAAAAAGAAAAAGTGAAAAAATGCCCTGTCTTCCCGAATCTCTCTCTGCGTGATAGAATAGACTCGAGTCCTAGTCCTCAATATTTTTGTTTTTTGTTTGTTTCCTTAAAATCCTGTTACTTACTTATTTTTTCTTTTTCTCACCTAACTCTGCTCAGTTGTGTCCAAGTTTTTGCAACCCCACGGACTGTAGTCCCCCCGCCTCCTGTGTCCACGGGATTCTCCAGGCAAGAATACTGGGGTGGGTTTCCACTTCCTCCTCCAGGGCATCTTCCTGACCCAGGGATCAAACCCACATCTCCTGTGGCTCCTGCATTGTCAGGCAGATTCTTTACCACTGAGCCACCTGAGAACCGTTCTCACCTTACTATGAGATAACATAATTTGCATCTGTGGAGACAATTCTTAATTGTCCAGTGCAAACGGATGCCCCAAGAGAGGCCAAAATAAAATGTTTATTTTTAAACACCTTTTAAAGAGGAATCAAGGTTGCTGATGCCATTTGCTGTCAGCCACCAGGACAGAGGTGACTCTCATAGAGGAAGAGGTAGGCATGTGGGGTCATGATCCCAATGCTGTCTTTACCATGTGCCTTCCAAGACCAGTAGACTGGCCCCGTCCACTGCATCACCTGGAAACACGTGCAGAGCTGCGAAGGTCTGAGCTAAGCTGAGAAGGTCACCTGGCCTGTAGCTGCTGCTTCCTGGGTAAGGTCGTTGCACGGTCCAGGCCAGCAGGGACGTGGATGCGGTCTGAGAGCTCAGAGCAGTGTCCCAGCTAAGAGGTCACCCTGGCCAGGATCTTCTCCACCTCGGGGCTCCGTGCCTGGACTTGCTGAACTCCCGTTCGACCCCGGGTGGCAGGAGAAAATAGACACGTACTGCCTCGCGTCTCGCCTGGCGTGCACCCTGGACTGTCGTGAGTCATTCTCTTGTCTGCTCAGTATCCCTGACAGCACTTTTTCATACTTAGCTGAGTGGAAGAGATTGTTTCTTCTCTTTGAGACGATTTCCCCGACCTAAAAAGTTGATTGGGGTTAAAAGTTGTCCTTTATTTTTCTCTGTAGCCCAGGTTTCATTGCTTGGTACACAGCAGGGACTTAGGAAATGTCACTGATAAAGTGGACGCATCAACAGAGTTCAGTTCAGTTCAGTCGCTCAGTCATGTCCGACTCTTTGCGACCCCATGAACCACAGCACACCAGGCCTCCCTGTCCATCACCAACTCCCGGAGTCCACTCAAACTCACGTCCATCGAGTCGGTGATGCCATCCAGCCATCTCAGCCTCAGTTGTCCCCTTCTCCTCCTGCCCCCAATCCCTCCCAGCATCAGGGTCTTTTCCAATGAATCAACTCTTCACATCAGGTGGCCAAAGTATTGGAGTTTCCGCCTCAGCATCAGTCCTTCCAAGGAACACCCAGGGCTGATCTCCTTCAGAAGGGACTGGTTGGATCTCCTTGCAGTCCAAGGGACTCTCAAGAGTCTTCTCCAACACCACAGTTCAAAAGCATCAATTCTTCGGCGCTCAGCTTTCTTCACAGTCCAACTCTCCCATCCATACATGACCACTGGAAAAACTATAGCCTTGACTAGACAGACCTTTGTTGGCAAAGTAATGTCTCTGCTTTTGAATATGCTATCTAGGTTGGTCATAACTTTTCTTCCAAGGAGTAAGCATCTTTTAATTTCATGGCTGCAGTCACCATCTGCAGTGATTTTGGAGCCCAAAAAAATAGTCTGACACTGTTTCCACTGTTTCCCCATCTATTTCCTATGAAGTGATGGGACGAGATGCCATGATCTTCGTTTTCTCAATGTTGAGCTTTAAGCCAACTTTTTCACTCTCCTCTTTCACTTTCATCAAGAGGCTTTTTAGCTCCTCTTCACTTTCTGCCATAAGGGTGGTATCATCTGCATATCTGAGGTTATTGATATTTCTCTCGGCAATCTTGATTCCAGCTTGTGCTTCTTCCAGCCCAGCGTTTCTCATGATGTACTCTGCATACTCAGCTTTATTTTATTTTTTTAGAAGCTACTTTTATTAGTTTTTGTTTTATATTAGAATATAGTTGATTTACAATGCTATGTTAGTTTCAGGTATACAGAGACATGATTCAGTTCGACTTATTCAGTTTTAATCTCAAGGCAAAGCCTTTACCGAAATAGTTTGTGGTCTGTAATAGGAGGTATTCAGTCAGAAAGTTCTGTCTAAGTGCTTAGTCGACTCAGGGGTGTCCAACTCTTTGTGACTCTATGGACTGTAGGCCGCCAGGCTCCTCTGTCCATGGGCTTCTCCAGGCAAGAGTACTGGAGTGGGTTGCCACGCCTTCTTCCAGGGAACCTTCCTGACCCAGGGATTGAACCCACGTCTCCTGCATTGGCGGGTGGGTTCTTTATCTACCCAAGTGCAGGTTAATTTTCAGAGACTATTTTTTCCAAAGTACTCTATAAACTACCTCCTCAAAATTAAACTCATTCTTTCTCTCTTCTTTAACTGAAGTGTAGTTGATTCACAGTGTTCCAGGTGCACACCAACGTGATTTAGTTACGAGTCCACGTGCGTATATTTTCCCAGATTCTTGTTCAATACAGCTTGTTCAGTTCAGGTCAGTCGCTCAGTCGTGTCTGACTCTTTGCGACCGCATGAATCACAGCACACCAGGCCTCCCTGTCCCTCACCATCTCCCGGAGCTCACTCAGACTCACGTCCATCGAGTCCGTGATGCCCTCCAGCCATCTCATCCTCGGTCGTCCCCTCCTCCTCCTGCCCCCGATGCCTCCCAGCCTCAGGGTCTTTTCCAGTATTACCTATAGTTCCCTGTGCTGCGCAGTAGGTCCTTGTTGGTTTCTCTACTTTATACCTGGTTGTGTGTGTGTGTTAATCTCAAGCGCCTCACTTACCCCCTGCACCTTTCCCCTTTGGTAACCATAAGTTTATTTTCTTTGTCTGTGAGTCTGTTTCTGTTTTGTAAGTAAATTCATTTGTATCATTTTTTTCAGATTCCACCTGTAAGTGATATCATGAGCTTCCCTAGTGGCTCAGACAGTAAAGAACCTGCCTGCAGTGCAGGAGACCCAGGTTCAGTCCCCTGGAGAAGGGAATGGCTACCCACTCCAGTGTTCTTGCCTGAAGAATCCCATGGGCAGAGGAGCCTCGCGGGTTACAGTCCATGGGATCTCAAAGAGTTGGACATGACTGAGCAGCTAACACTAACTCACTCTAGGTGATATCATACGCTGCTTGTCTTTCTCTGTCTTGACTTACTTCATGCAGTGTGATAACCTCTAGGTCCAACCATGTTGCACAATTACATTATTTTCTATTCCCAGTTTGCATTCTCCCAGGTTATGTGGAGAGCTATTGTTTATAAGCTCTTAGGGAAAGTGAAGTTGTAGTAACATTAGAAAGAATATCAGTGGCTAAAACCAGGTGGTTAACGCATATCTGTTCCAAGCAAGTAAATGCAAGAAGGTAAGCCTTCAGCCCATGTGCACGAACAGTGGCTGAGGATGGCTGTCCGGTCCTTCTCGGGGTGGGCACAGTCGTGTCTCAATCCATCGTGGCAGCTCTTAGCTTCGCTCCAAGCATCCAGGTGTTGACTGGGGTGCTGCTCACGAGTAACAGCGCAGGGAAGAGTCATGCTCTGAGGCCGGACACCCCAGCGGAGCGGGGTGGGTGGGGCCGGGTGACGACTCGACGTGAAATCCCCGGCCTGACAGCCGCCCTCATCCAGCTGCCGCCCGCAGCCCGTCCTGGAGGAGCGCCGAGTGCGCAGAGGCGTTTCCTTCGTCCCCTGGCTCGGCTCCTGCATCCCGCGGGCTCAGCACAACCCCTGCACCTCAGGGCCGTCAGGCACAGTGTCTTAAACACCAACAACCGTCCAAGCAATTGCTGAGTGTCCAAGACAAAACAGCGTTAGTGTGGCCTGATCAAGGGTCAGAAGGGGTTTTGACGGTGGCTGGGTAGCACCTGCAGGTCCGAAAGTCCTTGGAAAATTGCAATTTGAAAAGCAAGATATTTCTAAGGCCGGAGAGAGTGATTTTCTCCTATCTGTGGCTGCCGTAAGCTTTGCAGCCTGACCCAACACCAAGGGCCGGCCGTTGTTCTCGGTGAGGTCAAGGCCGCTGAGCCCCCGGATTAACCAGCTCTCCGGCCCGTGAGAAGGGGACATGTATCTGGTTTGCGCCAAGCTTTCTCTTGAACATATAGTAGGTTTTTAAGAAATACATATTGCGTGTTTCACAAATGAAAGAATGCTTTTCCATCCAACTTCCGGGTTAAAAAGGGGTGAAACCTGGTGAGGGGCGGAATAAAAGGGAATATTGGCATTGACTTATACACAGTACTATATATAGACCAGATGAGTAACGAGGACCTTCTGTGTAGTTCGGGGAGCTACTCAGTACTCTGTAATGGCCTATGTGGGAAAATGGTCTTAAAAAGAGAGGAGATACATCTACGCACACCTGGCCTTTCCAGGTGGTTCAGAGGTCAAGAGCCACCTGCAATGCAGGAGACTCAGGTTCGATCCCTGGGTCGGGAAGACCCCCTGGAGAAGGAAATGGCAACCCACTCCAGTATTCTTGCCATGAATTCCATGGACAGAGGAGCCTGGCAGGCTACAGACCATGGGGTCACGACCTGGAGACTGACCAGCAGGGCAGCGTATGTGTAACTGGCTCACTGTGCTGAGCACCTGGAACTAACACAACATTATAAATCAATTACACTCCAATAAAAATATAAAATATTTATATTATTAAAAAATTTTTTAAAGTAATAGAAACTGGAAAAATTAGTTTCAAAAAATGTACAGAGTTTCAAGGCAGGAGGCTAGAAAATAGATCCTCTGGATACATTTTAGAGAATTCGACATCTTTTTATTTTAGAAATTAAGGATATGAGTCTTCGCATTTTGAGTGGAGTTCTTGTTAGGGAAGTAGAGACTAAACAGAATCTTCTCCTTTGGGAATAACATAGTCAATGAAATTAAGGACCGATGCTCAGTATTCAGGTTCTGTTGAAACGGCGGCACTAAGAGGCTCAGTGTCATCGTGAGCCATGAAAGGAGAGGGCAGGAAGGCCTTTCTCCTCTAGTGTTAACCATAAAGTACCCTCAGGACTTCCCTGGTGGTGCAGTGGCTAAGAATCCTCCTTCCAGTGCTGGAGATCGGGGTTTGATCCCCGGCTGGGGAACTGAGATCCCGCATGCCGCAGGGCAGCTAAGCCCAAGTGGTACAATTGGAGAAGCTTGCGTGTTGCAGCAGAGACTCAGCAAATTTTAAAAAACATTGTTAAATGCCTTCAAGTGGGTAAACGTCTTACTGTCCCCCGTTCCTTTCGTGTTTGAAAGAAGACCAGGTAGTCTGCCCCAGCATTGCAGGCTCAGAGCCATGTCTGGAACTGACAGCCCCAAAGCCCAGTCTGGCACAACAGACTCTTCAGGGACCTATGAGCTCATCAGGCAGTGTTTCTTTAATGCTCCCTGCGTCCTAAGGCACCGTCTGTACAGACAGAAAGATGCAGGGAATCAGGACTGTCATCTGAAGAACGTGGGCCAGAGAGCCTACCATACTCTCTTGGGTAAAAGCAGGGAGCTGCTTTACATGAATTTCCCATTGTTATTGACTATACTAACTAAGTAATTGCAAAGCTTTCCACTTCCCTTGGTTTCTAAATGTGAGCGTGTGTGCGCGTGTGTGAGATATCGTATGTCTGTGTGCACTCTGGGTTCAGGATTGCAGCGAGCTTGTGGAAAGCATTTGTGTCATAGCCTTGGTGCCTCCCTCTCATAGAATCCCTCGTCGAAGTTGGTTGCTGCCTCATCTTTGCCTCTCTTTTGACCGCGAACCCCACCCCTTCGGAAAGCCGCACGAGTGATCCCAGGCTTTCAGATCTCACGTGTCTGCTTTCTCTCCAGCTGGACTCTGTGATGTTCACAGGAGACGATTAGCCAGAGTAGCCTGATGGTCATCCTCTTGCCCACTGGTCATCAGCATCAAACGCCCTGAACAGAAAAAGAGTCTAGGAGATTCAGGACGTGACGCTCCTTGGTGGGGAGACGAATTATAGGACATTCTGTCTTCTGCTTTGCTAAAGGGTCCGCCCTGACTCTTGCAATGTGATGTTGATTTTGCTAATAGTAAATAAAATGGCACTCGGTTTTCTAGCTTGAGAGTGTGGATGGTGAGTTCCGTCTTTTGAGTTAAAGAGAAGTATTTTTGGTCACTGGTTTTCCCAAAGAGCTTATTCTTTGACGGGATGGGTTTTGTCTTGTGTTTGTTTTTTAATCTCGTCAGTTAATCCTTCTGCTTGGGGCTTTTACATGAGGGTTTATTCTTGTCTCCTTCTCCTGCACGTATCATTTCTCCTCCTGGCATTCAGTGTCAGAACCTGGCCGAGATGCACGGTCAGTGCTCCCCAGGGAGCAGGTGGCAAAGAAGAACGCCAGGAGGGGGCCGAGCCCCGTGCAGTCAGAGCCTCTGTGCAGAGCTCAGAAAGCTGTCCCCAAAGGGGACTCCCGTCACTGTCAGGACCGGATTGTCTATCTGTGTAGATTTCATTTAAAATGAGGATGTCCTAATGGGCCAGGAATCGCGGAGCAACCATTGCTCTCAGATCCCAGTTAACCAGAGGCCACAGGACTTGCAGGAATAGTCAGCATTGCGTGGTTAAGTGGCACACAGGAAAGGCCCACGTGTCCCCAGCCCGGCGGCCTGAGCGGTTCAGTGCTAACCTCCTTAACCGAGGCCGCTGCTCCTTCACTGGATGGGAAAGACCACTGTGAAGGCATTGCCAAGGGTGGCGAGTGCCCTCCTGTAATAAGAGAAGACCACCCCCCTGCACACCCGCCTCCTCCCCTCTGCCCTGAGAACAGACCAGGGTGTGAGCTGGTTGCTCAACTGCCTTCCATTCACCAGTTCCAGTCCAGAGGTCACCGAGGCATCCGCGTTCAGTCCCGCCTTCTGCGGGGAGGAGACAGTTTTGCAGGATCCGGTGATGACTGGTGAGTTATGGGATGTCGGGTTGTTCTGGCCTGGGCTGTGCCCCCATGCCCTACTGACCCCGAGCTGGGCAGCCTTGACAGGAGGCACACATATGGACACAGCAGAGGCCCCGTGCTCTGCCCCCCAACTTCTAGATGAGTCTGGAAGTACGGACAGTCACCTTTCAAGGAGGGGTGCCAGGAGAGGAGCTGCCAAAGAAGGAGCTCGTTTTGCCCGCCTTTCCAGCAGAGGCCCGGCAGCTTGCTGGGTTTGAGGGGTCTTGCCTTTGGACTGTGTGCCCCTGTTGAGTTGGAAGGGCAGTGGAAGGCGGGTGAGACCACAGTTCTAAGCAAAGCCACAGGAACCGAGGGAAACACAGAATCCCCTTTGCTTTGCTTTTTGGCAACATTAAATCTAATTCACGAAAGTGGGCCCAGACCCAGCAGATTTGATGACGGTGGTTAACGCTACGTTTGCAGCGCCTGAAGCAAAATGAGCTGTGCTCTCTGTCAATCAGACCACGACACGCAGGCGTAGGGTCAACTGCGGAGCAAACCCACAGCCCACCCAGAGGGTGCTGCTGTGCTCAGCTCACAGCCTCGGTCCAGAAGTGCTGGGAGAGCTTGCGAAGGCTGGAACCCTAGCAGACCTCCGTATTTGCGCATGCCCCTGTGTGTCTGAATATTGATTCAGTTCTGAAAACAGGCACAGCTCTTTGCACATCATAGAACTGCTTACAAGGTATCTGCAAAACAGATGGAACAGCAAAAACCAGTTTTCCCGTGATGTGGTCATTGGTTTTCCTGAAGCTGGTCTCAATATTTGCTTTATGGTAGCCTTCCAAACCCTCACCTGTGTGCATGCACGCACACACACACACACCACACACATACCACACACACACCACACACACCACACACACACACACACCACACACACCACACACACCACACACACACACACCACACACACATACCACACACACCACACACATACCACACACACACCACACACACCACACACACACACACCACACACACACACACCACACACACACCACACACACACACACACCACACACACACACCACACCACACACACACACACCACACACACACCACACACACACCACACATACACCACACACACACACACACACACACACACGCCGTCACTGACTGGTGCCTGGTATTCCCCTCACATCGTCCCCCAAGTGCACTGGTTAAATTGTTCCTTGTGAAACATAAGGGAGAGAGGGCTCCCGGCTTCTTCCCACAATTAGCATTCAGTCTTCGGTTTTCCCTTTCCGTGTATGATACTCTAATTTAGAAAAACACTCACCAGACACTATCCAGATCTCCACAGTAATGCCCGGCTGATGGAGATGCAGCGGAAGGTAATGCTGGCAAATAAGCATTTCCTAAAATTTATGTAATCATTTGAAATTCAGAAAGGATTGATTAGCATTCAGGAGATGCCCCCGCTCAATATTTACACCATAGAGATTTGGCAGGAGCAAATAATGGCACATAAAGTTGATGCTTGTCTTAATTAAATGCGGTATAATAGGTGTTGTGTGGATTTTTTTTTTCTTTCAGTGAGCAAAGCAGTTTAGCAATGAGCAGATATAATTCATTTTGGAGTTCTAAGTTTGAGCTGAATCGATATGAATTTACAGCCGTGGAAGAAGTGATTATCATTTGTTATCTGCTGGCGCAAGAATATAATTGCCTAACTAGCATTTATTTAGGCATATTTCTGAATAGCTTATGCCTAAAAATATTTATCATTTTTTAGTTGTTCACACCAATATTGTCATTTTGCTAACTACTGCCATTTAGGGAGACGATTTTTCAGAGTGTGATTGGGCTGGCAAACTGGGAGTGAGCAGGGAGGGAAGTGGCGGGGGGCGCGGGGCGTTCTGCCCAGGTATCTCTTGCCTTGGTCCTGCCAGCTGCTCTGTGATGACCCCAGAACCTGCTGTCTTAGTCTGGACTCAGAAGAAGTTAGTTGGTTAATGTGGCCAGTTCAGGTCCACACACTAGTTAACCCCAGACCCCGCGGGGGCATTCTAGAATGGAGCCAGTCTGTCTCTCGTGGCTGAAACACTCGTAAACCGTTTTCCTCTTTGATAAAATCCAGTCTTGAGTTCTGGGTACATTTGGTTTTTGTTGTTGTTCAGTCACTAAGCGATGTCTGACTCTTTGTAACCCCAGGGATTGCAGCACGCCAGGTCCATCACCAAATTCCCAGAGCTTACTCAAACTCATGTCCATTGAGTCGGTGATGCCATCCAGCCATCTCATCCTCTGTCGTCCCCATCTCCTCCCGCCTTCAATCTTTCCCAGCATCAGGGTCTTTTCCAGTGAGTCAGCTCCTCTCATCAGGTGGCCAAAGTACTGGAGCTTCAGTTTCAGCATCAGTCCTTCCAATGAATATTCAGGACTGATTTCCTTTAGGATGGACTGGTTTGCTTTAGGATATTTGGTTAAGAAAGACCAATTCAAGCCAGGAACCAAGAAGAAATATAAAAGATAAAGGCCTTTCATCCTTTTGAAGCGTTAAATGACAAAACACACCGAGTGCCTGCTACAGGTAAAACCATTGCTCTGGGCACTGGGTCTTTCCACACAGTCTTTCCAAGGAGCAGGAAGCTTCCCCTCGGACACAGAACCCAGGGACGCCATCCCAGAAAAGGCCTTCCCTGGGCCGCATACCGTGATGCTGGGGCTTCCTCCCTGCTTGCTTCCTTCCCGGGCCACATCACAGGCCGCAGGCGTGGCTGGCTCACCAGTGAGAAGGCCTTCGTCAGCCCTCAGGTGGCGTGAGTCTGACCACCCGCAGAGGCAGGAGGAGCGGGAAGCTGGGCGTGGGGTCCAGTAGCACCTCTGGAGGGGACCCTGACCCGCACCCTGAGCTGCCTGGACTTTTGGCAGAAACTGTGGGCCTGCCCCCAAAAAAGACACCAAATCCTAGAATTTTACGCATAAAAGACCCTGCACTGAGTCCAAGGCCAAGTCCAGGCACTTCTCCCTGGATGAAGAAATGGGGCCGAACAGGTCAGGTGACCCATGCCCGGTCCCACGGCATCAGTCTGAACTGACGGATTAGACTCCGCACACAGGCCCGGATTTCAGCATGACTGCATTACTGCTTTTGCACGATTTCAAAGTTAGACGGAGCTATTTCTTGGGTATCTTTCTAAGGAAATCTGTCATCATTCTGATTCATAAAAGTAGTTTTCCAGGGAAGTAAGGGGTGCTTATTGCCTTTTACTATACTCCTGGTGGCTTAGGCAATAAAGAGGCTGCCTGCAGTGGAGGAGACCCGAGTTCAGTCCCTGGGTTGGGAAGATACCCTGGAGAAGGAAATGTCAACCCATTCCAGTATTCTTGCCTGGGAAATTCCATGGACAGAGGAGCCTGGCAGGCTACAGTCCATAGGGTTGCAAAGAGTCGGACACGGCTGAGCAACTTCAGTTTCCCTTTTCCCCTCTAATACCTGCAGTCATCATGCAGAACTGTTTTTATTTAGAAAGTACTCTTTCTATATAGCATAACATTACAAGTGGTTCAGGAACTGTGGCTGACATGCCCAAGGCCACACAGCTCGGAGTCTGAGAGTCTGTGACCCAAGCCAGTTCTCTAATCCCAGACCTGTAGCCATCCGTCTACACCCACAGGGAAGGTGGTCTTGGATTCTGGGTCTAAAGTAGGAAAGGAGAGAAGGGGGACATGTTTGTAACCAGTTGCTTACTACCCAGGCAGGGAAGGCTGCAGGCCTGGATCCCCACTCTTAGGCAGCTGAGCTCTCCTGTCTCCCCATCTGTAAAACTGAAATAATAGTGGTATCCTAAAAGCACTGTTGTGAGGGCTAAATGCAGTCATTATTATGAGGAATTCAGCTCAGCACCTGGCCCAGGGTCCCAGCAAGGTACCAATAATTATTAATATTGTTTAAAGCATCTCTGTTTATATCAGCAGAAGTCATGTAAGTGAAGGTCCCTTATTGGGAAATGCCTCTTTCAAAAATGTAATCTCTGGTGAACAGATTATATGGAAAAAGATCTTCCTCGAGGCAGCAGAAACTACTCTATTAATTCAGCGCCAGGAGATAGTTTGAAATCTTCCATCTACTGACCCACGGCACCATGATTACCTTGGGTATTTTGAAATGTGCCAGAGGAAGCAAATTCAAGCCACTTCCCTTCCCTCCGTATACTACAAACCTTCAAATTCCACCGAAGGCACATGAAATAAGCAACCGGTCATCTTCCTAAGCTGCCGGGGCCCCAGTCGTGATGTTCTGACCACGTGGAGTAGCTGGGTCAATACCTGCTCTCTACGAAAATGTTCGCTCCAGGAGATTCAACATTTCCCTCCAACTGTCTAGGATTATCAATGCTCTGTAGTTAACTTTACCTAAAAAGGTTGTAAGTTCTTCTTTCAGACATATTAATACTTGGTCTCTCACAGCTTCCAATATTCAAAATGGAAGATTTCACTTAAAGAAAGCGATTTCTTTTGGAACAAAAATCCTGGATAACCTTTTCCCTCCAAGGGAGTCGTTGGAATTCACAAACTGAAACCTTACAGAGAAGTTAACTTTGTTCTTTTGTGAACACATTTTAAAATCAGAGGATGCTTTATTAATAACAATTATTAATAGTGATTCTTAGATGGTGAGGGACAGGAAGGCCTGGTGTGCTGCAGTCCATGGGGTCGCAGAGTCAGACACGACCGGGTGACTGAACGACGGGAATATTAACAGATTTCCCGCCCCACCCCCACCTTTTTATATTTTTGGCTTCCAACTCAAGGGGCTCAATGGAATAGGAAAAATGCATGTTTTAAAGTATTTTCGGTTCGGAGTCCTGGGTTCTAGAAGCAGGTTGGGGTGGGCTTTGGGACGCCCAGGCTGACGCTGGCAGCCTCCCGCACCCTGCGTCTCCCTGGGGCTTCCTCCGCCTCCAGTGTAAACACGGACACGGGGGCCTGCCTCGAAGGTGTGTGCGGTCACCCTTCTCGTCTCAGGTCAAGATCACTGACTCCGAGGAGCCCTCCTTGTCTCACAGATGGGCTCATGCTTCCTCCTCTGGACTCCTGTTGCTTTTTTCACAAATCTCCACCAACCTCCGTGTTTCGTCATCGAACTGCGCGTCCCGTGTGCAGCCGCAGGCCTGTCCTTCACTGTGCGTTCCTGGTGCTCAGCGCTGTGCCTGGCAGGTCATTCATATTGAAACCGGTACTTGCTTAGTGAGTGTGCTCAGTGCTTAAGCGTGTAAGCCCTAAGGCTCTCAGCCAGTGCTTGTCATTTAGCATAATGAGGACCCGTTCTAAGTGGACCAGTCAGGAACGTGGAGGATGTCTGGTCTTCTACACCTTTCTTGCAACAAGAATGGATTACCTGCCGGACCTCTTTCTTGGCTAGGAAGTCCCCTCCCCAGCTTCCTGCTCAGGACCGCCACATGTGGTTTCACCCAGGGCTGCTTTCTCCTGACCCGTTTTAGGAAGGGGATGGCAGATTTTCTCAACGCAAAGTCGAAAGCACTGTTGACATTTCAGGACACTTAGCTTCCACACTGACTAGCTGATTCCGTGCAGATTTCCTTTTTAATGCGAAGGCGCATCTGGTGTCCAAATTCCTACCTTCCAGGTCTTTACTGTGAACAGAATCTTGTGATTTATCAGACATGGTAGGTTGGGTCCTCAGCAGCGTCTCCCTTTCCTGCTGTGGTTAGTTCCAAGCCCAGAGGACTGGGCTCAGTAGAGCAGGAACAGGTAGCAGAGATGAAAAGACAAACGTGTGTGCGCGTTTTAAAGTACGTTGAGAATTACCAAAATGAAAGTTTTTATCATAAACGGCTTTAGTACATTCCTGATACTCATAGCCTGGAGTTTTAGTAATTATCTGTTTCTTTTAAAATTCAAAAAAAAAAAGTTACTGTCGTTATTGCTTGCTGCAAAAGAATTATGGGGCAAATTGCATAGCCACATGTTCTGGCGTTTGTCCAGAACAACGTATCAAAAAGGATTGGGTCCATGAATATTGTAACAGTATCGTTTCTAATTGTAACTTCAGGGAACTTCCTCTCTCAAAGAGGTAGCTGCAGAAACTTAACGCGGAGCTTACAAAAGAATGGAGGCTTTTAGGATTAAAACGCATCTTCATTTACCCTTTTTCTCCATGTTTTCTAGAGTCGCATTTTGATTCTTGTGGCTCTGGAATCCTTCCTAAATCCAGAGCCTGGATCATCATTTTCACTGATCCATAGATTTCAGTGTTTAATGTACCACAGTCTATTGACTCATTCTCCAGGTAGTGGATGTTTATAACAAACCACGCCGTGCTGTGCTGCTGTGTCTTATCTGACTCTGTGACCCCATGGACTATAGCCTGCCAAGCTCCTCTGCCCATGGAATTCTCCAGGCAAGAATTCTGGAGTGGGTTGCCATTTCCTCCTCCAGGGGATCTTCCTGACCCAGGGAAATCAACTATACCCCAATATAAAATTAAATCATATTTTTAAAAATACTGTGAAATCCAAGATACAGGATTACTAGAGATTAATAAGGTTGCTGAACATTAACAGTAAACTTCTTGAGTTGCTAATGTAGTTGTGGAAATACGTCACTGGTTTGTGGAGAATTCTTCAAAGTACACATGAGCTGTCAACAGCCCTCCATGTGTAAACAAGAAAAAAAGAGGAGCTCTGCTTTCTGTCTCGCTGCTCAGTGGCCTGTTGCTCGGAATCACCTGGTGGGGCTACCGCAGGAAGTGTGTGCAGGCAGACGCAGGACAGTGTTCTTGGCTTATTTGCTTTGACTTGATACAGCGGTGATGTTAACAGCCAGTGTGAGTGGCCGTCAGTAGGTACCATGGAGACCTCCCGCCCGCCTTCGCTTCTGGGTACTGGAGTGCAGCTAAGGCAACTTATGATACGTTCAGTGTCTAGTGTTCTACTAGTAAAAAGATCTTCGTGGCTTTTAAATATTAAATAAAATCAAATTAGAACAAGGTATTAACAACCGCTACGTTCAGCTTGCTGGGAAAGGTGCAAAGCCTGCCCTCCTTGTCCATCCTGAGAATCATGGCTTCTGGGGCACTCAAACCGCCCCAGCTGTTTTCACTACTTCCGAAACTCCATTTAGAAACTGTACACTTACCTACAGTAAGAGCTCCAGGGCTAAATAACACAGCATTTCTTTTAACTTGGTGACAGCAAGTCAGTATACCAGGAGTCATCTCATGCTGAGTAGGTGTCTGATTGGCAGTTTTATCTTTTTCGATGGTTATAAACAAATAGAAGGCTGGTTAATTACTAGTTAATAATCATGTTAGTAAAAAAAAAATTTTTTTTTTTCAAGAATTGGGGGAAAAAACAGTACAAGAGAGTGAAAAGAAGCAGGGCAGTCCTAATACAGAAGGTGAACGGTGTGATCCAGAGATGCCTGTTCGCCTGAAACTCACTATTAATCAATGAGACTTCAAGAATTACATTCAAAAAACGAAAATAAGATATACATAGACTTGTAAATATGAGCAAAAAACAATTTTTGAGAATAAAAACTTCCCTGATAAACTTAAAATGTATTGAAAGCACCATTTCTACGTGAGTGGTTTTCTCTTCCCTTTTATACATTTGCTTAGCTGAATAAGCTAGAAACACGGAATAACAGTTGACTTCCAGCCATGAGGAAGCGTGAAGGGGACCCTGAGGGCGTGTTCTGGCCTCATGCGGGTGCAGAGGAGCCCTCCATCTTTTTGGTCCAGCTCCTGGTTCAGTCCCAGCCTGCTTGCAGACTGTCTGTCTGCTCATGCTTCTTGGTGCTGTGAATTCACCCCCCTGTATTCAGAAGAGTGACTGTGGCTGATGAGGGGATTGTGGTAGCTGGCGTGTGTGGTCAAGGGTGCTTCCCAGCCCGCATGGCCCCCAGGTGCCTGCACCACTGCCCACCTCGGGGCGGGCCCTCCCTTCGCTGCTCTTGGAATCACATGTCCAGTGGTGCTGAGTCCAAGAGGCTCCTTGTTTCTGATCATGACCACCAAGTCAGCGTCAGCCACAGAGTCACTAGGATTTCCCCACCACCCACAGCTGTGTTTACGCGTCCACTCACACCCCCCGCCCCTCCGCACACTGCAGGCATGTTGAGGGGATCTGATTCGGGAGGACGGGCCTTTCTCCCAGGCAGAGGCTGCGGGCTGGGGCTGCTTGTAGCAAGGACGAGCTGCAAACTCAGAAGGCCCCCGATGCCAGCAGTGTGTGCGCCTCCCGGGGCTGGGAGCACACCCACCAGGAGGTGTACCTGCCTGAAGTTCGTGGAACTTCTGATTCCACCCGTGGGCTCCTCTTCATTCCCTAGGACCCATCTATGTGTTGCTTCTTCCCAGATCCCTGCCTGACTCCCCACGACATTTTTTCTACCAACTTCCATGTAGTAATTGCAGTTATCTGTCTCGGGGTTTGCCCCACTTGCTGAAGTCGTAACCCCAGTCTTGGCAGATGATGGTGTTCAAGAAGCCTGGAATGGCTGGCTGGCTGGAGGGAGGGAGTGGGGAGGGTAGATGCATGGATGATGCATGGATGGATGGGCAAAACAGTCATCGATTAGCAGGCAGGTCGAGCAATTTGAAGCAGCACTCTCTCACACACACTTTCTAATTCATTCCATCCCCAGAATGACACAAACAGGGACCAAAATCAAATGAAAAACTAAGAACCCTAACCCGTATCTTGTCATGCTTGGTGTGTGTTAGTGGGGGAAATACGAAATTGTGCTGTCCCTTCACGGAGTTATAGCTAAGCCAGTTGGTCCATTGCTAGGTTTGTTTTTATTGCATCAGTGTGATGGAGAGTCTAAAACAATCCTGGACATTACATTAGTGAGTGTCATTTATATTTCATGCCTCTGTGTTTATAGCAGTAAGACCCTGGCTGATTATCAGCACCACTTAAAAATATGACTCCTTGTTAAATAATTGATACATGTGATGGGGAGAGCTTCAAACAATGCTCAGAGCTCCAATAATTAATGGACTGATTACAAGATGCTTGTAAGATGGCTTAAACACGAAGCGTACGGCATAGGTGTAATTGTTGCCGTGTTAACCCTGTGTGTAAAAAAGTGGGCAGATGTTCAGTGAGGCTGGGGAAGGCTGAGAGACAAAGGGGAAGACAGGGCATGAGACGGCACGTTGATACCGAGGTCTCGGTGTTATTTTTGAGGGTTACTCTTCTGTGGCCGCGCTGGGTCTTCCCTGCTGTGCACGGGCTTTCTCTGGTTGCAGCGCGAGGCGGCTGCTCTCAAGTTGCGGTGCCTTCTCTTGTGGGGGAGCTCAGGCTCCAGGCGCGTGAGCCTCAGTAATAGTTGTGCACGGCCGTCGTCGCTTACATGGGATCTTCCCAGACCAGGGATTGAACCCGTGTCCCCTGCATCGGCAGGAGGATTCTTCACGATTGGACCACCAGGGGTGCTCTTCGTGCTACTGATTTGAGAATTTTTTTTAAGGCTCTGTAAAGGCAGGATACAGGCATTGTTGATGCCCCAGACATTTTTTTGAGAATGATTCTAATGAATAATAGCAGCATGCACGAGTGGCAGTTCGCCGTGTACCTTTTTAAGAGGCAGACACCGCCACAGTGCAGGTCCTTCCAGCCCGGGCACCTTTGCAGACCCAGTAACTAGAGCGCTCTCCCTCTAGCGCCCGGGGCCCACGGAGTAAAGGGCTGGCGGGGTGCACTCTGGCCCCTCTCTGTCGTTTGCTGTCCTCGGAAATGACCCGCTCGCGCTGCTTTCTCAGAGTCTGTGGCACTGCAGCCCTTTTCCTCCCCAGACAAGTTCCTTTGGCATTTGTTGTGAAGCTGGCTTAGTGCTGCGGAATTCTCTCACTTTTGCTTGTCTGTGAAGCTTTTGATTTCTCCGTCAAATGTGAACAAGAGCCTCGCTGGGTGTTCTTGGTTGCAGGCTTTCCCTCTCCTCACTTGAATATATCGTACCATTCCCTTCTGGCTCGTGGAGTTTCTGCTGAAAAACCAACTGATAACCTTACGGGGATTCCTTTGTATGTTATTCATTGCTTTTCTCTTGATGCTTTAATAGTTTCTCTTGGTCTTCAGTTTTTATGTGTTTGATTCCTATGTGTCTTGACACGTTGCTCTGTGGGTTCCTCCATGGGACGCTCTGCACTTCCTGGACTTGGGTGGCTATTTTCTCTCCCGTGTTAGGGAAGTTCTTTGCTACAATCTCTTCAAACATTTTCTCAGACCCTTTCTCTCTCTCTTCTCCTTCTGGGACCCCTATGATGCAAATGTTGGTGCACTTAATGGTGTCCCAGAGGTTATGACGTTTCAGACCGAGGAAGAGAAGGGGGACAGGAAAATGGCCCTCCTGCCAGCCTACCACCCGGCTGAAGTGACCCCACTCACCTGCATCCCACCCTGAGGTGGGGACCTCAGCCCCACGCCCCCGGCCCACCCCCACCCCGAGGGAGAGCGTGTTGAGAAGATGAAGCACCTCCTGATCCTGCGGCAGCTTCGTGGGCGGTCCGTCTGTCAGGACGCATTGGGCGGTCGTAGGACGGTCTTTTTCAGGAAAGCTGTGGGTTCCACGTTCGCAGGGACTATCCATCAATTCCTAAGATTATGGCGTGATTCACTGTCAGAGCATCACGCAGTCTCTGATTTTCTGCCTCTCGTGAAACATTGTGCTTTCCTTTTCTATTGATGTATCAACTATAATAGTTACAAGCAGCTACAGGAAAATCAATAGCGAGCTTTCATTACCGTCTACATCAAGCAAAGAGCCCCAGTGGCAGGAGCGCACCTGGTGAGACCCAGCTCGCTAGAGGGGCACGTGACCGTGTTCTGCCAGGCTGAACAGAAGATGGTGGGATTCTGCACACCCGCTGTAGGGGGCTTTAGAAATGCTGCTGTATTTGAAAGTGAAGGGTAGAGAGCCTGGGAAAGCCACGCATGGAGAGTGCTGGCGTCTTTAAGTGGACGTAAAGATGTTGTCCCTGTGGGTTCTGTTCTGCAACTGGCCCTTCAGGTCCTCTGGGCCGTGGAAGGATGCTCCAGGTGACCGTGCCCCAGACTGACTCTCGGAGCCGGGAGTGGCCGCTGCTGAGGCGAAAGGTACAAACGCCACACGCCGCCCAGCCCAGCAGTGACGCCTCTGCACACCGTGTCCCTGCAAAGCGATGTCGCCAGAGTCCAGTCAGCCCCGGAGGCCGGATGGACGGGTGGATGAGTTGAATAGTCTTTCAGAGCCCAGGTTGGAGGACCGAAAAAAAAGAAATAGGATTTTAAAGCAATAAGAGGATCTTGGCTACCAGTCATGCTTGGGGAACAAGCAAGACCTCCGGCATCTCCAGCATTTCGGCGTCAATTTCGGCAACATAAAGAGGCAATTTACAGAGCAGATCCTAACACATCTCAAATCTGAACTGTGTGGAATCATAAGTCCTATTGAATTCCCAGTCTCAAATACATGGACAATGAAATGCTTTATCATTTCTCAGTACTTCCTGACAGTGATGATCTATCCAGTAAGTCCCCCACATGCGAACTTTCAAAGGTGCAAACGTGTGTTCGCATGTTCTGTCACGTCAGTTCGCATATGAGGCACACATTGTCACGCGCGTGCATCCTTTCGAGTGGCTGTGCGTTTGTGTGCTTTATAGGGTGCGGTAGTACAGTATCTCAATTTCAAGCCCAGTGTGTCCAGAAGCAAGCATAAAAGCAGCAATATGTAGCCAGTCGTGTTAGCCGGACGTGTAGGCTAACTTTGTTGGACTTGGAACAAATTAGGCTTACAAACACGCTCTCAGAACACAACTTGTTTGTATGTAGGGAACCTACTGTATAAAGGTATTTCATAGTTCGATATTAATACTGTGTGCCAACTCCAAACCCCCATTATAAAAATTATCTTTAGAGATAACATATTTTATCAAGAAGGTAGAAATTCACACGTGGATAATTTTTGAATTTGCCTAAGAGTCTTGAAGAACTGCAAAAATAGTTTTTTGAAATATTAAACAACAAACCAGCAAAAACCCTGAGCAGGGGGCCACCTTCCCGAAGCAGCATTTGAAGATGAATATCAACAAGTAGTTTGAGTTCTTGGGGTTGGTTTGTTTGGAAGGAGATGGGGGTGGAGGAAGGACTATTTTGATGATGGATTTTTCAAATATTCTCTTTCATAGTATTCCCAGTTTCTGGCTTTTTTTTCCTTCCATGTTTATCTGCTACTAGATTTTGCGTGAGAATGTTTTAAATTTCCTTTTGACATTCTGACAACAGGATGGACAGGCTCTGTCCTTCTGCAGGACGACCTCGGAGACAGGCGCTCCCCTGCCTGACTGGTCAGGTGGCCGTGCTGTCCATTTTTATTTGCAACGGCCCCAACAGGTAAACCCGCACAGGTAACTCCTACAAAAAAAATCTCTAACTGTATCCCTGCCCTCATTATTTCTTTTCCTATTCTCCCCTTTACTTAACAGGCAGTATTTTTTTAAAACCTGCTTTAGAGGCGCTTGTCCCTTCTATAACTGGAGATCTGAGTCAAATGGAGTATCATTTGGACAGTTTCCAACCGGACATCATTACAGAATCCCCGTGAACTCAGCTAATGCGTATCGATGTCACACCTGTGCTTTTTAATAATACTGTCGTCTGGCGGCCAAAAAACACTCTTTGCACGTCCTTTATCTTGCACAGTTAAAAAGCAGTCCTTCCACGACACACCTACCCCGATACCAACCCGCTGGGGCGGCCCGCACAGCTGCTGGAGGCCACAGACAGGGGGCACAGACCCTGGCAGGAAGCCCTGGAGCGGGGTGCAGTGCCAGGAGGGGGCTTCACAGCCCAGCTTCCTCGGCCCCGTGGGCTCGAGTGAGGGGGGGAACCCAGAAGGACAGCTCGCTTTCCGTCGGTCCCCCGCTGCCCCAACAGGGATGCTGCGGGTCAGACATCACCACCCGTGGGGGGCGTTGACTGTTCTAAAAGTAGGCACGGTGAAAGAATACATTTTAAGCAGGAGTTGAAGATGCAGTGAAAATGAGGTGATAATGTATGAGACGTTAAACAGGGGAAGAGGGAAGAAAGGAGGGAAGGAAAGAGAAGGGAGGAGAGATCAGTTAGAACGGCACTCGCATAAGCGTTAGTCTTCGATCCAGTTGAATTCTTCAGTTGGTGCATTCTTTATCCAGATTAGTTAAGAAAATAACTTGAACATTTGTAATATTTTCACAAGCGTTCTTTCCACTCGCACCCCATCACGAGGTCTTCCCATCGCAGGCTCCCTGCTGGCCCTCCCCTTCCAGCTCCTCGGCGTAGAACGCTGTCAGCGTCTGGAAGCCGGGCACGTGAGCGTGGTCAGGAGCGCCTGTGCGGGAAGGTTCTAGGACCAGCCTCACAGGGGGCGTCGTTTCCTGAGCTAGGCTCCCCCGCGATGATGCCTGTCCTCACTCTCGACATGCTTAGGAAGGGACAGGCTTGCACTGCGGCAGAGGCCACGCATGCTCTCTTCACAGCCCTAGTCTGGCCACAGGAGGGGGACCGGCTGGCCTTGCACTGGTTCAGCTGGTCGCAGATGTCGTGGCCTGTGAGTGTCCAGAGCAGTGGGTGACGCCCAAGACGGAGGGAACCCTCTCCTTTGGTGGTCCCACCACTCGGAAGTGGATCCCTGATCTTTAAAGGGTTATGGGAACCCCAAGCCCACGGTGAGGAAGGGTCTCATCAGAGACAGTGACGGACGCGTGCTCAGGAAGCCGCCTCGTTCCCACACTGATGCCTGGTTTGTGTTGAAGCTGGTCTCACATCTCTACTCTTCCGGCGTCTACCTGAACGACTGGAAGCTCTTTCCGAAGTTTAAGAAGATGTTTCCTGTCTCTGCACCATCCATTCTGCACTTGCCAGCCTCTCAGGGAATCCCCTTTGTAGACACGGCCCTGGGAACATGGATGCTGCAACCCTGGGAGCAAAATTCAACGCCCTTCAGGAGGGTGGGAGGAGCTTCGTCCTGCGCCTCCACTCCCACGGACGAGCGAGGCTCCCAGGAACGGAGGCGAGCGTGAGTCACAGCCCGGAGGGCAGACAGGAGACTAATCCAGAGCCCAGTTCTGCCACCAACGAGCACCAAGTAAAAGAATGCAGACGACAAGCACACCGTCAGCCCACTGGGTCGTCTGAAGCCTTGAATGAGAGAGCGCAAACACAGATAGACACTTAAGAAACTTGCTGACATTGTTGTTAATAGGCCATTCATCATAAATATACAACCTCCACCCCCTTACAAGCTAAAAATGCTCAGACGGCTGTTAAAATGTATTTATTTGCATACATCCAGTGGACTTCTTTCTGCCAGGACTTCTGTTTCAATCGGAGAAATAAGAGCTGGTCTTGATTAGATGGTGAGGGATCTGTTTGCTTTGAAATAGTGAATGTGAACACTTGCTCTGTTCACCTCACACAATCTGAGGTTTATGCCTTTTTAAAAGAAGCGTTTCTATCCACAAATGTCAAGCATCTGGAGAATTTTTTTTTTTTTTTTTTTGAGATGTGCTTGATGCTTTGTAGACGTGTTTCTTTAAAATTTGGGAAATGGAAGCTTCCTTGTTTCTTCACAGTGCTTCAGCCCTT
Organism: Ovis canadensis; assembly: GCF_042477335.2. Taxonomy (NCBI): domain Eukaryota; kingdom Metazoa; phylum Chordata; class Mammalia; order Artiodactyla; family Bovidae; genus Ovis; species Ovis canadensis. Next base: position 89,800,850 of record NC_091256.1, read on the forward strand.
GGTTGCTCAGTCATGTCCAGCTCTTTGAGACCCCGTGGACTATAGCCCACCAGCATCCTCTGTCCATAGGGATTTTCCAGGCCAGAATACTGGAGTGGGCTGCCATGCCCTTCTCCAGGGGATCTTCCCAACCCAGGAATCAAACCCAGGTCTCCTGCATTGCAGGTGGATTCTTTACTGTCTGAGCCACCAGGAAGCCCAGGAATACTGGAGTGGATTGCCATGCCCTTATCCAGGGGTTTCTTCCTGACCCAGGAATCGAACCAGGGTCTCCTGCATTGCAGGCTGATTCTTTACCAGCTGAGCTGCTAGGGAAGCCCATGTTCCTTCACAACTGAAGCATAACCACAGCGCGTTCACCCTTGAAAGAACGTCCCTGATTCCAGAAACACCGTTGCCTTTGGTCGCGGCCGAGTCAACGCCCAGTTTGCTGTATGTGATCTAATGTCATTGCATGGGAATTTTAAAAATTTTCCGGGTTTTCTGTAACGAAGGACAACACAGAGTCGGCAGATTTCCACAAATCACATCTTAAACAGTTACTTCAGTCCTGCTGCACAAGATGAGACTTGTTGCTAATAGCAGCCACATCTCGGAGAGTGGTCTGGAGCTGCCCTTGAACTTGACGTGGGTCAGGTCCCTGGGCCACCGCCAGGCATGGGGAAGGCGTATCCAGTGCTTTGTCTCACATGCTGGACACCCACTTAAGGTTGGAAGTGCCCGTGAGACACGGCATTTTCTCACCCCAGGCTCCTCGGGGCCGCGGGAGCGGCCCCCTCACCGTGCGGGTGAGCGCAGGGCGGAGGTCGGGCAGTGTAGCGTCATCCCCGCTGACCCTGACTCTTAGCAGAGCCGCTGCGGGTGACCCTCGGATCAGGAAGAGCCTTCTCTGCGCTGGACATGTTTCACAGCAGCAAAGTCATCACTGTGAGTGAAATGACTGAAGGTGCCTTACAGCCTTATAGGGGGTGTCCCGCCTCGTGGAATCACCATTGGAATTCATTGCAAAGAAGAAGAATCTGAGCCCTGGTGCCGTTTCCTCGTTCCAAGATCATTTGACCAGTAGGACATTCACAGATTTAAAATCACCCCTTTTCCTTTTTCCCAGCCTTGGAAATGCACAGACCAATTATTCCCCTAAATACTCAAGCATTGGCTATAATTCAGCCTCAGGGGCACCAACGTCTACCGACTCTGACATCCACGATAGGTGGGGAGAGGTGAGGTGACCACCTCTTCCTCATTCCCTCACTCTGCAGGCTTAGAGTTGAGCACAACATTCCCCAGAACGAATATGGTTAAGTGTAAGGTATTGTATACCAGCGCTATCACTGTCTTAGCAAAATCCAGTCACAGAGAAGGGGGGCAGAGAGCTTCCTTTGCCAATGTTTCAGGCTCTTAAAAGTTCTTTTCTTTCTTTCTTTTTTCTGTTTTTTCACTGGGTCTTCATTGCAGTGCACAGGCTTTCTCTGGTTGCGGAGCACAGGTCCAGAGTCGTGGTGCACAGGTGTAGCTGCCTCGCTGCACGTGGGATCTTAGGTCCCTGACCAGGGATGGAACCCGAGTCCCCTGCATTGGAAGACACACTCTTCACTGGGCCACTAGGAAAGTCCCTGAAAAGTTCGCATCATTAAACAAAAAACAAACTGGTGATGGATTTTCTGTCTTTCACTAACAAATACATATCCCTAAGCAGTTGGGTGAATTATTAATTTATATCCAGACAATTGATGAGTATTTGTCTTCAGTGATCTTGTTAGGTAGTCAGTATCCCTTCCTCCCTGGTTCTCACCCCAAAGACCTCTCTTTTCTTTTTATATCAAATGATTCTGATAAGTATCAGTCAGCTGAATGATTTTTTTCCCTATTCATTCAACCTCTGATCTTATTGAGCAGAATTTTAATAAGCTGAGGAAAATGATGTAATGATAAGTAGCAAGTATATCCAGCTCTTGAAGGATAGTTTTATTTTAATCCTACAAACTAAAGAGAAACCTTGGCCATCTTGATCAGATGTATATAAATATCAGTTCTCATGTGGACCGAGGGTTGCAAGCATTCTACCGACTGGGATAGTATCTTTTAGTACGAAAACAGAACATGCGAAGTACAAGAAACCTCACTAATTCCCAACAATTCAACTTCAACAGAAAGCTGAATTCACATGCAATTAAAGAAATGCAGTTTGGGGACCTCACTCCGATGCTTCCTCTAAAATAAGAGAGTCAGCACGGGAGGGTGGGGTGCTGTGAGAAGAGGATTGGAGGCACCAGATGCAGCATTTTAGAAATCCCGGGTTTTCCATCCAGCCCTTGCATTCGCCCTGGTGTCTCAGAAGACGAGTGCTGGGGGTGCCCCAAGTGCCGCAGGGGGAGCTAAAGGGAGCTAGAGGGAAAGCCTGTGGTAAAACGTCAGAGAGCGAAACAAATACTTCATCTTCAGAAACTGGAAAACGTGCTGAGCCTGCATGTCATAAAATGCCTTACAGAAAGCCTTTAACGTTTTAAAACTGGGTTTTAAAGTAGATGACACATTAATAGTAGGTTTGGGGGTTTGTTTTTTCTTTTTTTCGGTCTGCGCTGTGTCTTCCTTGTGGTGCTGGCCTTTCTCTAGTTGCAGAGCCGAGGACCATAGAGCTCACAGGCTTCGTTGGCTCAAGGCATGTGGGATCTTAGTTCCTCAACTGGGGATTGAACCCACAGGCCCTGCATTGCACGGCAGATTCTTAACTGCCCAACCACCAGGGAAGTCCCAATAGTCCTTTTAATTCCTTGAATTTCTGATTCTGCTGCTGGTTTCAGATAGAATTTATTTCTCATGAATTAAGATATTTACACTGTGAAACAGAAAGTAAGTGTTAGTCACTCGGTCGTGCCCGACTCTTTGCGACCCCATGGGCTGCAGCCCACCAGGCTCCTCTGTCCATGAGATTTTCCAGGCAAGGATACTGGAGTGGGTTGCCATTTCCTTCTCCAGGGGAACTTCCAAACCCAGGGATCGAACCCGGGTCTTCAGCACTGCAGGCAGATTCTTTACTGACCGAGCTATAAGGGAAGCCCCATGAAACAGAAAGGCACCTTTGAAACTTCTTATCAAAAATAAAGCCCAGATACAGCCTCTGAATGTGCATAGAGCTCAACTTGCTGGGTCTTCATGCGCGAGCCAACCATGAATAGCAGTGGAGGCTCTCGCTCCCTGCGTCTGGCTGCTCGGGAGGCAGGAGTGCTTACCTCGTCACACAGTCTTGTGTTGGCGTAACTGTCGTGGGTTACATCCTTTTGAAATAACGGGTGCTCATTCTTCCAAATGACGTTGTGTGTTCTATTCACGTCTTGGTTTCTGTTGAAATGAGTGAGAGGAGAACTGGTCCCGGGATGTCTGATTCGTTTCCGTCTCGTCCCAGCTGCCACTGGGGACACTGAAGCCGGGCCACAGCTGTCACCCCGAAAGGTGGACCACAGCTGGGCAGCGGGGACACTTGTGTTTCTGACCCCGGGCTGCTCATGGACGTGGTGCCCTGGGAGAGTCCGTGAGGTTCCTGCCCAGGCAGCCAGGGGCCCTGAGGTCTGCGTGATGCAAGTTATACGGAATAAACTGCTTATCTGGGGGAGGTTTCTGAACGCTTTTTTCCAACATTTCTACCCACCCTTTAGTTTGCAGTCAGCTCCTTCTCCCCGTGGACCTTCAGCCCTTCGCACCCCTGGCCCCGTCTGCCTCCTCCCGGGCCTGGACGGGGAGCAGGCCGCCCCTGGCCCTGCAACCGCCCTGTGGCCTGTGGACTAACGGCAGTTTAGAGAAAAAGCATTTCTTTCAAATGCTGAATTATGAAGGAGTATTGATTGCACGGTGGAAATATCTGGAAGACTACATCTTTTGTCTTCTGGACCAAGGCTCTAACGTGCACAAAATCTTCAAGTCAATTGCATATTGTGAATATAACATTGTTTACTAAATGTACATTTATATTCTGAAACGTTACCCTCCCCTTTGTTTTTTCTCTTGGAAATAACCTCTTCGAGAGTTCGTAGGCAAGTTCTAAAACACTAACCAGAGCTGAGTAGGTCGGGCTTTTTGCCCCTCACTCTCCCTCCGAATAAGATTTTAATTGGCTAAGCTAATATTGGATCCAAGTTCATAAAAGTTTGAAACCAGATCATTAAATGCAAATATGGTCTTCAACCCAAAGACGATAAGAATGCCTCTAAGCGAATATTTTTAACAAGAACGGTTGGACAGTGCTCTCTTGTAAATTTTATCATACCTGAGGCGGTTTTCTTCATTCGATTAGTTGGAAAGCTGAATTTATCCCCAGGCAAACCAGACAGCAAGCCCAGGCTAAATTCAACAACTGGAGCTTAAATTTGGCTTAATATATCCCCACTTGGATCTGCCTGTTTAATTCTCTTTCATATGATAACGTTGGTTTATTCATAGGCTTGACTTGCCACCTGAACAAACTAAAGACCATAACCTTACTCGAAGAGAGTAAGAAAACTTGGCCAAAACCACAGAAATTCCTGAGTCAAAATCAAAAATGCAAACTTGTGAGTCGAAACCTATTCTGGGACGTGACTACAAGAGTGGGGGAGGAGCTTTTCTCTGAAGGCGGACAGGTTTTCCTGCATGTGGACAGGTTGTCTTCTGAGCAGACAGATGGTCTTTATAACAAGGTAAGGACCGAGGCTGCCAAGGCTGGCTGGCCAGGGCCGCTCCAGCTAGAGGTCGTTCCGGCTTATCGAGGACTGTACGCGTTTGCCCTAAGGATTAAGTCTGTCTGACACACGGTTTCACTTGAAATTTAGGAGGAGACCGGAAAATCGTTCTGTCCTGTGCCACTTTCAGTTCTGTTTCCTGGTTCAAACTGCTGCGTTAATCCCCAGTCGGAGATTTTTCTTTTTCTTGCCTTCCATTCTGCATGCGTTTAACTTGATAAAACGTACGACCTGCTTCCATTCTTGGTCTTAAAACCCCTGCAGTATGGGCTTCCTTCCGCGTTTTTATCCCCTAGCATTCTGGAAAACACACTGCAGATGTGTGTAGGGAAGGAAGAATGAATGCCCTCTGTCAGCGGTGGTCTGGGCGTGGCCCACAGTGCCCAGAGGGCTTTTCTCAGCATCCTCAGATGACGTGCCGCTTCATAATACCAGGCAAACCAGATGCTGTTCCTTCTGAAGTCCACTGAGCTCAGTTTCATCGTCCCAGAGCCAAACGATAGAAAGGCATCCTGCTGTTGGATCTGAGGTTGGTCGTGGGTTTGGGAGGGTCCGATCAGACGTGTTCAGAGGGCCTTCAGACACAGCAAGGCAAAGAGGGATATGTGCGTTAACGTGAGAATGCCTTCTTCCATTCGCCGAATGTGAAGGGGGCTCCGACTTTGCCCAGGCCCCGTGGCAGGACGGGGGAAGGGTGGCCGTTGCCAAGGTCGACATCCTGTCTCCACGATTGACAGGTGACCACATGGCACCCGACCCCCCCTGCGATGCGCAAACAGCACAGTCCACAGCGATGGGATTGAAGGGGCCCCCTGGAGGCCAGGCTCTCGGGGCCAAGGCCTGGGGACATTGGCTGGTGATCGGGGAAACCCGGAGGCAGAGAGCAGGCTTGGGTGCCCAGGGAATGGAGGGCCATGTTACCACCCAAGTCTGCGATGCCCACTCGCCATTTGGGCAGGAGGTGCAGAAGCCAGAAGGTCCAGAAGCAGTTGGATCTACAGAGTGAAGTCACGCCCTGGAGCTGTCATCCTGGGCCTTGAGTGCGCGGCGAAGGTGGACCCCGGGCAGAGGAAATAAGTGCCCTGCACACGGAAGGTACAGAGGAGCCCGGGGAAGCTGGCGGGCCTGGCACTGCCGTCAGCGCACGCAGCCAGCAGCCGGTTCAGAATCTGTGTCCCTAGAAAGCGCAGTACATAGTGGCGCTGGTGCTTTTTGCTTCTGATCATGAAACCGCTCGACACGAAAGAGAAACACAGTCTGGCGTGAATTTGATGTGGAAGCATGAAGAGCGTGTCAGAGGCCAAAAGGGGAAGAAGGAAATACTTTGGTCTAGGGCCACACAGCGTTAACTCAAGGAGTGTACTCCGCAGTCATCCCTTCCGCACCAGGGAGGGCGCCCGTGTGCTGGCCCCTGGCCCACGTGCCCCTGCCTTCACAGCGCCCCTCGTGAGGGCGACAGGCAAGCTTAAAGATCAGGTAAACACTTTATAAAGAATTAGAGGAGTAACTGTATACTGTGAAGTCGGTCAAGCAGGCATCAACAAGAAGGTGCAGCGTAAGGATGTGAGCGAAGGGGAGCGCGGAAGGGGTAGTGGTCACCCCTCAGCTGCGGGAATCTGGTCCATGGAAGGAACGCACGACTCGGCGGCCTGGAGCGCATCGGGGATGGTCTGGTTCTGCAGGTGGTGGTTCTCAGGGCGTTGTGTTATTGTGTTTAAACACCACACGGACAGTACAGTTTTCAGTGTTTAATTGTGGGGAAATACACAGCACATAAAATTTGCTGTTTTCCATTGAATTACAGTTGTGTTAACAATGCTGTTAAAGTCTCAGTTACGTATGTATTCTTATATGCCCGTTTTTCATAGTCTTTTCCACTGTGGTTTATCACAGGGCGTTGAACACAGCTCCGTGTGCTAGGCAGTGGGGCCTCGCTTACCCACCTGCTTTCCCCAAACTCCCGACGCGTCCTTCGCCCTTCGCAACCGCATGTCTGTCTACGGAGCATAAACTTCCTCACCTTTGCCCTTCTTAAGTGGGCAGTTCAAGGATGTTAGGTGCATCTACATCAGTGTCCAGTCAGTGTCCCGAACTCCTTCCATTTTGCAGAACTCTGAACCCGTTAGACACCCCCACCTGCTGTCCCCCAGGCCGTGGCAGCCCCGCCACACTACCGTCTATGGATCGGATGCCGCGGGCATGCAGGTGAGCGGAGGCCTGCAGCACCTGTCCCTTTGTGACTGGCCTCTCGCACCCGGCGCGGCGTCCTCAAGGTTCCCCCGCGTCGTCCCCTGTGTCAGAATGTCCCTCCTTCCTAAGCGGTCACTGTTTCACTGAATCCACAGACCCTGCTTTTTATTCCTTTACCCATTAACAGGCACTGCGGTTGCTGCATATGGTGCAGAGACACGTGTCACTCCTTGTGTGTTAACAGCGCAAATCCAGCGCCTTCCTTCCAGAGCTTGGCTTCATAGGCACGCAGTTGTGGACTCTTAGGGCTGGGGCGATGGGAGATGGTCGAGTGCAGCCCTTGCCCTTTGGGGCCCCAAAGAGCGATGCGCCCGTGATCTCACAGTTAGAGACAGGATCGGGACCAGAAGCGTGACGTTTGGTTAGTGTGCTGTGTTCTTTTCCGCTGGGGAAAAAGCTGCTGCCGGTTAGGGGTGACGAACTCTGAACGCAAAGCTGACGCACGCGTGGGCCCCGCAGGTGGCGTTCTTTTTGCAGTGGCACTTCCTGAGCCTGCGCTTTCGGCAGCTCCGGGAGGCGCCGCGTTAGCAGCTTTCTATGAAGCGTCGTACATGTTTGGGGAAACTGCACTTCAAAGTTAAGAAAAGGGAGTGGAAAGTAAGTCTCTAACTGAAACTTAAGGCTTGGCCGTGTTTTCCTGAATATTATTTGTGAATGAGAATGGGATCGATGTGCAAGGAATCCTCTACCTTTCATTGATTTTGGAAAACATGAGAGATACTGTTCTGTCCATGAAACAGCACCAGTGTTAAGGCTGGGGTGGGGTGGTGCGCAGAAAAGCCCTCCAGGAGGGTACCCATGACTCTGGTCTCTGCTCAGTGTCACTGCAGCTGTTTATAACCGTGACCTGGGGCATTATGACGATTAAGGTGTCTAAGAACTGAGCTGAACTGAATACATAAATATGGGCTAGTGTTAAACAGCCCACCTGTCAGTGCAGGAGACGTGAGAGACGCTGGTTGGATCCCTGGGTCCGGAAGATCCCCTGGAGAAGGAAACGGCAACCCACTCCAGGATTCTTGCCTGCAGAATTCCGTGGACAGAGGAGCCTGGCGGGCGGCAGTCCATGGGGTCAACAAAGAGTTGGACATGACTGAAGCAACTTAGCATGCATCAGTATGAATGTCAGGGGCATGTTACTTCATTCAAATTCTCTGAAAACTGTTCATTCACAGACCCTGAGACCCTTTAGAAGCTGGGCTATTGGACCACCCGGTACGTCCCATTCTGAAACCCCCTTAGGTGGCAAGAACTTGGGGCCCTGTGACACATTCACAGGCTTAAGAGGTCTGTGAAAACATCCTTTGCAGGTTGACTAATGCTGGCTGAATGTTAGCCATTTCCGCATTCTCTGGGTCTGTCCTTAACTTAGAAATCATGGAAAAGCTATTTAATCTTTCCGAGTCTAACTCTCATAACCCATAATGCCTTCTCACGAGAGAATCTTTGGCGAGTTGGTAGTCTTCAGACTCCCAGCCCCGGCCCCTTCTCGTCTCTCTCCACACACTCCCCCGACTCCTGGGGTCTCATCCTCACCTACCACTGATGGCTTCCGCATCTGGACACCAGTCCAGCTTCCCTGCTGAGTCTGGACCCCCCCCCCCCCCCCCCGCCTCCAGCTGTTTGCCCTGCATCCCCGGGGACGCCCACCTGCCCCTGAACTCACCACATCCTACGCCTCTTCCTCTCCTCCTGCCGGGGGCAGGGGTGAAGGTGCCCACCACTCTCTCCCTTGACCGACACCCAGACCACCAGCCAGGGCCTCTCCTCTCTCCCACTCCCGATTAAGCCGGGCCGGCAGGCCCTGCAGCGTGACCACCTGGATGGCCTTCGCGTCCATCCCCACCCCTGTGGCCACCGAGTTTGGCGCCTGTGGTCCTGCTGTTTCCCACTCGGAGAGCTGACCACATCCTTCCTTCCTTCCCATCTTGCAGTGCTTCTGTGTGGCTTCCAGAACAAAAGACAGACTCTTGTGTACAGCACCGCCCACCCCAAACTTCGCGGTCCACCCCTGTGTACGCCTCCCGCTGCTGTGCCCACTGCCCACGCCCCGCAGGCCTTCACAGGAGCTGAGCTGCTCCGGGGACCCATTCCCTGTCTCCGGGGCTCTGTGTGCCGGTCTCTGCTCTCACTTCCCCATGTTGCTCAGCTCACTCTGCTCAGCTCACTCTGCCTCATTTCTCAAAAGCTCCCAGACGTCACCTCCCCCGAGAACGCTGCTTGCCCCTCGGCCCTGTGTGTGCCCGGGGCACCCACTGTTTGTGCCTAGCACTTGACCCAGAGTCTGTCTTTTATTCCTATATCTTCATCATCTCACACAGGGCTGAGTGAACGAATGAATTCATAGACGGTGTATACATAAGGTGTGAAGTAGTAAAGCGCGGTAGGGTGCTTTGTCATTTATAAAGCACCAGCTAGTTGTAAAGAGATCCAACCGGTCCATCCTAAAGGAAATCAGTCCCAGATGTTCATTGGAAGGACTGATGCTGAAGCTTCAATACTTTGGCCACCTGATGGGAAGAGCTGACTCATTTGAAAAGACCCTGTTGCCGGGAAAGATTGAAGGTGGGAGCAGATGGGGACGACAGAGGATGAGAGGGTTGGATGGCATCACGGACGTGATGGACATGAATTTGAGTGAACTCCGGGAGTTGGTGATGGACAGGGAGGCCTGGCATGCTGCAGTCCATGGGGTCACAAAGAGTCGGACATAACTGAGGGACTGAACTGAACTGAGCAAGGTGTACGGGCTCATTTCTGTGTACAAAAATAATACATATCCTATATGCCCACATTTCTACACTCCGTTCCCACCCAAGACTTGGATTGTTTTGTTCTGTGAAGACGCTGGATTGTCTGTTCTGGTCGCTACCAATAGCTCATGGCTAATATTCATACACATGTGTACACAGACACAGATTCATATAAAGGGCTTCAGTTCAGTTCAGTCGCTCAGTCGTGTCTGACTCTTTGCGACCCCATGAATTGCAGCACGCAGGGCCTCCCTGTCCATCACCAACTCCCAGAGTTCACTCAGACTCATGTGCATCAAGTCGGTGATGCCATCCAGCCATCTCATCCTCTGCGGTCCCCTTCTCCTCCTGCCCCCAATCCCTCCCAGCATCAGGGTCTTTTCCAATGAGTCAGCTCTTCTCATGAGGTGGCCAAAGTATTGGAGTTTCAGCCTCAGCATCAGTCCTTCCAGTGAACACCCAGGACTGGTCTCCTTTAGGATGGACTGGTTGGATCTCCTTGCAGTCCAAGGGACTCTCAAGAGTCTTCTCCAACACCACAGTTCAAAAGCATCAATTCTTCGGCACTCAGCTTTCTTCACAGTCCAACTCTCATATCCATACATGACCACAGGAAAAACCATAGCCTTTAGATGGACCTTTGTTGGCAAAATATTATGTCTGCTTTTTAATATGCTGTCTAGGTTGGTCATAACTTTTCTTCCAAGGAGGAAGCGTCTTTTAATTTCATGGCTGCAGTCACCATCTACAGTGACTTGGGAGCCCCAAAAAATAAAGTCAGCCATTGTTTCCACTGTTTCCCCATCTATTTCCCATGAAGTGATGGGACCAGATGCCATGATCTTCGTTTTCTGAATGTTGAGCTTTAAGCCAACTTTTTCACTCTCCTCTTTCACTTTCATCAAGAGGCTTTTTAGTTCCTCTTCACTTTCTGCCATAAGGGTGGTGTCATCTGCATATCTGAAGTTATTGATATTTCTCCCGGCAATCTTGATTCCAGCTTGTGCTTCTTCCAGCCCAGCATTTCTCATGATGTACCCTGCATAGAAGTTAAATAAGCAGGGTGACAATATACAGCCTTAACGTACTCCTTTTCCTGTTTGGAACCAGTCTGTTGTTCCATGTCCAGTTCCTGTTGCTTCCTGACCTGCATATAGGTTTCTCAAGAGGCAGGTCAGGTGGTCTGGTATTCCCATCTCTTTCAGAATTTTCCACAGTTTATTGTGATCCACACAGTCAAAGGCTTTGGCATAGTCAATAAAGCAGAAATAGATGTTTTTCTGGAACTCTCTTGCTTTTTCAATGATCCAGTGGATGTTGGCGATTTGATCTCTGGTTCCTCTGCCTTTTCTAAAACCAGCTTGAACATCTGGAGGTTCACGGTTCACATATTGCTGAAGCCTGGCTTGGAGAATTCTGAGCATTACTTTCCTAGCGTGTGAGATGAGTGCAATTGTGCATAGTTTGAGCATTCTTTGGCATTGCCTTTCTTTGGGATTGGAATGAGAACTGACCTTTTCCAGTCCTGTGGCCACTGCTGAGTTTTCCAAATGTGCTGGCATATTGAGTGCAGCACTTTCACAGCATCATCTTTCAGGATTTGAAATAGCTCTCAGCTGGAATTCCATCCCCTCCACTAGCTTTGTAAAGGACTTAATAGTAGTTAATTTAAAGTCTTGAGTTTCAGTTTTGCGGGAAACAAGTGTAGACTCTAAATGCAGGCGCCATCACTGGGAGTGTCCTGTCTGCCCGTCTCCAACCCAACAGCCCTCGCTCTTTATTCAGGCCACTTGCTTCACAGGAAAAGAGCTAGCCTGCTGCTGCTGCTGCTGAGTCGCTTCAGTCGTTTCCGACGCTGTGCGACCCCACAGGCGGCAGCCCACCAGTCTCCCCCGTCCCTGGGATTCTCCAGGCAAGAACACTGGAGTGGGTTGCCATTTCCTTCTCTAGCATGTTGCTCTGCAAAAGTTGCTACCAAATTATTTCTACAAATTATTTAAGGTTAGCCCTTTAAAAATAATTTAAAAATGAATTCCCAAGAGAAAATTCATTTGTTTTCTCCTCTGCTGACGTTATCAGAGGAAAAGGTCTTTGCGGGACAAGTCGCGAGCCAGTTTAGAGGTCGCCCCTCCAAAAGCCTCAAAGGGAAGTATTCTCCAGATGCGAAGTGGTACCTCTTCCCCCCACTTTTGTATCTTTGAAAGGACCGGATGAGACTTCTTTTTTTCCCCCAATGTGCGGAAAGTTAACCAAGATAATTATATTCTCCGGCCGTTTGAGCCCCCCAGTCCCCAGCCCTTGCTCTGCAGAGAACCGGTCTCCCAAAAGAGCGTGCTGTACGGGAGCCGCGCCATGTGGCAGAGACCAGGGCGGCAGAAACCAGCGTCTTCAGCTTCAGGAGGAGGCTGAACGCTGCGTGCGACCGAAAAGCCAGCGGTAATGTATTCAAGGAGACCTAAGGGTTTACTTTCCAATAAGGATGGAGGGGCCCTGGGCCCCCACTGTGAGCTGATCATCAGGCTGCTCCATATAACAAGTCAGTAATTAGTCCCTGAGTGAGTAAAGCAGAACAGAGGATAGGAGATTGATACTTACAGGAGAAGCTCAAAATGCTTTTTTGCCGGTCATCAAAATTTAAAGGCGGGGGAGAAAGGGTTGGGGGTGCCTCTGCCTGTTTACGTACTGTTTCCGACTCAGAATTTGTAATGATGGGGTTCATTAACTTGCGTTTCTAAATTGTATTAAGATGAAGCTTCCATCAGTTTCAAAGAAACGTGTAGCGTGCCAAATGCAGGAGGCTCGGGGATCCGGCGTGACGCCCCAGAAGAGCTGGCGGCAGATTTTGCTCTCCTGTCCATCTCCCCAGCTGGGCCTCCTCAAACCCACATGTGGGCAAGGCTGTTTCATCTGGGAGCTGAAGAGCAAGTCCCAAAAAGCAGATTTCCAAGGACCCCAGAACGTGGCATAATTTGTCCAAATTTTGCTTTCCCATATAATTAGCTATCCGTTCATTCACGAGTTTCCAGCGTCATGGACTCCTGCTAGAGATGAGTTAAGGCCCCCGAGGCATGCCAGCACCCATTCATCACTTGTAGAGTGGGGCTTGATTTGTAAGGCGGCGTCACAGAGAAAATGACTAGCATTTTAAAGGTATTTCATGTTTCGTGTTTTAGGATAGGGCATGAATTAGCCTAAACATGAATTCCGTGAGCACAGTTTAATCTGGTCTCTTCCTAAAAAGTACCCACAGTGGCCTCTGGAAGAGAAGATTCCCAGTCTTCGGAGAGGCGGTGGCACTGTGTTTCGGCACTTTTCATCTCTACTTGCTCGCTTTCTTGAATTCGCAGTTTTTGAAGGTTACATTCCATTCGTCGTCACTGTGATGTCCTGGCTGTGCTCCGGTGTTGGAGGGCGTATCGCCCCTCCCCTCTTCCCTCTCCCCACTGGTAGGCACCCGGCTGTTCCTCGTGTCTGCAAGCCTGTTTCCTTTTGTTGTTATTAAATTCACTAGTTTGCTGCATTTTAGATTCCACAGACAAGTGATATCACACAGTGTGTCTTTCTCTTTATGACTTACTTCACTAAGAATAATGCCCTCCACGTCTATCCGTGTTATTGCAAATGGCAGAATCTCATTCTTTGCTACAGCTGGGGAGTGTTCCATTATTCCGTTCAGTTCAGTCTCTCAGTCGTGTCCAGCTCTTTGCAACTCCATGGACTGCAGCACGCCAGGCCTCTCTGTCCATGAGCAACTCCCAGAGCTTGCTCAAACTCATACCCATCGAGTCAGTGATACCATCCAACCATCTCATCCTCTGTCATCCCCTTCTCCTTCCTTCAGTCTTTCCAGTATCAGGGTGTTTCCCAATGAGTCAGCTCTTTGCATCAGGTGGCCAAAGTATTGGCGTTTCAACTTCTGCATCAGTCCTTCCAATGAACACCCAGGACTGATCTCCTTTAGGATAGGCTGGCTGGATATCCTTGCAGTCCAAGGGACTCTCAAGAGTCTTCTCCAACACTACAGTTCAAAAGCATCAATTCTTTGGCACTCAGCTTGCTTTATGGGCCAACTCTCACATCCACACATGACTACTGGAAAAACCATAGCTTTGACTAGATGGACCATTGTTGGCCAAGTCTTCCATTATGCACATATGTATATGTTGTTCAGTCACGCAGCCATGTCCGGCTCTCTGCAACCCCGTGGACCACAGCATACCAGGCTTCCCTGTCCTTCACCATCTCCCAGAGTTTGCTTGAGCTCATTAGGCCTTCTTTACCGTCTGTAGATGGACCCCTAGGTTGCTTCCACATCTCGGTATTGTAAATAGTGCCGCTATGAACATTGGGGTGCATGTGTCTTTTCCAATTATTGTTTTCATTTTCTTCAAATACGTACCCAGGAGTGGAATTTCTGGGTCATGTGGTAGCTGCATTTTTAGTTTTTTGAGAAACCTCCATCCTGTCCTGTCGGACAGGAAATACGGAGACTCAAGAACAAGGGGCCACATCCCACACCCAGATGAGGGCGTGGGCACGTTCTCCCTAGAGCAAAACTGACCCCCGTTGTCAGAACACATGAATTCAGCCTTGGTTGTTCAGATCATAAAAAGGCTCACCAAGCATTCTTGAGTAGAACACACTAGTACATTTAAACTGTTTCTCTTCAGGGAGAGATTTATGGTATAAGTCGACTTCTGAAAGCCAGTGTCAAGCTAGAAAAAGAAAGGAAACCGACTTAGCAGCTACATAGCGGCTCAAGGGTTTCCCTGGTGATTCAGTGGTGAAGAATCCGCCTGCCACAGAAGGAGGTGCGGGAGACTCAGGTTCGACCCCTGGATGGGAAGACCCTCTGGAGGAGGAAATGTCAACCCGCTCCGGTATTCTTGCCGGAATAATCCCACGGACAGAGGAGCCTTACGGGCTGCAGTCCATGGGGTCGCAGAGAGCCAGGCAGGAGCGGCATAAAGATACGCAGCAGCTAACGTAATGGGTCATTTTACAATTGAGCGATTTTTGGACAGATACACCTAAATATAAAGCAAACAATCGGAGAAACCTCTGGGGAGGCCTTGACTAAAAGATAATACAGTTCTCATCTCAAGATGCTGGCAGTTTCCGTGGGGAAATGGGCAGTTAATAAAAGAGGACAAGATGCTGTGAGCGAGACAGAGCTGGGACAGATCGGCCGGAGCTGGGATTTGGAAGCTTCTTGGTCAGTGGATGCGAGGAACTCAGTCAAGATGTTTTTCTTTCTTTCCTTCCTTCCTTTCTTTCTCTCTCTTTCTTTCTTTCACTACATAGCTTTAATATCAGAGTCACTGCCACTGAATTACAAACTGCCTGTATAGACAGAGAAACAAAGTGGGCATTCAGTAAGTAGGTACGTTTGGGACAACCAGCAGCGTAACTTCTGTTACAGTTAATGATAAACACAGTAAACAGGATTTTCCCTCAGAAGGACAGTTGCATGTGGTTTTAAACTTCGGGGAGTTTGGACCAGTATTCTTAGAAATTAGCCAGCACATGCTGACCTG
Source organism: Ovis canadensis (assembly GCF_042477335.2). NCBI lineage: Eukaryota > Metazoa > Chordata > Mammalia > Artiodactyla > Bovidae > Ovis > Ovis canadensis. The sequence goes on from NC_091256.1 coordinate 89,816,102, forward strand.
AAGACTTTAAATGTTTATCTGTAACAAGAGTAAGTGATTTAACCAGCGCCTGCGACCCGTCCTTTGCTTTCTGTTTCTTAGCAGTTCATTGTGTTGTTTTGCTTTTATTAAGAGAGCGGCGTAATTTATCACAGAAGGCTGAACCTTATTCTCAAAAAATACATTTATCAAAAAAGGTTTCAAAAACAACTTTCCGAAAAGACTATTGTTCGTTTATCTTGCGTTTTATACTGTGCAAATTCCTGCACCCTCCCTATGAATCTCGGTGACTTTTGTTAGCGTTTCTTGCTGTGACAATATCTGTCATTGTAGCATAAAATAATACTTCGATTTTTTTTCCTATGATTGTGTTAAAATCACTATAACACTGGAACTTGCTTTTCTTTTTTTTTTTTTCCTTTCAACTTCTTAGTAGTATATAAAAGAGAAAACTAAATTATTCCTTAGGTGTCAGGCTTTAATGTTTTGTTTAGGTTGAGCAGGAGGGTAAAGAGAAGCAGCACTAAGAAACTGGTCAGAATTCAGATGAACGATTTTGGAATTACTGGTTCTCTGCCGTGATGCCTTAGGAAGGACCAGTGTCTGTAACCAGGGTGTGCGCCTGTGAAATGCAAACAGTGTGGCAGAGAACCAGGCTGACATGAACGTGGATTTTTCTGTCATCTCTTGTGGTACAGCATATTCAAGGGATTTCCAGTTGTTTGCATCTTATAATGTTGAACCAGATATAACTAATAAGTATCTTAATTGAATTCTAAGACACTATGGATGAGATCGATGGAAAACGCATTATTAACTTGTGCCGCCTGCGTAGTGTCTGGTGGACAACACCTTCGGAGGCGAAGCTCCTCATCGGGTAGCAGTTGTCTGTGCACCTCGTTAATGAATGGTCGGGTATTTTTGACTCCCCCATTGCACTCTGAAGTAGATGTGATCGTACCAGTGCCCATGCTACTTCGGTACTAATTCCCCATTGTTTTTAATTTGGGGCAGAGATTTGAGGACGGAATTGGGGAAGCGTGCTTCATGCAAAGTTACGGCTCAAAATGTAAACACCGAAATCATCCTGGGCACGTTTCAACAGCACATGTGAGGCAGCCTGTTGTCGCAGCACGTAGAGACACCGAAAGGGCCGTGCACGTGTGTACTGACTAAGTGTCACAATGTACGGTGGCAAAAACACGGGACGCAACTTGGTGACTCAGCGGGGTTTGGTGCGTTTAACCTTTCAGCCATAGTATTATTTGGTTTTCTATGGAATCATTCTTATTTATTTTTGTCCAATTAGAAGATAAAGCAGGGAGAGAGGTGCCTGCGTCTGTTTACTTTCTCAGCACGGATGATGTATGTAAACACGCACACGCGTATCTGTAGATTTCTCCCAGAGGCGTCTGTCTACACACCATAAACAAGTTGTACAGTTCACATAAACAGACTCCAGAAGAGAAATTCCACCATGACCATTTCCCTGCTCAGTGTCTGTGTGTCTGTGCCTGTCAGTCTGTCTTTTAACTCTGTTGCCCTCTTACTCCACATTATGAGGACCTGCAGGGCGAGGATCCTTAGGAATCAGGCCAGGTGGATTGTCTGAATCCATCCCCTCTGTGGGAATGGCTCGTGTCTAGAAGGGGAAAAAAAAGCAATGTATCAACTGCAGAAACCACATTCAGGTTAAAGGGCACCGGCCATCCTGCTTGCACTGTGCCTAAAGGACGAAGCTTTCATCTGATAAAGATCATTAGTCACCGAGACACATATTTTAGAGAGTTCCCAGCAGCGACAGCTCCACTGGCAGTCACTGGAGTGTACCAGATGGTTCATTAGCATGGGCTAGACAAGTCAGAAGCTTTCAGAACCATCCAGGAAATGTCAAACAGAAACAAGAACCCTGTCACTTTTTATTAGAATTAACTACATCATAGCCTGGACACAGATTTCACCTTGGGTCAGAAAAATTAATACAGAGTTGTATGCATCGTGTCATATACTGGGTTAAGATCAGTCTTCCTCAAGGGACTCATTTGGTGGTAATATATTATGACCCTTCTACTTTCGGAATCCTCAAACCTTTTCTTTTGTGAGATATGAAAAGAACTGACCTTGCTCAAAACCCACTGGTGTCTAGTTGACTGGAGGCATAGGCAGAATTTCCACAGGACATTCTTCTAAAGCACGTTTGTGACCGTCTCCTCAGGCAGTCTCCGTGAGTGGGGCTGACCGACCGTCCAGCGGTGCGTCGAGTGGGCTTTATGTCAGGAGGAAAATGCAACCCCGAATTGAACACTGCTATAAACAGGAATTAAAACACCATTGAAATATTGTGTGTGTGTTTGTTTTTTTTTAATCCAGATGTCAAAAACCTGGAGAACTCCCAGCTGGTGGAAGGCGTCCAGGAGCAGGTCAACGCCGCCCTGCTGGACTATACCGTGTGCAACTACCCGCAGCAGGCAGAGAAGTTCGGGCAGCTGCTGCTCCGCCTCCCGGAGATCCGGGCCATCAGCATGCAGGCCGAGGAGTACCTGTACTACAAGCACCTGAACGGGGACGTCCCCTACAACAACCTGCTGATCGAGATGCTGCACGCAAAACGAGCGTAGTCCCAGCCGCCACGAGCTCGGCTTCGCAACAGAACAGAGATCGGTGGGGTGGGGGAGGAGAAGAACAGGAAGAAAGGGAAAAAAAAATACTCTGAACGGCTCCAAGCAACATGAATTGAACACTTGGTTTAAAGATACTGAATTTAATAAGGCATAGTAGCCAGATACTGAATGGCCAATAAATGATGTATCAGGGTGTTTGTATCGCAAACTGTGAATCAAATGCGTCCCATCCCCAAAGCGTCCTGTGCAAAAGACACTGGAGCGGAGTGGACTGAACCCACAGACGGATCCCAACGCCACGTCAGGCTGGGAACGGACAGAAGCTTTCTTGCATATTGAAACTGATCTCCGCTGTGAAGAAATCTAGGAACTGATCTGTGTTCTTCGTTAGGCTTATGTGGCAGGGAATTTGAGCTTACAGACTTCCTCCGTGGTAAAGCTGAACTGAAACCACCCTCAAGAATCCTTCAGCTGCACCGATAACAGCCTTCTCTTCCTTCCAAGGACCCGGCACCTTCTGTCCTGTGATCCCGGAGTCTGTACCGAGGACCTGTGCTCAGCCGCACCCCCCAGGAGCTCCGCCGAACCTTGAAAAGCCTATTCTTGACTGTCTGTATCTGAGACCTGCCAACAGCTAATAAGAACAGTCCACTGATACGTGAGCTTGCCATTTTGACTATGTTCTGGTTTGTTTTGTCATGTGTTCATAATGTTTGGGGAAAAAAAAAAAAGCAAGCAGTGTCCCTCTTCTGATCCTATTACAAGCGCTCATTAATATTAAGGGTAGTGACTACAAACTTTTAAAGCTTTAGCTTTAGCATTACTGGATTTCATAAAAAATCCCAGCAGAAAGGCTTATTAGGATACATCAGCCTTTTTAACCATCAAGGTTTGTAGTTCATTAAAAAAATACAACAGGAAACATATTTTGCTGGAATGTCAAATAGTCACCGTTCTGAACAGGAAAACAACACGGAAGCATGTTAAGCTATGCAAGATAAAGGCGGGGGTGAGCAGACACAGTGATGGCCGTGTTGCAGTTGACCATCCCCTGAACGTAGAGAGGAAACGGTGAGCCTGGAAAGAGAGTTCTTCCCCAGTAGGGAAGGGAAGAGAGTGATAGTGACCTTTCTAAGTCGCTACGTAGACCAAAGTCTGCTATAGAACAAATACGGGAGGACAGAGAACTGTGAAACAGTCTCCAGACCACGCTGTCAGTATTATCAACAGGCGATGCCAGAGACACGGAAGTCTTGCCTTACTTCACAATTCTCAAAGGTAGCAGATGTGGATCAACACTTGTTTAAAATAAAGTATTACTACTTTAAAGTCCAATGAAATAGAGTGTTTACATTCCTTAGGGCCTCTGGGGGGAGGGGGGAACTGTGATGTAACGAAAGAGCTGAAGTAGCAATTCCTTACTGTTATTTTTCTGATCGGTAATTATTTTTAACAGTACTTACTTATTGTATGTCGTGAGACACTAAAATCAGAAACGGGGATCTCATTTAGATTTTAATTTTTTTTTTTTTGAGAGTATTGGCGGCACAATCACTTGTAGAAACTGTAAAAAAAAATGAAAGTATCTCCTAGTCCCTTAATTTTTTCATAAATGTTTCTGGCTTTTGAATAGTTTATTTATATTGTATATCATAGGTTCAACTGTAGAAAATTATGATGCTAATTTATTGTTCCTTGGTTTCACCTTTGTCTAAAATATAGCCAAGACTGAAGAAACCAAATCTATGTGTTTATTGTAGCATGTCAAGTTAGTGGAACATAGTTCAGAGACAGAGAGGGGTCTTAATGAATTTAAATCATTCACTTGATTAAATGTCTGTAAATCTTCATGGTTCTTACCGTAGTTTATTTAATGTCTATTGTAAATTATGTGACTTGTAGCTTCCTCTGTTTTCTAGTAAATTTAACAAGGGTGGAGTCTTATCTGGTTTTCTTTCTAAGCGTTGTAAGTTGTATACCAAAGATATTAGTTACTACTTCTGTGAGTACAGAGAAGACTATTTTATTATTTTTATTAATCACCTCTAACATACGTCCAAGTGAAGGGTACCCATAGCTAAGCTGGGCGTCCATAGCTCGTCACTCAGAGGACACCTGTGTTGTCTTCACAGATCAAAGGACAACAGGAAGATAGTTGATCACAGTCCATACCCAAAGCAGTAAATAGAGCAGCATCTTTACTCTCTCCAAGTTGGAAGAGAAAAGTGTCAACAGTTTATGAGATGGTTCCATCACTATATGTGGAACATAGGTTGAGACAATTTCTAGGTCTGGGAGATAGTTATTTGGAGGGTCCTTAACATTGCAAAAAGAAAAAAATTTTTTTTCAAAAACAAATACATTGATCCCAAAAGTCCAAGTTTTATTTTAAATGTACAGTATTCCCCACTGACTATTTTATCTAAACAAGGCCACATATTATTGTGTTGTTAACCTAATAAATTACACCATGAGAACAGTTAGAAAGATGGGGAACATAGAGAGTTAAGCCACGCTAATGGTGACATTAAAGACGGAAGCTGATAAACAAGAATGCCACTTGGTCCATGGCGCATGCAGACTTTCTCTAGTGTTTGTCATTAGCTGGGCTGCAACCAGACCTTGGCTTAGCCACTCCCTTATCAGCTGCAGGATTCACTAGTAAAGGCAGACTCGGATAGGAAGGTTTAGGGCTTGGCCGGGTTCACTGTCGTTGGTCTGTGTTTATAAACAGACAGGATATTTATCCTACGGATCTTCTGCTGCCCCCTGGATCTGAATCCACGCGATGTCGAGAGTGTGAAGTCAGTTCCTCGCTGACATTACTTAACTGTATCCGTGAAATCAAATTGTCATGTTGGTTCCTGCCAGGAATTTCTCAACAAAATGGAATTTTTTTTTCAGCATTTCAATAAATATTGATATGCCCAGCCTGATCATTTTTAAAAGTTTTTATGGTGTCCTCATTCTACAGGGTTCTAAAGCATCTAAAGTAACTGAGACCCTTGACTGGGAGTGGAGTCAGAAGAATTCCACACGCAGACACTGCCCTCAGTGGGGCACTGGGAGCACTGAACTCAGCCTGCGCGTCACCTCTCCATGCGTGAAATACAGCGTTTTGCATCACTTACTGTTACAGCGGATGGCAGTATCCTACAGGATCTGTCTTCGTAGCCCTCCCTGTGCCCTAGTCATTTTCCCAGGTGTTCGGTCAATTCAGTTGATCCTCGGATTAGCTCCAAAGTCTGGCTCAATGGACACAAGTTTCTGCAAATCCCAGGAGATGGTGAGGAACGGGGAAGCCTGGCATGCGGCAGGCCATGGGGTCACAAAGAGTCAGACGTGAATGAGCGCCTGGACAGCGATGGACCAGCTTCTCGAGGTAGCATCGTCCTCCTGACAGTTTCTTGCTCAAAGTGATACTTTAGTCAGTGGGAACTGTGGATCCAAGACTCAGAAGCCCTTAAACACAAGACTGTGTGTGTCTCTAGGCCAGGATGACACTTGGGATTTGCTTCAAAAGGAAAAGAGATGTTAGACAAAGTCAGGCATCTGGTACTAAGTTATTGGTACTTGATACAAATTTTATCGATGATATTATCCAGATGGCACAGTGGTAAAAAACCCGCCCGCCAGTGCAGGAGATGCAAGCAGTGAGGGTTTGATCCCTGGGTGGGAAAGATCTGGAGAAGAAAATGGCAACTCACTCCAGTATTCTTGCCTGGAAAATTCCGTGGGCAGAGGAGCCTGGCGGGCTACAGTCCATGGGGTCACAAAGAATTGGATGCCCTTGAGCAGCTACCCACACAAAGGACACCAGAGAACCAGAATGCCATGCCTGAGGTCTAGCTGATCATGGAGCTAAGATTTTTAATCAACTAAACAGTGGCCCACAAAAGACATCTCCCTTGTCAACCTCTTACTAGGAAGAACTGACAAAATTCTTGCCATCTTTTTAAAAGGCTACATACATTTTTTTAAAAATTGGTGGAGGGGCCGTTTTTCCAAAAGCCCAGCCCGGCAGCCAGTGAAGGTGATTCTAATAAGCAGAGACCTCACTCCCAGCCCTTGGAATAACTCTCACAAAGTTGCTGAGTCCGTCAGCATGAACCAGCCCTGGGTTGGGTTGGAGTGGGGGGGGGGGGGGGGGGGGGGGGCGGGAAATGGTTCTTGCCGATGTGCATTTGATTGTTATATTCGATATTCACAGTAACTTTGAAGGGGGTTGTACCTTTAACGAAGTTTGACGTTCGGTTTGAAGCCGCCGCTGATGTATATTTTTATGAGAACCATGTGGAGGGTTTGTTCTCCGCAACGTGGGTCAAAATGCTCCGACACTCAGTGGTCTTGACATTTCCCTGGAATAATAAAGACCAATTTTCCTGCACGCCGAACAGGAAGTGTATAGTTTAGTCACTCAAAATAAATATTCCTGCAAGACTTTAACTGCTGCACACAGGCATTTGTTTTATGTTAAGTGAGGAATTAATAATTCAGTGACTCAGATCAGGCTGTGGTGGTGGTTTTGTTTGCAGGAAAGCTTAGAGCCAGTCTGTGAAACGTCAGATGTTTAATTGTTGCTGGAAAGGAGGGAAGAAAGGGGTGTCATCAGACTAATCGCTGAGTATCCCCTGATGTGAGTTTGGCACTAAATGATCAGAAAGCCGAGACTAGAGACTGCAGGCCCTCCTGCCCCCCTCCCGAGCTGAGGGTGGTGTGGGGCGGACCCTGGGCTCCCCGGGAGGTCTGGTGGTCCCCAGACCAGCCTCCCTGGGCCACTGTGTCTAAAATTGTTTTCAGGACCAAGTCAGTGAGAAAGAGCCAAGAGGAGATGGGAGGTGTCCTTGCAAGGACAACTTTTTGAAAAATTCTATAAATTCGTTCAAAACTGCTTCTTTAAGGGAACCCTCCTGCACTGTTGGTGGGACTGTAAATTGGTGCAGCCACTATGGAGAGCAGTATGGCGTTTCCTTTAAAAAGTAAAAATAGAGCTGCCATGTGACCCTGCAAGACCACTCCTGGGCGTATATCCGGAGAAAAACATGATCCGAAAGCATGTATGTGCCCTAACTGTTCACTGAAGCACTGTTTACAATGGCCAAGACATGGAAGCGACCACTGACAGAGGAATGGGGCGTGAGCATGTGGTACATACATACAAAGGGACATCAGTTCAGTTCAGTCCGTCGCTCAGGCGTGTCCGACTCTTTGAGACCCCATGAACCACAGCTCGCCAGGCCTCCCTGTCCATCACCAACTCCCAGAGTCCACCCAAACCCATGTCCATTGAGTCAGTGATGCCATCCAGCCATCTCATCCTCTGTTGTTCCCTTTCCCTCCCACCTTCAGTCTTTCCCAGCATCAGGGTCTTTTCAAATGAGTCAGCTCTCCACATCAGGTGGCCAAAGTATTGGAGTTTCAGCTTCAAGATCAGTCCTTCCAATGAAAACCCAGGACTGATCTCCTTTAGGATGGACTGGTTGGATCTCCTTGCAGTCCAAGGGACTCTCAAGAGTCTTCTCCAACACCACAGTTCAAAAGCATCAATTCTTCGGCACTCAGCTTTCTTTATAGTCCAACTCTCACATCCATACATGACCACTGGAAAAACCATAGCCTTGACTAGATGGACCTTTGTTGACAAAGTAGTGTCTCTGCTTTTTAATATGCTGTCTGGTTGGTCATAACTTTCCTTCCAAGGAGTAAGCATCTTTTAACTTCATGGCTGTGGTCACCATCTGCAGTGATTTTGGAGCCCAAAAAAATAAAGTCTGACACTGTTTCCACTGTTTCCCCATCTATTTCCCATGAAGTGATGGGACCGGATGCCATGATCTTCGTTTTCTCAATGTTGAGCTTTAAGCCAACTTTTTCGCTCTCCTCTTTCACTTTCATCAAGAGGCTCTTTAGTTCTTCTTCACTTTCTGCCATAAGGGTGGTATCATCTGCATATCTGAGGTTCTTGATATTTCTCCCGGCAATCTTGATTCCAGCTTCTGCTTTCTCCAGCCCAGCATTTCTCATGATGTACTCTGCATATAAGTTATTACTCAGGCATTAAAAAGAATGAAATAATCCCATTTGCAGCGAAATGGATGGACCTAGAGAGCGTCATACTGAGTGAAGTAAGGCAGGGAAGAAGAAATACCATATGACATCCCTTACCGTGGAATCTAAAAAGAAATGATGCAAATGAACTTAACTTACAAAGCACAAAGAGACTCACAGACTTTGAGAATGAACTTATGGTTGCCAGGGGGAAGGATGGGGGGAAAGGATAGTTAGGGAGTTTGGGATGGATATATACACATTGCTCTATTTTTAAAGGGATAACCAACAAGGTCCTTATGGCACAGAGAACTCTGCTCAGTGTTATGTGGAAGCCTGGCTGGGAGGGGATTAGGGAAGAGTGGATGCATGTATGCGAATGGCAGAGTCCCTTTGCCGTCCACCTGAAACTATCACAGCACTGTTCATCAGCTTTACCCCAAGGAGAAGAGGGTGTCAGAGGATGAGATGGCTAGATGGCATCACCGATGTAATGGACACAAACGGGCAAACTTCAGGAGTTGGTGAGGGACAGGGAGGTCTGGCATGCTGCAGTCCATGCGGTCACAAAGAGTCGGACACGACTGGGTGGCTGAACACCACCATACGCCAATAGGGCATAAAATGCTTTAAAGCTGCCTCTCTAGCACCTGCCGTCGAGGGAGGTGAGCTGTGGTAGTGGAGGTGTTGGCTCCCCAGTGTCCCATCTCTGGGGGCACAGTGGGTCCCGGAGTGACCTGCTGAGGCACGTCCCCTGACCAGGCTCAGAGGAGAGAGAAATGAACTACTCTTATTTAAGCCACTGTATGATGGGGTCTCTCTGTTTTGAAAGCTTGATATTTCCCCAAATATAGAAAAATGATATTGCCGAATCCTCAAGGCAACCCCATCTTCACAACAAGGAAACCAGCATCTACAGGAGTTAAGTAATTTGCCAAAGTCCCAGCCAGGAGACAGTGGGGCAGGGTGCGCACGGTTCTGATTCCAAGCCCCATGCTTTGGGCCCCCTGGAAGCACAAACCTAGGCACCCCAGGACTCGTGTTCACTCCTGACGCTTTTCTTCAGGACTCAAAAGGCGCAATGGTAACGGACACACTTTTTAAAATAGTGGCACCCAAAGCCCAAAAACGTACTTTGTCTCAACAAGAGCAGGAGTGAGCAGTTATCAGATATCACTGATATCTAAACACAGGTGCTGACTGACTTAGAGAATGAACTTCATGGTTGCCGGCGGGAAGGATGGGGGAAGGGATAGATAGGAAGCTTGAGATGGACATGGATGGACACACTGCTTTATTTAAAATGGATAACCAACCAAGTCCTACCACACAGCACGAGGGACTCTGCTCAGTGTCACGTGGCAGCCTGGATGGGAGGGGAGTTTGGGGGAGAATGGACGTGTGTATTAATATACGAGGGCTGAGTCCCTTTGCCGTCCAGCTGAAATGTCACAGCATTGTTAATCAGCTATACTCAAAAAAAAATAAAAGGTTTAAAATGAATGCATCAGTAAACCAGGTGTTGACTGCCAAGCGCCTCAGGGACCCCCAAAACCTACAAATTCTTTGAGCCTTACCCACAGGAGAACCAGAGGTGGAAACCTTTATTTGTACACCGTCTCGGCAGGAAACATCGCCACCACCACCGTCCACCATTAGTCCTGACCACGTTACAACTTTAAAAGCTCCCATACTGTAGTTCAACGAGTAGTTTGCCTATTTAGTGTCACCACAAAACCATTCGAGAAGCATCCTATCTGCATCCATTGTTCATAACATCCTGTCTGTGGGACTTCCCTGCCGGTCCAGTTGCTGAGACTCTGCACTCCCAGTGTCTGGGGCCAGGTTCGGTCCCCGGTCAGGGAGCTAGAGGGCACATGCCACAGCTACAGAAAAAGAAAAGGCTCCACGGCTGCAGCTGAGTATCCTGCATGCCGCTAAGACCTGACACGCCCAAACAAATAAATATTAAAAATATATATATTCATAGACAGCCTGTCTGGGAATCCAGGGCAATAATGTTCATGAAGAATAAACGTTTGCTGCTATCAATTCAGCTCACTTCCTTCGCCATTAGCCCCCTTACTAGTGTATTCAGTATTTTTTTTTTTTTTAATCTTGTCCCAAGGATTTTCCCCAGAAATAAATCAGGACTGTCAAAATCTCTCTGCCCCCGCGGAGGAGCAGCTTCTATAAATAAGGTGGAAACACGTGTCGCGCTGCCCCTGGTGTGGCCGCAACAGGTTTCATTTCCCCTCTGCTCCTCCGCGGCCTCGTGTTATTCCAGAGTCAAATGTTCCTACAACTATTGTGTGGCCTGGATTGCGGCCAAGCTCCCCAGGCAATGCCCGGCCGGGGCTCACCCAGCCTCCCACCTCCCTTAAAGGAGCAGAAAGCATACGAGTGCCCGTCCCGTGGGAGAAGAGGTCTCCCTTCCACGACTTACTCCCAGTGTCGCTGATGAGAAAAGGATGACGATGGGGAACCGCGACTGTGCCCTGAGCACCGCTCCGTCCAAGCACCTCCCCTGAGTCTCACAGGTGGACTCTGTCACCATCGCATCGCAGACGAGGAACCACGGCTGAATCACGGTGGTTTCCTAAGGTCACACAGCTGGCGGAGCAAGGCCAGGATGCAAACACAGCTCCACTTCTCCACGCAGCCCAGCAGCTCACCCAGATCAGCACAGACCCGCGAGAGCACACGGGGAGACAGGTGCTCAGCTCCTCGCCTGCTTCTTCATCTCATCATCGTGCTGCCTAACTCTTGGGGCCAAGGTCCCTTTGCCCAAGTTCAATTGAGATCTAGGTCCATATCAAGAAACAGCAAAACAACACACTCTGGTCACATGATAATTTCATGTCAGTAAAAACAGCCACCTTAACATAACTAAATACAGAAGTAAAAATAGTAAGCCTGGGTGGTAGTAAGCCCCTGCTTTTTTTGCCGCTTTTTTTCCCTTTGTTTGCTCTTGCTTTATTTCATTTTAATGTATGATTATTGTTCAGTTGCTCGGTATTGTCCGACTCTTTGTAACCCCGTGGACTGCAGCACGCCAGGCCTCCCTGTCCATCATCAACTCCCGGAGCTTGCTCAAACTCATGTCTGTGGAGTAGGTGATGCCATCCAACCGTCTCATCTTCTGCCGTCCCCTTCTCCTCCTGCCTTCAATCTTTCCCATCTTCAGAGTCTTTTCTAATGAGTCCACTCTTAGCCTCAAGTGGCCAAAGTATTGAAGTTTCAGCTTCAGCTTCAGTCCTTCCAATGAATATTCAGGACTGATTTCCTTTAGGATGGACTGGTTTGATCTCCTTGCTGTTCAAGGGACTCTCAAAAGTCGTCTTCAGCACCACAGTTTAAAGCATCAGTTCTTCGGTGCTTTATGAGGACCTGGGTTATTTTCAACACTAAAATGCAGGCACTTTCTGCAGCCACATTGGTGCCTAGAGTTACTGGCCAAAGAGAATCTGGTGGAAGGTGCAGTATTTAGACGCAGACGCTGCTCACAGAGGCCTGAAAGGCTGAGCCCTGGTGACGACTGAGAAGTGGGAACCGGATGGTGTGAGGGAGACACAGACAAGGAACGCGAGAGCCCAGCCGGGACGGGAGGATGGGCCCAGAGTTGCGGGGGGTAAAGCAGGGGTGGGGGGCACCCCACCCTGCAAAAGATAAAGTGTGCAATCTGCGATCCGCCGGGTAACAGTGAGAAGGGTCATTGTTCTAACAGTAAACCTTCACTGCATTACCTCATTCTGTGGACAACCGTGGCCAAATAAGGAGCTGGGGTGTTGGGAGGTGACATGGAATGGTCTCACCGGTGTGTGGTTTGCAGCTCTGCTGAAGCGCCCTCAAAACTTCCTGCTTTTATTTTCCCGTGCAGCAGCAACGGATTCCCTGGTGCAGTCAGGAGAAGGGGGTTTCCACCCAGCTCTGATTTATGACCCTCGGAGGTGCCAAGTTCCTGTTTTTCCAGCCCTGCGGGGAACTTTCCCAGATACGATCTGCTGGGCAACAGAGCCCCCAGCAGGTGTCGGCGGGAGGGGGCGGCTGGGGACCGGGGCTGCGAGTGTGTTTATATCGTGAACACGGTGCAGGATCATCCCGGGGGCACAGGGAAACCCCAAGCCTGCTTATTTTGTAATCTGTTCACGAACCACTTACTCTTTTATGGTTAATCCTCTCTGCTTGCTTCTAAGCCCTCCAAGCAGAATCAAGGCCTGGGACCTCCTCCCGTCTCTCACCAGGAATTTCTCAGGGGGTCAGGAGTGGAAAGGAGCTACCATCGTCCCCCAGGTGCCTCCCTGGGGGTCCTGGCTGCCTTCAGCCCTGGTCAGAAGTGTGGACTTGTCGTGGGTGGGTGGGGGAAGTGCAGTGGCTTTGCAAACATGGGGGCTACACGCCTGCCCCTGTATACCTGGGGACACCACAGAGAAAGCATCACGCTCCCGGAGGTGGAGGGGAGGCGGAGAGCAGCAGGCAGGGGGTCCCCGCTGCCCCACCCTGCCTCACCTTCCGCTTTGTCATCAGCTCCCTGTAAATCAGGTTACAGGGATGTGTGCGCCCCACCCTGCCTCAGACTTTGCCCCCAGCTCTCCTGGGTCTTTCTCTGCATCTTGGGGGCACAGTCTCAGACCTGCGCTTTCCTTGGGCAGAGGAAGGCGAACAGGTGGACCATCCACTGGTGATCAGGAGCTCAGGGCAGCAGAGGTCCCGGTCCTGGCCCAGACGGCCTTCCCATCGCCCACCCAACTTCCTGACCGTGCTGTGCTGTCCGAGAAGCCTGCAGAGCAGCAGTCACAAGTCTCCAGTAGGGAGACGAGCCCTCACGTGGGCCTAAGGACTTAGACAGGGAGGTCTAGCAACACCCCCGAGTGTGGCTTTCGAGGGCCAGGCTCTTGGCCAGGGACCTCCACGCCTGTTCACACCCTTGGTGTCTTGTAACTCCATAAGTGAAAATGAAGTCGCTCAGTCCTGTCCGACTCTTTGCGAGTCCGTGGACTGTAACCCAGCAGGCTCCTCCGTCCCTGGGATTCTCCAGGCAAGAATACTGGAGTGGGTTGCTATTTCCTTCTCCAGGGGATCTTCGAACCCGGGTCTCCCGCATTGCAGGCAGATGCTTTACCCTCTGAGCCACTAGGGAAGCCCTTGTAACTCCATACCTACTCATCCATTCAGTCAGTTCAGTCGCTCAGTCATGTCCGACTCTTTGCGACCCCATGAATCAACTCCCGGAGTTCACTCAGACTCACGTTCATCCGAGTCAGTGATGCCATCCAGCAATCTCATCCTTGGTCGTCTCCTTCTCCTCCTGCCCCCAATCCCTCCCAGCATCAGAGTCTTTTCCAGTGAGTCAACTCTTCGCATGAGGTGGCCAGAGTACTGGAGTTTCAGCTTTAGCATCATTCCTTCCTAAGAAATCCCAGGACTGATCTCCTTTAGAATGGACTGGTTGGATCTCCTTGCAGTCCAAGGGACTTTTAACATATGTTTGAACACAAATAGTTTAAAAAGCAGGATTAATGATCATTCACCGTGAAAAAGACAGACACATCCTGAAATATAAGAAAACCCTCCTTCTCACCTTTCTTATAACTGCTTTCAAACAGAACCAAACATTGTGCTTTCACAATTCCTAATTTCTATGTCAGTAGAAATTTCTATATCCTAATTTCTATATCCTTTATCTAGGATAAAGGAAAAAAAACTTAGAAAACAATTCTTTTTTTTTGTTTTTAAAAATTATTTACTTTTAATTGGAGGATAATTGCTTTACAATTAAGATCTTCACAACCTGGATAATTACAATGGTGTAATCACTCACCTAGAGCCAGACATCCTGGAATGTGAAGTCAAGGGGGCCTTAGAAAGCATCACTACGAACAAAGCTAGTAGAGGTAATGGAATTCCAGTGGAGCTATTCCAAATCCCGAAAGATGATGCTGTGAAAGTGCTGCACTCAATATGCCAGCACATTTGGAAAACTCAGCAGTGGCCACAGGACTGGAAAAGGTCAGTTTTCATTCCAGTCCCAAAGAAAGGCAATGCCAAAGAATGCTCAAAATACCGCACGATTGCACTCATCTCACATGCTAGTAAAGTAATGCTCAAAATTCTCCAGGCCAGGCTTTAGCAATACGTGAACCGTGAACCCCCTGATGTTCAAGCTGGCTTTAGAAAAGGCGGAGGAACCAGAGATCAAATTGCCAACATCCGCTGGATCATTGAAAAAGCAAGAGAGTTCCAGAAAAACATCTATTTCTGCTTTATTGACTATGCCAAAGCCTTTGACTGTGTGGATCACAATAAACTGGGAAATTCTGAGAGAGATGAGAATACCAGACCACCTGACCTGCCTCTTGAGAAATCTGTATGCAGGTCAGGAAGCAACAGTTAGAATTGGACATGGAACAACAGACTGGTTCCAGATAGGAAAAGGAGTGTGTCAAGGCTGCATATTGTCACCCTGCTCATTTAACTTCTATGCAGAGTACATCATGAGAAACGCTGGACTGGAAGAAACACAAGCTGGAATCACGATTGCCGGGAGAAATATCAATAACCTCAGATACGCAGATGACACCACCCTTATGGCAGAAAGTGAAGAGGAACTAAAAAGCCTCTTGATGAAAGTAAAAGAGGAGAGTGAAAAAGTTGGCTTAAAGCTCAACATTCAGAAAACGAAGATCATGGCATCCGGTCCCATCACTTCATGGGAAATAGATGGGGAAACAGTGGAAACAGTGTCAGACTTTATTTTTTGGGGCTCCAAAATCAGTGCAGATAGTGACTGCAGCCATGAAATTAAAAGACGCTTACTCCTTGGAAGAAAAGTTATGACCAACCTAGATAGCATATTCAAAAGCAGAGACATTACTTTGCCAACTAAGGTCCGTCTAGTCAAGGCTATGGTTTTTCCAGTAGTCATGTATGGATGTGAGAGCTGGACTGTGAAGAAGGCTGAGCGCCAAAGAATTGATGCTTTTGAACTGTGGTGTTGGAGAAGACTCTTGAGGGTCCCTTGGACTGCAAGGAGATCCAACCAGTCCATTCTGAAGGAGATCAGCCCTGGGATTTCTTTGGAAGGAATGATGCTAAAGCTGAAACTCCAGTACTTTGGCCACCTCATGCAAAGAGTTGACTCACTGGAAAAGACTCTGATGCTGGGAGGGATTGGGGGCAGGAGGAGAAGAGGACGACCGAGGATGAGATGGCTGGATGGCATCACTGACTCGATGGACGTGAGTCTGCGTGAACTCCGGAAGTTGGTGATGGACAGGGATGCCTGGCATGCTGCGATTCATGGGATCACAAAGAGTCGGACAAGACTGCGCGACTGAACTGAACTGAACTGTACTTAACTGCTTTACAGTGTTGTGTTGATTTTGGCCATACCTCAACATGAGTGAGTCTTAGGTATGCATACGGCCCCTCCCTCTTGAACCTCTCTCACCTCCCACCCACCCCACCCCTCACAGTCATCACAGAGCAGGGGGTTTGAGCTCCTTGTATACAGCAACTTTCCATTAGCCAGTTATTTTACAGGTTGTAATGGGACAGATTACCTTTTCTTGGACTCCAAAATCACTGCAGATGGTGACTGCAGCCATGAAATTAAAAGATGCTTGCTCCTTGGAAGAAAAGCTATGGCAAACCTAGACAGCATGTTTAAAAGCAGAGACCATTTTGCCAACAAAGGTCCGTCTACTCAAAGCTATGGTTTTTCCAGTAATCATGTGTGGATGTGAGAGTTGGATTATAAAGAAGGCTGAGCACCGAAGCACTGATGCTTTTGAACTATGGTGCTGGAGAAGTGAGTCCCTTGGACTGCAAGGAGATCAAATCACTCAGTCCTAAAGGAAATCAACCCTGCATATTCAATGGAAGGACTGATGCTGAAGGTCCAATACTTTGGTCACCTGATGTGAACAGCTGACTCAATGGAAGAGACCCTGATGCTGGGAAAGATTGAGGGCAAGAGGAGAAGGGGACAACAGAGGATGAGATGGTTGGATGTCATCACTGACTCAATGGACATGAGTTTGAGCAAGCTCAGGGAGACAGTGAAGGACAGGGAAGCCTGGTGTGCTACAGTCCTTGGGGTTGCAAAGAGCTGGACACAACTTGACCGCTGAACAGCAGATGTATTTAAGGGGCTTCCCAGCTGGCGCTAGTGGTGAAGAATCTGCCTCCCAACGCAGGAGACGTAAAAGACACGGGTTCCATCCCTGGGTCAGGAAGATCCCCTGGAGGAGGGCATGGCAACCCACTCCAGGATTCTTGCCTGGAGAATCCCACGGACAGAGGAGCCTGGCGGGCTACAGCCCATAAGGTCGCACAGAATTAGACACGACTGAAGCGACTCCGCAACAACAGAGCACTTTCTTAGGTGGAAGTGTCTTTCATCAGCTGCTGTTCCCAGGTCAGCTCTCAGCCTCTGTGCTGTGTCCGGAAGGAACCCGCCCAGGGTGATGCTGTCCCCTGGCCTCATCCAAGCCGCTCTGCCTTTTCATTAGAAATCCACTCCCTTGAGCACGTATTACGAACACTTGACATTTTCCATGACTGCCACAGTCAGCTTCTGAAAACAGGAACATCTTTATTGGTAGGAATACACTAGTTCCCAGCTGCATTTAGCTGAAACCAAAGGTACAATTCCATTGATTTGAACAGTTCCTTGCGAATGTACTCAGAGAGAAGGTCAGTAAAACAGGACTGGGAGGTTTTCGCCGGTACCCATTATACTTAGAAGTCGAGAACTTTAAGTATCAGAACAGAATGTTCAGCATTTTCATAATTAGCTCACCATAACCTGGAAATGGAGTGGGGGGATTAAACAGTGCACTCAGAAAACAGAAATAGCACGCTTCGACTCCCCAACTGCAGTTGAGCTGCACACATTGGGCTGAAAAAAAAAATTCTGAGACCTTATGTTAAGCATTCTCTATCAATTATAGTATTTAAAATTCAAATATACTCTTTTCTTCTACACTTGATCTCACTTTTTTGCTTTCTAATGCAGATTGCTTTGCAACATGCAGTTTAAGCATTGCATGGCCAATTATTCCCACTTTGTTCATTCTTTTCCTCAAAATCAAGTCTTTTATTCTAGCAAATGGAAAATTATATCCGTCCCTTTATAACTTAAAGTTATAAGTTCTTTAATTTTAAAAATATAGTCTTAAAAAAGAAGACCTAGATCTATCTAAATTATAAAAATAATAAAAAGTCTCGCTCCTCTGGAAGGGGAAAAAACAAGGAGACATGGTGGAGACAGTGAAGCCTGGGGTCTATGTACTTAGGGTGCTTGGATTAAAGTCTGACAGATGAATTCTCATTTTCATAACCTCAGATATGCAGATGACACCACCCTTATGGCAGAAAGTGAAGAGGAACTAAAAAGCCTCTTGATGAAAGTGAAAGAGGAGAGTAAAAAAGTTGGCCTAAGCTCAACATTCAGAAAACGAAGACCATGGCATCTCGTCCCATCACTCCATGGGAAATAGATGGGGAAACAGTGGAAACAGTGTCAGACTTTATTTTGGGGGGCTCCAAAATCAGTGCAGATGGTGACTGCAGCCATGAAATTAAAAGACGCTTACTCCTTGGAAGAAAAGTTATGACCAACCTAGATAGCATATTCAAAAGCAGAGACATTACTTTGCCAACTAAGGTCCGTCTAGTCAAGGCTATGGTTTTTCCAGTAGTCATGTATGGATGTGAGAGCTGGACTGTGAAGAAAGCTGAGCGCCAAAGAATTGATGCTTTTGAACTGTGGTGTTGGAGAAGACTCTTGAGGGTCCCTTGGACTGCAAGGAGATCCAACCAGTCCATTCTGAAGGAGATCAACCCTGGGATTTCTTTGGAAGCAATGATGCTAAAGCTGAAACTCCAGTACTTTGTCCACCTGATGCAAAGAGTTGACTCACTGGAAAAGACTCTGATGCTGGGAGGGATTGGGGGCAGGAGGAGAAGGGGACGACCAAGGATGAGATGGCTGGATGGCATCACTGACTCGATGAACGCGAGTCTGAGTGAACTCTGGGAGTTGGTGATGGACAGGGAGGCCTGGCGTGCTGCAATTCATGGGGTTGCAAAGAGTCGGACACAACTGAGCGACTGAACTGAATGATAAGCTCAGATTTTAGTAATCATTTAGGGGTCCTTTAAGGAATGTATGGAAGATAAAATTCCGATTTCAAGACTGAAATTAAATGAGGATAATTTTATGACGAATTTGGGATAGCTCTACAAAGATGAGAATATAGTATGTTGTAGACTTCTTTTTTTCCTGTAGCTATTTTATTATATGAAACAATCCATGAAAACCATAAAGACAAGAGTGAGACTATTGATTCCCCTTCTCGATCTGCCCTGCGTTGGCGTCGCGCGAGCACTGGAAGCTCTCTGTCCCTGAGCTGCAGCCCCGGCCACGCAGGGAGCTTCGCTGCTGCACTCAGAGCAGTTTACCACTCACGGCAGACACATCCAGCCTGCAGGACCACCGGACAGTGATCAAATATGCCATTCCCCAAAACATGCATGGACAAGCTACCTCACTGGGCCGAGGTTATAGTCAAAAAAAACTCTTTGGGATGTTCATAGATTAAAATGAGTGCTTTCAAAGTCCAAGAGAGACCTCTCGTTGTCATCAACAGCAGAATAAAAGACCCAGGGTATAGCCCAGATGGCACAAGTTCTGGTTCTGACCCAGTCTCTGATCTTGGACAGTTGAGTTTGCTTCCCTGGACCTCAGTTTGTTTACCTGAAAATGAAAATGCATCCTGGCATCATCTCAAAAGTTACTCTAGCTCTAAAATCCTGGGATTTGATGAATAGTAAATCTACAAAGGCCTTACGACATGACCAGGATTAAATGAACTCTCAAGGGGAAAACAGAGTAGGAAATAATCCAACCATTAGTATCTTGATGATAGTGTAAAGAACAGACTCTAAATTCACAGATGTTAAATAGAGAACGGCTAAACATTTATATTAAAAAGACGCTCAACTTCATTTCTCATTTTAAGATGCAAATAAAAACAAGGATACACCCTTTGACTGGTCAGATTAGCTAAGATGAAACATTTAGATTCACTGGGTCAAGAAACTGGGTGTCAGGGGTCACTGGGTGTCAAGAAACTGACACTTCAGATGCTCTGGGTAAGAATGGAAATTGGTACAGACCTCTCAGAGGTCAATTTATTAACATCTACACAAAGTTAAAACATGTAGACTCCTTGAATAAGTCCATTTCTAGGAAATTAGCTTATAGACATACTTGGAAAAGTACTCCATGTGTACAGGAAAGTTCAGGAAAGAACAGTCACTACTTAGCTCTCAAGGTGAATTTCTCACTGGTGTAAACACAGCCATACATACAGCCATCCCAGAAACATGCCTGCAGGGAAACTCCACAGCTCAATTCAGTTCAGTTGCTCAGTCACGTCCGACTCTTTGCAGCCCCATGGACTGCAGCACGTCAGGCCTCCCTGTCCATCACCAGCTCCTGGGACCCACTCAAACTCATGTCCATTGAGTGGGTGATGCCATCCAGCCATCTCATCCTCTGTTGTCCCCTTCTCCTCCCACCTTCAATCTTTCCCAGCATCAGGGTCTTTTCCAATGAGTCAGTTCTTCGCATCAGGTGCCAAAGTATTAGAGTTTCAGCTTCAGCATCTGTCCTTCCATTGAATATTCAGGACTGATTTCCTTTAGGATGGACTGGTTGGATCTCCTTGCAGTCCAAGGGACTCTCAAGAGTCTTCTCCAACACCACAGTTCAAAAGCATCAATTCGTCAGCACTCCACTTTCTTTATAGTCCAACTCTCACATCCATACATGACCACTGGAAAAACCATAGCCTTGACTAGACGGACCTTTGTTGGCAAAGGAAAGTCTCTGCTTTTGAATATGCTGTCTAGGTTGGTCATAACTTTTCTTCCAAGGAGTAAGCGTCTTTTAATTTCATGGCTGCAATCACCATCTGCAGTGATTTTGGAGCCCAAAAAAATAAAGTCTGACACTGTTTCTACTGTTTCCCCATCTATTTGCATGAAGTGATGGGACTGGATGCCATGATCTTAGTTTTCTGAATGGTGAGTTTTAAGCCAACTTTTTCACTCTCCTCTTTCACTTTCTAAGAGGCTCGTTAGTTCTTCACTTTCGGCCATAAGGGTGGTGTCATCTGTGTATCTGAGGTTATTGATATTTCTCCCGGCAGTCTTGATTCCAGCTTGTGCTCCTTCCAGCCCAGCATTTGTCATGATGCACTCTGCATATGAGGTAAATAAGCAGGGTGACTTCACGGACCCCTGGAAAACGCCCCCAGTTCTCTCCTTCTGGTTCAGGCCTCCCTCATGGCCAGGAGCTCAGGACACACCACTCACTGCACTGATCCACCGAGATCAGGGCCGGCACACTTTCCACTCACTCTGCATCTTCACTGCCACCAGCTCTTCCAAGCGGCCGTAAATCTTGGGGGATTTGGGCCCTGCCAGGGGCCGATCCAGCAGGCAGAGACACCATGTCCCCTGCCACACCTATCACAGACTCAGAGCCCCTGACACGGCCTGCAAGAGAGGGTGACGGTCTCCGAGAAGCCCCTTGCAGCTCAGATCAAAGGGAACAGCGAGAAGGCATTTGTCAGTCCTGAACCCGACAGGCGGGCTATGACCCCGTGGCAGCCGGGGTCTGTGGTAGCGCCCCGACCGTGTCTCGCTGCCAAGGCTACAGGTCCCCTGGGGACCCCAGAGCCTGCAAGCTTCATGTTTCACTTAGATTTTTTGGTCTCGAAAAACTCAAAGGCAGGTGCACAAATGAGGGTATAGGAAAGACCTAGAGGAAAGGTACCCCTGTCATGTTTCACGCAGCTGTTCCTATGACTGAACGACATCTAACCAAGGCCCCTCCAGGTCCTGGTGGCAGCCCCATGGGTTCTGGTCGTATGTGACTAATAATAGCTGGAAAAAACACAGCGAGCGGGGGGAATGATGACATGCTGGCCCAAAAGGAAGAGCTGTTGCAATGCATCTTTCCTTCTACCTGTTAATTCCAAGTGTATCCCCCCCCCCCTTCTCCTTCGGTAACCATGACTTTGCTTTCTATGTCTGCTGAGAGCCTGCTTCTGTTTTGTAAAGACGTCCGTTTGCGTCCCCTTTTTAGATTCCACATGGAGTGATGGCACGTGGTGTTTATCTTTCTCTGTCTGACTTGCTTCACTCAGCATGACCATCTCTAGGTCCATCCCTGTTGCTGCGAGTGGCGTCATTTCATTCTTTCTTACGACTGAGGAACATTCCTTTGTACGGGTCCCACGACTTCTTAATCCACAGCGATGCATCTCGCTCCCGTTTCAGGCGGTCAGAATGCTCTGTGCGCCCTGACTCGCTCCCTGCACTGCCTTGACTCTGCCTCCAGCCCCTCTGTTGTCGATTCTGCCTCCATCCTCCCTGTCCTGCCCCCATTGCTCCTGCACCGTCACCCACCTGAGAAAATGGGACCAGGCAGCCCCGGATTCAATCGTGTTATTTTCCTCAAAAGATAATGGATGTGCTCAGTGCAGTGGGCAGAGGTGGGGAGAACACAGAAGAACACGTGTGCTCCTGGTATTGAAATGATTCCTTCTTCGCTGCATTGAGGGCAAGAGGAGAAGGGGGGCAGGCTGAGGATGAGATGGTTGGATGGCATCACCAACTCAATGGAGTTTGCACAAACTCTGAGAGGTGATGCGGAGAAGGCGATGGCACCCCACTCCAGCACTCTTGCCTGGAAAATCCCATGGACGGAGGAGCCTGGTGGGCTGCAGTCCATGGGGTCTCGAAGAGTCAGACATGACTGAGCGACTTCCCTTTCACTTTTCACTTTCATGCATTGGAGAAGGAAATGGCAGCCCACTCCAGTGTTCTTGCCTGGAGAATCCCAGGGACAGGGGAGCCTGGTGGGCTGCCGTCTGTGGGGTCACACAGAGTCGGACACGACTGAAGTGACTTAGCAGCAGCAGCAGCCGAGAGATGGTGAAGGACAGGGAAGCCTGGTGTGCTGCAGTCCAGGGGGTCATAAAGAGTTGGACACAACTGAATGACGGAACAGCAACAACGCTGGCTGCAGGGAAAAAAATTCTGGAAGGCCCTTAGCCATCCACACTTGGGCTTCTCCTAGCACTCAGGAAATTGCCCCTTCCAGGCAAACCAGCTCCACGACGGCCCCCTAGTCCTGCAGCTCACATGATCCCATCCCTTGGGAAGCCTCCATCTTTTTAATTACTATCCCTATTAGACTGAAAGTATCTTGAAGGCAGAAGTCATTTCATATTCAGCTAGCCTGATGAGAGATAAGATATAAGCATATAAAATAACAGGGAACTAATTAATAACCTCTTGAACTGGTTGATGACTCCTCTTCAGCCTCGGAAGACAGAGCTCAGATTCCATCACCTCCATAAAGCCGCCTGGCCCTTTTGTCCTTCAGGGTCCCTTCATCTTTTATTCCTCAGCTGAAAGAAAGGGTGAAATGACGCCATCTGCGGCTACATGGCTGAACCTAGAGATGATCATACTGAGTGAGTCAGAAGGAAGACAAGTGCCAGATGATGTCCCTTGTATACAGAATCTAAAACAGTGATATAGTAATGAACATTTACAAAACAGAAACGGACTCACAGACATAGAACAAAACTTATGGTCACCAGAGGGGAAAGGTGCAGGGGAGGGATAAATTAGGAGCTTGGGATTAACATACACACGCTATATACAGAACAGATCACCAACAAGGGCCTGCTGTGCAGCGCAGGGAACTCCACGCAGTATTCCGTAATAAGCTGTATGGGAAGAGAATCTGAAAAAGAGTGAATATTGTAAACACATAACTGAGTCACTTTGCTGTGCACTGGAAACTGACTGTACACCAAAATAAAATTAAAATTAAATAAGAACTACCCTAGCGTTTTCACCTATAAGTCAATTTAGCAAACCAACCGTGAAATACAATTGTTTTGCTATTTTTTGTGCTGTTATTTCTATTTTCGACGAGTTAAGGCTTTATCTCTTCAGGCACCATGAAATGTCTTCCCTACCCCAATCTCCCAAGTCCTAAATAGGTCTCTCAACAAACACAAATAATACTTATCAATTTCATTTGCTCACGTGAATTCTAATTGTGTATATTAATATAGTAAGTTCCAGGAGTTGGTGATGAACAGGGAAGCCTGGCGTGCTGCAGTCCATGGGGTCACAAAGCGTCGGACACGACTGGGCAACTGAACTGAATTATAGACAACTAAGATTCACTGTTAGTTAAGGCCAGGTAAGTTTTTAAAGCATACTGAAATTTTGTAATCCTGAATTGTTTGATATTAAAGCCAAACGCTCTACATTTTCTAACACTAGTGAATGACACATAAAACATGACCGTTTAGGAGTAAATTGGAAATTGGAAGTATAATTCCTGCAAACGTAATTTTAAGGGACACGGCCTCTGATTTGAGTCACTGTTAAACTCTCAGCAGTTACCACTCAGAAGACACCCAACAAATTGGCTTAATTATTTAAGCTATTAATAAAGGGGCAGTCAGAACCTCCCTTGAGCTGAGGGCCCCCTAAATGCTTCCTGGCAGTGCAGCGGTTAAGACTCCACGCTACGAAGGCGGGGGCACAGGTTCATTCCCTGGTCCGGAAGCTAAGATCCCACATGCCTCGGGGCAACTGATTCTTGGAGTCACAACTAGAAAGGACACGTGCACCTCAATGAAGACCCCGCACGATGGGATGAAAGATCCCACAGGCTGCAGGTAGCACCCAGCACAGCCGGAAAAGAGTGCCCGGGAGGTCTGAGGGGAGGCCTTAGAAGCAGCCTCCAGTGCTGGCCCAGGTCGTCAGTGCGTGTAAAAGCCTCGGGCAGCAGGAAGAAGCCCCGCACGGGTCAGGGCTCCAGGGACCCAGGTAAGGAGTTCGATTTTCCTCTAAGTGCAGCGGGGAGCCTCGAAGGGACCCAAGTCGAATGGCTCTGCGATGGGATTCACATGTTTAAATGACGATGCTGGCTACCGTGCGTGGGATGCATTTGTGCTGGAGCCGGTGCGGACGCTAGACCCCAGGGAGGAGGCGGGTCGGCATAGCCAAGTGGGGCTTCGGGCCACCAGCTGAGCTGCCCTCCGGGGGCCACCTGCCCTCAGCCGGGGGGCAGGCACTTGGCAGGACCCTGAGGAGATGCGCCAGAAGCCCAGCATGCTGCCTGAGCCTCCCCAGGTCTGTGCCTTCAAATCCCTCCCCTCGACACCGTTCATCCACAGGTGGAGGCAGGGAAGGTGGAGGGGAAGATGGGAAGACACCTCACTCTCCAGTCCCTCTTCAGGGAGGGAAATATCCTTCCTCGAAATGTGGGGCACGAAATCAGAAGGAACCCCGCCCCCACCAGGCTCAAGAGCTGGGCCAACAGCGCTCCCACCACAGCCCCGTCACTCCGGGCAGTCACCTCACTCACCTCTCAGCCCCGGGCTCCCGATCTCTAGCTCCAGGTGAGTAACATCTGCGCAGGGATGACACGAGGTCACGGCTGGGGCAGGCAAAGCGGAGGCCTGCTCCTCCCCTGCCTCGTGCCCACATGGCCCCGGGCACAGGTTCCATCGCTGTCAGAGCAGCCGCACGCCCACCCTTCACCTACAGCACAGATCACCGAGACACCCCTGAGAAGTTCAGTTGCGTTTTGGTCCAGAACCATTTGCCATTCTCCTGTCCCAAACACACAGGTCCCTGTGTGTTGATCTAACCAATTGGTAGTGTTTTGAGTCGTACATCATGGGGCCAATGGCGCCTTAACCACGAATTACATTAATATATCATCAAAGCTATGGCACTGGTATAATGTATGGCTTCAATACATCACTGGGGTGCCAGGCTGCTAATGATGTATTACTCAAAACCATAGCAACAGCTAGAAAGATCAAGATAAGTTTTGTATTTTTCAAACTTATTCTCAGTAAATGCGATTCTTTTTTCAGTTTCCACAATAAAATACGTGTTCCAAGGATATACGAGGACGAAAGTGCTCCTGATAAGTATCAAGACGCTTCCTGGGTTGTTTACTTTGCGTGTAGTCACTCAGCTGTGTCTGACTCTTTGTGAGCCTATGGACTGGAGCCCGCCAGGCTCCTCTGTCTGTGGGATTCTCCAGGCAAGAATACTGGAGTGGGTTGCCACGGCCTCCTCCAGGGGAGCTTCCCGCCCCAGGAACTGAACCTGCATCTCCCGTGCCTCCTGCATTGCAGCTGGATTCTTAACCCGTTGAGCCATCAGGGAAGCCCCCATTTACTCTATACCTTGCTCCGAAGTTCACTTCGGAGTACCGAAGCCAAGTCTCAGAAAAATTGTTATCACCAGTGAATGTACGGTCCTCTGCATTTTCCAAGGGTCTCCAGCCCAGGGTCACAATTGCAAGTCTGTAGAGCAACCGTTTTGCTGATGAAGTTCAAGCATCTTCTCCCCACACCTTCCCCTAAACTATGTCAGGGCAGAAAGGTCCTTCAGTCAACTCACAGGCAAGCTTGCTTCATTCAGCCTGACACAGCAAATGCCTGAACATCTCTTCTTTCTCCTCCTCCTCGCCTGCAGAGGATGCAGGCGCTGTCCCTGAGAGATTTCCACCGTGTCAGAGGGATTTAAATCTAAACCGCAAACCTCCCACCTGGCAGCCCTGGGCCGTCGCTATTTTTAGCACGACAAGAACTGGCAAAGAAAGGGGATCGTGTAATTGCACCCACTGCGCCAGTAACTCCATCGCTAACGGGAAGGTCTCCTAATCCAGGCTCTCACTGCAAATCTCAGCTGTCTGACACCAGTTCCATTCACTCAAGAAGGGTCTGAAGAGCAGAGAGGCACTCGGCGTGTGCACACACACGCTCGCAGAAGCACACAGATGCACACCACATACCCACAAAGCAGCAGAACGAGGCATTAGAGCCAGGGAGCTAAGCCCAAAGCAGGCCTTCTGAAGAGGACGCTGATATTCTACCAACCACGGGCCCTCGGATTTGACTTTTCAGTTTAATTCCTAAGAAACTTCAGGAACTTCCCTGGTGGTCCAGTGGCTGAGATTCCATGATCCCAAGGCAGGAGGCCCGGGTTTGATCCCTGGTCAGGGAACTAGATCCCACAGCCTCAACTAAGAGTTCACATGCCACAGCTAAACATCCCATGTGCCGAAACTGAGGCCCAGCACAGCCAAATAAGTGTTAAAAAAGAAGAAACTTTCAGAATCAGTGTCACTTAGAGAAGGGAACTGGGTTGTTGGAGAAGACTCCTGAGAGTCCCCGGGGCTGCACGGAGATCCAACCAGTCCAGGAGATCAGTCCTGAGTATTCACTGGAAGGACAGTTGCTGGAGCTCCAATACTTTGGCCACCTGATGTGAAGAGCCACTCATTAGAAAAGACCCTAATGCTGGGAAAGACTGAAGGTGGGAGGAGAAGAGGGTGGCAGAGGATGAGATGGTTGGATGGCATCACTGACTCAATGGACATAGTTTGAGCAAACTCCAGGGGTTGGTGATGGACAGGGAGGCCTGGCATGCTGCAGTCCATGGAACCGCAGAGTCAGACACGACTGAGCAACTGAACAACAGGGACAGCTCCTAGGTCTACGCAGAGGTGGGAGCACGTTTCTGAAGTCTCTGAGATAGACGTCTGTGCTCTCGGCACTCGGCATGTCCTGAAACGCAGGGCAGCATCCTGATCCCTAAGCGGGGTGCTCTTGCCATTTTCCCAGGCGGGCGGGAGTCCATCACTCTAGATCCCTCTGAGCCCCTCGGGGCAGGAAAGCCGGCCCTCATTCCAATGTCTGACATCGGAAGTGAATCCTCTCCCCCTCCTCTCTTCATCCGGGCTGAAGGCTGCAGGGAAGCCGGCAGTGTGAGGATGGATTAGGGAGAATTGACGATTCAGCACCTGCGCGTCCTGCCCGGAGCTCGGTGATCACTTTAGTCTCAATCAGCAGATAGAAAACAAAAGCCCCGGAGAAGAGAGGAAGATTCACGGCAGAAAAGGCAAGAGTGACAAAGATTCTCGACTCCGAAGCAGGGGGGTTGTGATGGGCTTGGGCTGAAAAGACTCTACCAGATGGGCTTATACTTCGTTCTTGAAGGCAGGCAGAGAAAGGGAGCCTGGTTACCTCTGAGCCACAGTTAACCACAGAGCTCTGGGGGGAGGTCCAGAGACTGGAGTCCAGACCCTGGTTTTACAAATGAGGCTCATGAAATGCCGAGGGGCTCTGGGATTCCTGGACCATTCTGGAAGCATTTGCTCATTATTACACTCCGTGGGGCTCAGATAGGAGTGGAAGCTTTTCTCTGTCCAGAATAACCATTTTCCTCATCTTCTGCAATTGGTCTGAGTCCAGCTCCTACTTTAAAAGCCAAGCCCAAGTCTCCTCCTCCAGGAAGCCTTCCTGATTTCCCCCAGCCTGTGTTGCTTCCCCTGGAGGCTGACCGTCTCTGAGCTTTGACAGAGTGCTGCTTTGTATAACTACACACGCTTTCTAAGAGACACTCAGTAAGCTCAACCTCAGCAACTTCAGAAAAAATACCCTTTGAGGACCACGGACCTGCTCCAGGAGCAGGGGTGTGGGGGTGTGGGAGGAGGGTGGGGGCAGAGGAGCAGGCACCTCTTAGAGCAGCTGTGCAACTCAGGGTATTGATAAAGGCGGGAAACAGACGGTGTGATACAATCTCTTGTAAAGACTGAAGACAGTCCTAATGCCGTTCTGTATATTTGCCTGCTTCCTGCCTTATGGTCAGCCTGGCTATGTGCCTTATTTGCAAAGAGGAAGGAAGTTCTGTAGCAAGTCCCTTAATCAGGGTACAAAGTAAAACTTTTGTGCCCCTTTCACCAGTATGCAATAATCACTTCTTTCTAAGCTTTTAAGCTGAATTGGCACTGTATCATTTTTATGCATAGGTAAATATATGAATGGAAAAAGACCCTGATGCTGGGAAAGACTGAAGGCAGGAGGAGAAGGGGACAACAGAGGATGAGATGTTTGGACGGCATCACCAGCTCCTATGGACACGAGTTTTAGCAAACTCCAGTGAAGGACAGGGAAGCCTGGCGTGCTGCAGTCCATAAGATCACAAAGACTGGGACATGACTTAGGGCCTGACCAACAACCAGAAAATATATATAGTTACACAAGCAGAGAGACGTATATGCAATCTGTAGTTTCCTACCATAAAGGATCAAAAGACGCCTGCTCCTTGGAAGGAAACTTATGACCAACCTAGACAGCATATTAAAAAGCAGAGACATTACTTTGCCAACAAAGGTCTGTCTAGTCAAGACTATGGTTTTTCCAGTAGTCATGTGTGGATGTGAGAGTTGGACTATAAAGAAAGCTGAGTGCCGAAGAATTGATGCTTTTGAACTGTGGTGTTGGAGAAGACTCTTGAGAATCCCTTGGACTGCAAGGAGATCCAACCAGTCCATTCTAAAAGAGATCAGTCCTGGGTGTTCATTGGAGGGACTGATGCTGAAGCTGAAACTCCAATACTTTGGCCACCTGACGTGGAGGGCTGACTCATTTGAAAAGACCTTGATGCTCGGAAAGATTGGGGGCAGGGGGAGAAGGGAACGACAGAGGATGAGATACTCGATGGCATCACCGACTCAATGGACTTGGGTTTGAGTGGACTCTCGGAGTTGGTGATGGACACGGAGGCCTGGCGTGCTGTGGTACATGGGGTCGCAGAGTCGGACCTGACTGAGCGACTGAACTGAACTGAACCATAAAGAATAGTTTGAAACACACAAATAAACATAACAAAGTCTTGGGGCATTTTTGCCTAGATCCTTCAAAGAAAATTAGAAATTCATGGCTATACCAGAATTCTTATTAAGAAACATATTATTATATGGTTTCTTGAGGAATCTTGTCTTTTTTTTGGGGGGGGGGGTGGTCAGTGCCACACAGGGACTGAACCCACACCCTCAGCAGTGAAAGCCTGCAGTCCTAACCACTGGACCGCCAGGGACTTTCAAGCAGTCTTGTCTTTAACTGTTTCAAGTAAACAAGAGTTGCTCACACTCATCCAAATAAAATGCTTCCTAATTCTTCTAACTGTTCCCCACAAACCATCCAGAGAGAGCCTGGGGCTCCACTGAGTTTTCAAAATATGCGAAAAGGCATGTTATTGCAAAGTAGCGATCTTTGCCCTTAGGAGATGCACCTTGGGAAAGGATCTGCCAGCTACTCCATTAACATAGTGCATGTATTAACAGAAGACCAAATAGCGTGGTTTATCACGTAGGTACAGAGAACAGCGTAGTGGCAACCCGAGGGCTTCCACTGGGGTGGGGGAGAGGAGGCCGGTGCAGGGGATCAACGCTGATGGACGGATGCTCAGCTTCTGGCGGTGAGCGTCTGGTAGTGTCAACAGCACTGGAAGGACACCGTTGCACACAGGAAACATGCGACGCTACACACGAACGTTCACTAAAAAAAATCCATTGGAAATAAGTACGTGAGTCTGAGGTTCACCGGTGCAGCAAGGCAGCACTGTGAGTCGCTTTCCCTTAAATCGAATTCCATGAACCGCACGAGAACGTCCCTCCTCCTCCCCCGGAGTCTTGGGGCGAGACCCGCAAGCGCAACACGACTGGGGCCTCCCGTGGGAGCCCGGACCCGCCGCCCCGCGGACGGTGCGCGGCCCCTCCCTCCCTCCGTCCCGGGCCAGCGAAACACGCGGCGCTTCCGAACCTCCCCGTCGGCCCACGTGACGCCCCCCGAGGCCAGACCCGTCTCCCCAGGAAAGGACGGCCAGGCGTGATGTGTTTCCCCCGGCTCTCCGGCGCTCCCTGACCTTCCTTCCTGCCCGCGCCGCATCCTTTGTTACCAAGATAACTTGTTTATAAAAGGGCTGGGGGTCGGTTACGGAAAACAGGGGCACGCGCGCTGCCTGGGCGTGCCGGGAAAGGGCCTGCCAGGGCGGGGCCGGGCCAGGGGGTGCGCCTTCCTCAACCTCGGCCTCCAGAAGCGTCGGGGGACACGAGCCCTGCCCCAGGGCCAGAGTCTCACTCTGCGAACTGCAGATAGCTCCCTTCTCTCTCCCCTTCGCGATCTGCGTCGTTCACGGCAGCGTATTCTCTTGTTTCTGAAGTTTAGGCACTCATCCTATGTACCAAGCCTTGTCTATGAGGAGCAAGTGAAGTGAGAAAGACACAGCGCACTCCTCAGCTGGGTACATAATTACATGCGAACGGGGTTTCGTAACAGAGTTCTCTCTGAAATTTTTGTGTTCTAACAGTTCTATTTTGCCCATGCTAAAGGAAATCAGTCCTGAATAGTCGTTGGAAGGACTGATGCTGAAGCTGAAACTCCAATACTTTGGCTACCTGATGCAAAGAACTGACTCATTTGAAAACACCCTGATGCTGGGAAGGATTGAAGGCGGGAGGAGAAGGGGATGACAGAGGATGAGATGGTTGGATGGCATCACAGACTCAATGGACATGAGTTTGAGCAAGCTCCGGGAGTTGGTGATGGACAGGGAGGCCTGGCCTGCTGCAGTCTACGAGGTTGCAAAGAGTCAGACATGACTGAGGGACTGAACTGGTACTGATACTGAAATTGAATAAAGATCCCATTTTAACCAAAAAATAAAAATGCATTTGTGTGTTTGGGTATAATGCTCATAATACAACAGATATTAACTAGACTTTCTGTGGTGGTCGTTTGCAACGTATACAAATAGGGACTCATCACGTCCATCTGAAACTGATATGTTGATGATACCTCAATTTTTATTTTCTGGATTTTTTAAAAATTTAAATTTTATTGGCGTGTAGTTGATATACAACGTTGTGTTAGCTTCAGGTATACAGCAAAGTGATTGTTACATACATACATATATTCACTCTTTTGTAGAGTCTTCATCACAGAATAGTGATGCCTCATTTTTAAAAATGCATTCGTGCACAGCTCTGTCACGTACAATTTGCAAGTCTTGCGAACCCATCCTCTCACCGCCTGCTGTGTCCACACTGCACTGCTGCCTCATCCTCCTGCGACCCCTGACCCCACGTGGGTGAGTCCCTGCACCTGGAACCCCCTTTCCATCCCTTGCCCAGCCAATCACTGCTTGCACCCCACGCCTCGCCGCAGTCTCCCCTTCCCCAGGAAGTCTCCACGACCCCTGGCATGACATTAGGAAAGGAGTGAAGGGGTGACGCTCGGTGCCTGGTGGAGGAGCTGACCTGGGGGCAGGGGAGCCCTCCTCACCGAGAGGCTCCCTTGTCTTACCCGACCACGTGAAGACTGGAGAATTCACCCAGGCTGCTGCGCAGAAGCCCCAGCTCCTGAGGAGGCCCGGTAGCTAGAACAGGCGAGGTTCCTGGCAAGAAGAGCAACTGGCAGGAAGTTAAGTTCTTCAAAGACCCAAAAGGATTTGAATCTTACCAGTATGTCTCATGCTGAAGCTGAAGGTCCAATACTTTGGAGTGGATGACTCATTGGAAAGACCCTGATGCTGGGAAGGATTGAAGGCGGGAGGAGAAGGGGACGACAGAGGATGAGATGGTTGGATGGCATCACTGACTCGATGGACATGAGTTTGAGCAAGCTCCGGGAGTTGGTGATGGACGGGGGGGGGGGGGGCCTGGCGTGCTGCAGGCCATGGGGTTGCAAAGAGTTGGGCAGGACTTAGAGACTGAAGAAGCAGATCTCAAACAAACAGGTTCACATATGTACATGCCTAGGCGTTTCCTGGATCTTACAAGGCATAAACGCATCGTGTGGATAAATATGCTTCCCACTAAGGAGACATGGAGGACCCCAGGAGTATCTGAGGGTTCCAAGACCTGGAGCAGTTCCCAGAGACCCGCTGGCGTGAATCCCAGCCCTCCGGACAATCTGTAGTCAAATTACAGAACTCAGTCCTTTTGGAGCTCAAGGGCCAACCTGCCTCTTTTCCTTCAAGAGCATCTAATACCCTTGAAAGCTTCAAGGGACAGGAAAATTCAGTCAAACTGAGCCCCAGAACTAGGAGTGGCCCAATTAGCCATCTCCGAATAGGATGAAGGATATTGCATAGGCTGACTCGGGTGTGAATCCAGGCTCCCCCACTTATTAACTGTGTGACAAGGCAAGTTCCTTAACCTCTCTGAGCCACCATTTTCCATCTGTTATAAGATAATGGAATGACACTCTCTCAGGGTAATTGGCAGGTTATATAAACCCCTAAGGAGAGAGTGACGGTTCAGTAATCACTGGCTGTGATCATTAATAAATACAAGCGGTTGTTATGGAGACACAAGTGTTGCAGAGCAGAGGACTGTGACCCAGAATTTCGAGTTACGTGCATCCATTCACAAAAGAGCCACCAGAGGATAGCGCCAAAGCTCAGAGTGTTACCTGCTGGTTCTGTGTCACATGTCCCTTTTTTTAGAGAGCCCTTTGAGATTGGGGGGATATACACTAATATGGCCTGGTATTAACAACATGTCATTGCTTCTCTAAAAGGAATTATACTGCATATCCGCAGGATGGGACTCAGCACTTGGGGCTATAATTAGTCCGTGTCTATTAAATAGCAGTTGCACAACTTCCTAGTAATTTACAGGAATCCTAAATTATAAGGCTGCTTCTTGAAAATGTTTTTGCCTCCATCATCTCACCCTCCCAGTCTCGTTTAGGCTCGGGGCTTTTCAACCAGAAAGAGAACTAGCTGCTGTTAGCATAGCAGAGAACAGATTCTAAAGGCATCCCTCTATCCTAAATTTCACCAACAAGGGGGAGAAAAGGTTTACGTGACAACTGAGAAAGTAATACGGCAAAGGGACCCACACGAAATTAAGTCTAACAAGCTTATCTTCCCCCCGTATCTCCACAGGAACAGAGTTGGGAGAAATATCGTTCATGTGTATGTGTGATATTCCATGACATTAAATTGATTACAAACAGATTGACTGGGTAGAGTGTGCTGTGTTGAGCAAGATATTTAGTATATGTGCTGCTGAAGCAAGCACGGAGCAAGAAATCTAAACCAATGGCAGACACCACCCACAGGTCTTTAAAGAGACCATCACTCTGTAGTAATGAGGAAACAGGAGTGCACGGATGGCCCTCATTCCAATGCTAATGCAAGAAAGCAGACTTTAAAAATCTTAAATTAAGATGGATTGTGGATGGGAGACACAGAGTCCTACTTAGGAAGAGAGAGTATCTCACATAAAAGTGATATAAATTTGCATTCATCTAGAAAATTCAAAGTAAATCAATATGACATAAATCATAGGTGCTGGAAATTGTGGTGCTGGTTTTAAAAGAAGATAATTTACACTGTTCTTTACTCTGGGATTAAACCAACATAACCAGAAAGTACAACCTAGAAATCAAGTCCGTTGCAAAGCATACTGGTGGTCCTATGGAATGGGTACCCCTAAATGAGCCTGAGCGATGTGAGTGACATGCAGGTAACTGGTGGGTAACAGGTGCTCCAGGTGGCCAGTGGCCAGGCCTGAGCCTTGTTCCTGAAGGTCAGTGGGAGGGTGGGAGGGCCTCCTCGTCTCTGTCCCCCATCCACGCTGCTGCCCTGATCCAAGTTTCATTTCCATTTTCTCATCCAATTACAGCTTGCTCAGTTCCTCACTAAAATTTATAGCAAACTTTGCAAAGCTTTTGACCTGTAGCATCTTATTAAACTTTTATGAAAAATCAATGCTGCTCCATCCTACGGAGGGGCTGTTCCTCACGCTGTTGTCAGGGGTGACTGAAGCCTATTTACCCCCGGATCTGACGAGAGAGATTGAAACTGCAAGAAGTCTTCATCTCACAGGCCAGGGGGCCATAAAGAGGAAATTCTCATATTTTTCTGAAATATGGCATTTCAAGAAATGCCACCTTGGGAAAATGAGTCTGAAAAGAAAGCAAAAGCATGAGTTTTTAATCATTTGTCTTTTTTTATTGTTGTTTTGATCGCATTGTTCTCCCCCAGAAGAGCGTCTCTGGGCCCCCGGGCTCCCCTCTGGGTTCCTCATGTGGGACACACCGGACCCTCTGGACAAGGACCCAACCCCACCATCCCCCTGCTCTCCAGCTGTCCCCGTCACACGCACCATCGGTCAGCCGGTCAGAAACCCAACAACCGGCCCGGAACCCTCTTAATGAGTAAACGGTTCTTGATTCTGTACCCTGGCTCCGATTCACTCCCCAGCCTCAGCTTTGTCCTTACATCCACCACGGCAACCCTCGGCTCCGTCTCCTAGACCCTCACCAATGGCTTCCTAACTCTTCTCTCGGCCGCCCATCTTTATTTTAAATATGAGGCAGTAAGTACTTTTTTAAAGTGCAGTTGATTTTATTTTTTAAGTTTGTTTTTATCTATTCTGGGCCGCACCACACTGCATGTGGAATCTTATTTCCCCAGCCAGGTATCGGACTTGTGCCCCTGCGTAGAGTATTACCCACGGAGCCCCCAGGGAAGTCCCTCCGCCTCCCGTCTTGACCACATGCATCCATGATGAAGTCTGACTCCATAGTGATCTGCCCTTCCCCACATTCTGACCACACACTCCCCGCCACTGAGTCCTTCGGAGTCCCTATCAGCCGTCTTTAGCACGAGGCCCAGCTACTTGGAGCCAGGAGCCGGGCCCCCTCCACGGGCCCGGGCTTAGCTGCCGTTTCCTGAATGCTCCATATGTACAGGGCCATGGGGCTTGGGTTTTTCCCCCATAAAATGCTTACAAACCTATGTACTCCTGGGTCCCTTATAAAAACGCCTCCCTCTTGAATCTGGCACTCGGGGACTTGAGCTGGGTTTCTGTTGAGACCGAACATGTAACAAATGACAAGTCGTGTGTGACTCTTTGCGACCCCATGGCCTATACAGTCCCTGGAACTCTCCAGGCCAGAATACTGGAGTGGGTAGCCATCCCCTTCTCCATGGGATCTTCCCAACCCAGGGATCAAACCCAGGTCTCCCGCATCGCAGGCGGATTCTTGACCAGCTGAGCTATCAGGGAAGCCTTAACAAATGGCCAGAGAGGGTAAGACCCGCATCCCAGCCTTCTTTGAGCCATGGTTTCTCTCAACCTTTCTGAGGGGGAAACAGCTGCAGTGAAAAGAAATAGCTGAAAGCCCACCATCAGCTAAATACTCCAGAGCTGACTGAAGGCAAAGGCTTGAAAGAAACCAGAGACTTCATTAGAGGCAGCGGGTTCTCAGTGAGGGGCTGGCTTCCACCCTCAGGAGAGAGGAGAGCCAGGCTGGAAAGACAGACTCTGCAGACAGACCCCGGCGCAAGCCTCCTTGCCACCTCCCAAGCATGCGGCCTTGCCACCTGCTCACCTGAGGAGTCTCAGCCTCCTCACCTGTCAACGGTGATGCTCGTGGGAGTAAGTCACAGGGTCACTGCGAAGGCTTAACGAGACCCTGACCTAGGATCCAGCAGACAGTAAGAACTCAGTCAAGGCCAGGCATTGTTAACACACCACCTCACAAGCTGTGCTACCAGCCACCGAGATTCTCTGTGCACGATAAAATTCCTTCCTTCTCCGTGAGCTAGTTCCTATATTAATTTTCTCCAGCAGCTCTGCTACGTGCAAGACAACCTGCTCAAATTGCTCCAGAGTCAAACGGACTTAAGCTGTGTTTCAAGGAAGTCCCTGGCCATCCCGTGGCCAAGACTCTGGGCCTCCACAGCAGGACGCATGGGCCCAACCCCAGGCTGGGGAACTAAGGTCCCACAGGCCCCGAGGCACGGCCAGAAAGTATGTATGTGTGTGTGCGGAGGTGGGGGGTTTCCCAGGGGCGCGGGGGTAAAGAATTCAGCTGCTAGTACAGAAGCCACAGGAGAGGCAGGTTCTATCCCTGGGTCGGGAAGATCCCCTGGTGGAGCAAACGGCAACCCACTCCAGGAGTCTTGCCTGGGAAATCCCACGGACAGAGGAGCCCGGCGGGCTACAGTCCATGGGTTGCAGAGTCGGACACAACTGAGCAACAGCGTGCACAACAACGTGCATGTGTGTGTGTTTCTGTGATTCAGTCATGCATACATGCAAACACACACATGTACACATATGTACAACTGAATCACTTTGCTGTACACACGAAACACTGTATACTCCAAACAAAATGAAGTAACTGGGACAGGATGTGACCCGCCCGGTGCAGCGCTCAGCCACCACACCGCTGTCTTCTCCTGTCACTTGATCACCTAACGTCCCCCAGGCCTCGCGTTTTGCCCAAAGAGCCGTCACGTTCGAGCCCCACCGCCCAGAGGGGCCCCTCCTCCCTGCCCGCCCGCATGCCCCATGGTTAGTTTTTTGGGATTCTGTCGTCGTTTTTCACATGGACCACTTTTAAAGTCTTTGAGCCAATTTGCCACAATACCGCTTCTGACCTATGTTTCGGTTTCTCGGCCACGAGGCACGTGGGATCTCAGCCCCCAACCAGGGGTCAAACCTGCACCCCCGCATCGGAAGGTGACGCCCCGACCCCTGGATCCCCAAAAAGTCCCTGCAGTTCGTTCTGGGCATGGCCCTCTCCCCTCACACTTTGCACAGGCCGTTCCCTCCGCCAGGAACCTTAACGCCAGGCTGAGCACAGTCAGCGGACCTACTCCCCCTCCAGCTCAGCACAGGCGGGCCATCCCCCCACTCTCCCAGCTCCTAAAGCCAGCCCCTACGTCTTGGTTTCACACTGCAAGATGAATGTTGGTCGCCTCCTTTATTAACACTAGGCTCCCCGGATGGTGACTTACTCCACGGCGACCCTAGCGAACGGCATATAGGAGATCTAAGTAAGTACTTATGGGCTGAATGAATTCATTATACTTGCAGCTGTCCAGAGGACAGGAGCACCTCACGCTGGAAGCAAGATTAGGAGGGCTGGCCATTCTTAAGAACTGTGTACACGCTCAGTCACTTCAGTCACGTCCAGCACTCTGAGATCCCTTTGTGATCCTATGGACTGTGGTCCGCCAGGCCCCTCTGTCCATGGGATTCTCCAGGCAAGAATCCTGGAGTGGGCTGCTATGCCGTCTTCCAGGGGCTCTTCCCGACCCAAGGATCAAACTCGCGTCTCCTACATCTCCTGCATTCCAGACAGATCCTTTAACGCTGAGCCACCAGGGAAGCCTGGCTTAGGAACACTAGAATACTAAAAGTATTTTACAGCTTCAGACACATTATCATGTTACCAAAACTCTGCTGAAACTGTGAGCATTGAACCAAACAAATCTTATAGCAATCTTTACAACAAACAGTTGAAGAAAGATAAAGTGTAATAATCAAAAAAACAGTATACTCCGGCCTCCAGGCAAAAGGCATTAGAAATTGATTTTTTTTTTTTTCAAGAAAAAAGTCAACAAACATCTTGGCAGTGAAACGGGAAAGTCAAATTTAGTCAAGTTTAGTCAAGACGATATTATCATGGAAAGAAATTGATCCAGCAGGCTCACCTCTTAAAACTATTCAGCTCATCTTGATGTTGTCTCTGAAGGGAATATAATTTTTCTCTGGCTTGAACCTTGATTACCATGGGGAAAGGCTTGAACTGGGATGCTCTTTTGGTGATAGATAAAATGTGTGTGAATGGGTCACAGAACATGAGCAGGATTCTCCAAGGAATTAAGGGGTTAGTCATTCTACAGCCAATGGAATATTTTTATGAAGCTGTGTTTATAAATATGACTGACTGTGGAGTACTTGCTGAGATGCTGGATTTTTACTCTTTTAATCAATTAGCCATATAACACAGAACTATGATGGTTCATGAAAATGTTCTTTAAGGGAAAAAAAAGGGGGAGTGTAGGTAAGCAATATTGTCCAGTAATCTAAAAATAAATCATTCCAAGCTGTAGATAATAGGAAACGGTGGTACAGAAGGACATTTGGGAAAGGACTGTGGGTGTCGAAAGATGAGGGTAAGCAATCTGAGAAAGTAATCAAGTCATACAGCGTTGGAACGAGAAGACCCCCTGCAGATCACAAGACCTTGATTACTAACCTCATCCCCAAGACCCGGTAAAATCAAGTACCAAGTGCAGGAATATTCCAGCTACTAGCATTTCAGTTCTGTAGAATCTTATATCCAGACCTGGGTATATTTCAACCCTAGTCAGATAAATAATTGCTGTATTTTTAATTCTTTGTAAAGCCACTGTCTGTTTTTTTAAAAAAAATCATATTGGGATAAACTCCCTTGACTGTTTATCACATGTTTACTGGTATCGTACCATATATCAACTATGTTATAGGAAAACCTAGTGTCAGATTAATCCAGTCTTCCCAGCTTTAATCTTGTGCTCTTTTATAAATCAGAGAGCAGTGTGTTGAAAGATTTCTCCATCAATTACTGAAAAAAAAAATTCTCTTAGTGTAATAATTAAGGCAGAAGCTACAAATAAATATGGCAAATGTTATAGAATCAGAGCATTAATAAGCAACAATCTTCAATCAGAATGTTTTTTAGCTTTTCAAAAAGTATATATTATCATTTATTTTACATGTTTTATACTCTTATCCCCCAAATATCTGAGTGAAATTTGATGCCAGGACAGCTTATGGAAGTAAGTGAACAGAGGAAGATTGGAAACTGGAATGGCATGTAAGTTCTTTGTTTAAAAATAAGTATTTTTGTTAAGCAACTATCAGTTCAGTTCAGTCTCTCAGTCAGGTCTGACTCTTTGCGACCCCATGACAGGGATCCAGGCCTCTGTGTCCATCACCAACTCCCAGAGTCCACCCAAACCCATGTCCATTGAGTGGGTGATACCATCCAACCATCTCATCCTCTGTCGTCCCCTTCTCTTCCTGCCCTCAATCTTGCCCAGCATCAGGGTCTTTTCAAATGAGTCAGCTCTTCACATCAGGTGGCCAAAGTATTGGAGTTTCAGCTTCAGCATCAGTCCTTCCAATGAACACCCAGGACCAATCTCCTTTAGGATGGACTGATTGGATCTTCTTGCAGTCCAAGAGACTCTCAAGAGTCTTCTCCAACACCACAGTTCAAAAGCATCAATTCTTCGGCACTCAGCTTTCTTTATAGTCCAACTCTCACATCCATACATGACCACTGGAAAAAACCATAGCCTTGACTAGACGGACCTTTGTTGGCAAAGTAACGTCTCTGCTTTTTAATATGCTGTCTACGTTGGTCACAACTTTCCTTCCAAGGAGTAAGCATCTTTTAATTTCATGGCTGCAATCACCATCTGCAGTGATTTTGGAGCCCCCAAAATAAAGTCAGCCACTGTTTCCACTGTTTCCCCATCTATCTGCCATGAAGTGATGGAACTGGATGCCATGATCTTCGTTTTCTGAATGTTGAGCTTTAAGCCAACTTTTTCACTCTCCTCTTTCACTTTTATCAAGAGGATCTTTAGTTCTTCTTCACTTTCTGCCATAAGGGTGGTGTCATGTGCATAGCTGAGGTTATTGATATTTCTCCTGGCAATCTTGATTCCAGCTTGGGCTTCCTCCAGCCCAGCGTTTCTCATGATGTACTCTGCATAGAAGTTAAATAAGCAGGGTGACAATATACAGCCTTGATATACTCCTTTTCCTATTTGGGAACCAGTCTGTTGTTCCATGTCCAGTTCTTACTGTAGCTTCCTGACCTGCATACAGGTTTCTCAAGAGGCAGGTCAGGTGGTCTGGTATGCCCATCTCTTTCAGAATTTTCCACAGCCCACACAGTCAAAGGCTTTGGCATAAAGCAGTCAATAAAGCAGAAATAGATGTTTTTCTGGAACTTTTTTCCTTTTTCGGTGATCCATCGATCATCGATCTTGCCTTGAGAACCCCATGAACAGTATGAAAAGAAGCAACTATACTCCAATAAAAATTAATTTTGAAGATAATTAATTATCAAAAATAAACTATAAGCAATAAAAAGACAACAGGCACTTTTTTAAAGTCAATATATTTTTTAAAATAATATAATATTCATAAATGATTTTTGAAATTAAAAAATGTTTGAAAGGATGGTCTATTGTAGGAGAAGTAAGAAAACAAAAGTAAGGGTTCCTTTCTGTTGAGACAAAATTAAGAAATAAGGTCACCAGAAGATTTGGGGCGGGAAAAATAGACATCTCAGGTGTGTAATTTCTCACTATGTAAGACTAAACTTGGACTGCATCTAAATTTGAATTTTTTAAAAAGCATTCTATACTATCTAATAAATAGAAGAGAATACAGTGTCGATCTGGCTTTGAAGAAACACATTTTCATTGATTTGTTTACAGGGCCACTGAGAAGTCTCTTCACACTCGAAAAATACCCTTCCTATTGAGTTCATTGAAATTAAAAGACACTTACTCCTTGGAAGAAAAGTTATGACCAACCTAGATAGCATATTCAAAAGCAGAGACATTACTTTGCCGACTAAGGTCTGTCTAGTCAAGGCTATGGTTTTTCCTGTGGTCATGTATGGATGTGAGAGCTGGACTGTGAAGAAGGCTGAGCGCCAAAGAATTGATGCTTTTGAACTGTGGTGTTGGAGAAGACTCTTGAGAGTCCCTTGGACTGCAAGGAGATCCAACAAGTCCATTCTCAAGGAGATCAGCCCTGGGATTTCTTTGGAAGGAATGATGCTGAAGCTGAAGCTCCAGTACTTTGGCCACCTCACGCGAAGAGTTGACTCACTGGAAAAGACTCTGATGCTGGGAGGGATTGGGGGCAGGAGGAGAAGGGGACGACAGAGGATGAGATGGCTGGATGGCATCACGGACTCGATGGACGTGAGTCTGAGTGAACTCCGGGAGATGGTGATGGACAGGGAGGCCTGGCGTGCTTTGATTCATGGGGTCGCAAAGAGTCGGACATGATTCAGTGACTGAACTGAATTGAGTTCATTGAAACCTAAAATTCCAAAATCTTATTTTTCCAGCTTAGAATTTTATCTCATTTTAAAACACAATGCTCCTAGGAAAGGTGACTATGCAACTCTTCAGCAAACTGTCATTTATACCTGATTGTAAGCTAGGTCATCATAATCTCTCTGAGTGTTGCTAAGAGACCAGCAGAAATGATGGAGAATCTGGATGCAGAGGAGGAAGACAGAGGCAGTAAAGAGGAGGACCACACAGGCTGAAGTGCAGCTTACTCGATATTTGGCTGAAGCTAAAGAGATCTCTAAATTTGGACCACTTTAGTCAAGGCAAACGCTAGAACGTCTTCAAATAACTAGACAGTCTTTAACCACCGTGCATTGTCAGGTTATAGACCCAAAGGCCTGGAAGGGAATCAACTTGGCCTCCATCTTGGTGGTTTCCTTGGCTGACTCCCTGATCAGGTTTGTTTTGCAAAGGTCACTTAATTAGTACTCTGGGTAACAGTTATAAGTTAACATTATCTTCCCCCAGATAATGATAGCATTTTGCATGTGCTAAGTCAAACAGGAATTAACAAAATTCCGATGGCTTACTTAAATGATAAATAATGAGCCATTTTAAGGAAGCGATCTCCTGGGGTGTGCGGAAAAGCCTGCCGCTCCAGTGGGCTCCCGGACGGAAAAACAGGAAAGGGAGCAGCCCATGCTGGTTCAGGAGAAGAGGCAGCGGGGAGCAGGTCCCCCAGGGTGGGCGCAAGCCCACACCCTGGCTCTGTTACATTTTTCTTTTTTCCTTTTCTGTGCTATCCTTTTTTTTTTCTTTAAGATGTCTCACTCTTGAGACATCTATGAAAATACCACACATACCAACAGCCAATAAAATGATCTCCCTAATCCAAATTATAGAGGTGTGAATCACATCTTCACCACTCCCAGGCTGCCTTCCTGAAATAGCATTTGACAAAACTATTATCAGCGCAAAGTTTTAAACGCTTACAAGCTCTGTAAGGAGGACCTCCTCATTTCTGTTTCAGTAGCATCATGATCATGAAATACACCAGTGTAGAGTAACTGTTTAATATATGATTTTATTTATTTATCTTTGGTTGCACTGGGTCTGTC
The DNA here is from genome assembly GCF_042477335.2 of Ovis canadensis. Lineage (NCBI taxonomy): Eukaryota > Metazoa > Chordata > Mammalia > Artiodactyla > Bovidae > Ovis > Ovis canadensis. The sequence continues at coordinate 89,858,682 of NC_091256.1, forward strand.
TTCATTGCGGGGCAGGCTTTTCTCTAATTGTGGCAAGTGGGGACGACTCTCTAGTTGTGATGTACGGGCTTCTCACTGCCATGTCTTCTCTTGCTGGGGAGCACAGGCTTCAGTAGTTGCAGCCTGTGGGCCCAAGAGTTGCTTTTCCTGGGTTCTAGGGCACAGACTCTTGCAGCTCCGCAGTATGTGGGATCCTCCCTGACCAGGAATCAAACCCGTGTCTCCTGCATTGACAGGCGGATTCTTTACCACTGAGCCATGAGGGAAGTCCTAGGCTAACATTTCATGGACAACATCTTTTTCTTGCTCAAACCTGGGAGCTTAAAGCTTTGAATTTCAAGTGATAATATAAAGAAAGCCTATAACCCTATAAAAATATAGGAGATCAAAACCTGTTTCTTATCAAATTTATTGAAATGATCTGCTCCAGCAGGACAGTTGCGAAGATGAGCTTGGTCCCCATCCATAGGGGAGAGCCTGTCTTCACTGTGTTCCTAACAGCCCACATCAATCTTGCTTTGAGGACCTTTACATAGCATCAGTAAAATTCAGTCCTGTGTCATGTTGTACGGCCTCGTTCCCTACCCATCTTGATCTTAAAGGTTATTTCTGGAGAAAATAGGCCAACAAATCATATTTTCTTAAACATTTTACTTTAGTCATTTATGAGCTCACCCATCTTGAAAAATACATCAGAAAACTTGAAGCATGGTGACTCAGAAATGACGCAACAAAAAATGCATGAAATTTAACCCAAATATGACATAAAGTTAAGATTATTTATTTATGTAGAAAACAATGATTTGAATTATTCTGTGAGGCTCTTTTCTGTTCTTGTACTAGTTTGAATGTTAGGGCAAATTAATGTACAATACGCTTCCGTGTCTATTCACTTTACAGGTACGTTATAATGAGAGAAATTGGCAGGGGTGAGCGTGCCCTGTTAAAAACAGGGACAGCTTCTCAGATTCTTCTTTAACAAGAAACAAGCTGGACATCCTTCCCGGGGATAGTGTTGTGAATGCCAGTACACAGCGGAGGCCACACACCTCCCACTGCACAGCGGAGGCCACACGCCTCCCACTGCACAGCGGAGGCCACACGCCTCCCACTGCACAGCGGAGGCCACACGCCTCCCACTGCACAGCGGAGGCCACACGCCTCCCACTGCACAGCGGAGGCCACACGCCTCCCACTGCACAGCGGAGGCCACACGCCTCCCACTGCACAGCGGAGGCCACACGCCTCCCACTGCACAGCGGAGGCCACACGCCTCCCGCACCGCCAGCGACGCATCACGCCACAGACAAGGAAAGAGAAAGAATGCAGGTCGGCCACTCAAGTATATTAATCCCCAGCAGCACAGGGCCTGATAGCAGAGCATCTCGGAGGAAGAAAACAGAAGCATTCACGGCCTAAACATCCCCATTGGGGAGCAAGGAGGCCCAGAGGCCTGCCTGCAGGGCAGGTAGGGACCCACCCATCCACCCAGGCCTACCACCACCACCAGCGGGGAGGGTCCACTGTGTGTTTATTGAGTCTGGGGCCGAGGCTGCGATGGACCATCAATAAAACAGAACTGGGGGCAAGTCACTGAGCGTGCCTGCGGTGACAGCTCTAGCTGACATTATCCTGCCTCCTAAGTTACTGTCTCACTTCGTCTCCACCGGGTGTGGGAACGTCAGCAGCAAGACTCTGTAAGCGGCAGTCCTGGCTGCGGACCTGCGCACCTCGGCGGTGACAGAATATAACGTCCAATCCGTGAAACCCTGGAAGCTGCTGTAAACAGCTTTTAATAGTGAACATTTGTCGGCTTTGTTGAGACCATCTGGATGCCGACTGCCACTGGGTGACAGTTGATGTCTGTTAAGTGCGAGCAAAGTGCGTCGCCGGCGCTGGGGCCCAAGAGGGAACTCGCAGTGTTTTGTGGAATATTCCCTCAGATCGCCTGCATGCTTCGTGGCTCCGTGCCAGAGACCTCCGGCTTGTTTTTTTTTTTTAATAATCAAAGGAGAGTTTTGTTTTTGCTGTTTGAAAGGTTAGGAAAAACATGCCAAAGTTCTTGCAGGCAGCGTGGAGAGCTCGGGCACACAGGACCGACTTTCAACGTGGAGGAAAAAAGAAAGGCATCCTGGGAGCAGGCAGGCTCTGCTGGTCTCACGCGCAATGTGCCTGACAAGCCAGCCAGTAAAGCGCCACTGAGAAAACCTCGCCAATGAACGCGGAGCCGCCAGGGGTCTGGAAAGGAGAGAGCATCCCTTAAAAGCTCGCTCTCCTTCCCCTGCACAAGCCGGCTCGAGGTGCATCTGTGCCCAGGGAGGGGCCCCTGCTCACTCAGCGCGGTTCCTCCTGTCGGCCCTGGCGCTGCAGGAGTGGGAAGAGCCGGAGGACTCCCCACGTCACCCAGCCCCAAACAAAATCGCCACAAGCACAGTGGAGACCCGCGGAGCACCAGGCGGGCTCAGAAGTCTCCCCGATCACCCCCAGCCCGACGGCCTCACTGGAGCCCCTGTGAGACGCGTCACATGCCCCCCTGTTGCACCCACTGCTGGCATTGCCCTCTCTGCGTGAATCCGGGGGGATGCCAGCCCTGGAGCCCCGAGTGCTTAGGATGGAAACACTGCTCCGCTTTTTTTTTTTTTTTACTATGTCAGTTAAAAAATGGTTTACTAAATGGAATTCTGCATTACTGCACAAGACAGAGAAACTGGATGATGGATATGTAAGACTTGATCTCAGGCTGTTTACGTGGGAAACACACCAATACCATCCTGTGTTTGGAGTGCTGCCAAATCTCAACGGACAGGAGACATGAGGGGCAGAAATTCTACCCATAAGTGAAATCTATGATTTGTGTAACCCTGGATACAAGATTCAGATAACACCTGGTTCTGACAAGGCCTGAAACTGTGGCACTGTCCTTTATATTGGAAGGCCAGATACAGGCCTGGAAAATGCCTGCAGGAACAGAAGAAATACTGAAGACCAGACATACTCATCTGTGAAATGGGTATGCTTATCCTTTCTGAGGATTAAACTGAAAGTCATGCAAAGATGTCGATACAATAGGGGAGATAAATAAATAAATATATGTCTATAAAATTGGGCGGCTTCCCAGGTGCCAGTGTAGGAGACATAAGAGGCTGGGGTTGAATCCCTGGGTTAGGAATGTTCCCTGGAGAAGGAAATGGCAACCCACTCCAGTAGTCTTGCCTGGAGAATCCTATGGACAGAGGAGCCTGGCAGGCTACAATCCATCAGTTCAGTTCAGTTCAGTTCAGTCGCTCAGTCATGTCCGACTCTTTGCAACCCCATGAATCGCAGCACACCAGGCCTCCCTGTCCATCGCCATCTCTCGGAGTTCACTCAGACTCGCATCCATCGAGTCAGTGATACCATCCAGCTATCTCATCCTCTGTCATCCCCTTCTTCTCCTGCCCCCAATCCCTCCCAGCATCAGAGTCTTTTCCAATGAGTCAACTCTTCACATCAGGTGGCCAAAGTACTGGAGTTTCAGCTTTAGCATCATTCCCTCCAAAGAAATCCCAGGGCTGATCTCCTTCAGAATGGACTGGTTGGATCTCCTTGCAGTCCAAGGGACTCTCGAGAGTCTTCCCCAACACCACAGTTCAAAAGCATCAATTCTTCGGTGCTCAGCTTTCTTCACAGTCCAACTCTCACATCCATACATGACCACAGGAAAAACCATAGCCTAGACTAGACAGACCTTAGTCAGCAAAGTAATGTCTCTGCTTTTGAATATACTCTCTAGGTTGGTCATCACTTTTCTTCCAAGGAGTAAGCATCTTTTATTTTCATGGCTGGAATCACCATCTGCAGTGATTTTGGAGCCCCCAAAAATAAAGTCTGACACTGTTTCTACTGTTTCCCCATCTATTTCCCATGAAGTGATGGGACCAGACGCCATGATCTTAGTTTTCTGAATGTTGAGCTTTAAGCCAACTTTTTCACTCTCCTCTTTCACTTTCATCAAGAGGCTTTGTAGCTCCTCTTCACTTTCTGCCATAAGGGTGGTGTCATCTGCATATCTGAGGTTATTGATATTTCTCCTGGCAATCTTGATTCCAGCTTGTGTTTCTTCCAGCCCAGCGTTTCTCATGATGTACTCTGCATAGAAGTTAAATAAACAGGGTGACGATATACAGCCTTGACGTACTCCTTTTCCTATTTGGAACCAGTCTGTTTTTCCATGTCCAGTTCTAACTGTTGCTTCCTGGCCTGCATACAGATTTTTCAAGAGGCAGGTTAGGTGGTCTGGTATTCCCATCTCTTTCAGAATTTCCCACAGTTTATTGTGATCCACACAGTCAAAGGCTTTGGCATAGTCAATAAAGCAGAAATAGATGTTTTTTCTGGAACTCTCTTGCTTTTTCCATGATCCAGTGGATGTTGGCAATTTGATCTCTGGTTCCTATGCCTTTTCTAAAACCAGCTTGAACATCAGGAAGTTCATGGTTCACGTATTGCTGACTGAAGTGACTGAGCATGTATATATATATAATTATGACTGATTCAAGTTGTATTGCAGAACCAACACAAAATTGTAAAGCAATTATCCACCAATAAAAAAATTAATAAAATTTTTTAAAAAGATGTCACATATATACAATGTAATGTATTTCAACAAACTTTGGCTGAAAATTATTATTAGAAAATCTATACTGAAAATTTGATTATGCAGAGTTGTTGTATGGGCTCTGGAGGGGCCCAGGTTCAATCCCTGGTTAAGGAGCTAGATCCCACTTGCTGCAACTAAGACCCAGTGCAACCAAATAAAGAAATAAAAATAAATGAATATTTTTAAAATGCCCTGATAAATAGCTATGTCAGTTATCTTTGTGAGGCTGCGCTCTGTGTTCTTTAAAACAATTTATACCAAACATTCTAAGTTATACTTGTGGATTAATTGTGTATCAAGAGCAAATTACATCTTCCGATGGCTCCTAAAAATTGCCTTTATCTCTCAATTCTTTTCCTTATTACGAATTAAATAGGACTTCCCCAGTGGCCTGAGTGCTGCAGCTACTGGGCCTGGGTGCCGCAACTACTGAGCTTGTGTGTGGCGACTCCTGAAGCCCACGTGGCCAGAGCCCGTGCTCCCCAATGAGAGAAGCCCCCGTGATGAGAAGCCAGCACCCGAGCGAAGGGCAGCCTCGGCTCACCACGACCAGAGAAAGCCTGCGCAAAGCGACAAAGTCCTGGCGCAGCCGAAAGTACATCAACAGATAATATTTAAAAACCAAATTAAACAAAGAAACTCTACTCCACAGTTCAAAAGAAACGAGCACAGAGAAACATATTACATCTGTGAGATAAAATTTATACATGCATCATTGTGTACATTAAAAGTTCCACTCTGAGAATAATTTCCAAAGTGCCTAGACTACTCGCTGGTTCAGGATAGAAGCACAACAAATATTCACTGGCTCAAGGAGGAACTCTTAAAGACCCTGGATACATGATGCTGCAACACAGCCATCCCGACTGCCAGCAAACAGCAAACACGATTATCACAGCAAGCGAGCCCCGGAAGAGACCACACAGCAGCAAAACTGGCAATACTCAGAATTTCGGGAAAGCGTGTGGCTTCTTTTCATCAGAACCTAACTAATTTCCAAAGGATGATGAAGTAGATATTGACTAAACAATGGTTATATCTTTTAATTCATAGTTTTTACTTCCCACAGAATCTTACATTATAGATGATAGATTTCAAAGTACTTTCACACTCATTATCTCATTAGAAATGACCTGTGTTAAAGTTAACACATTATAAATCAACTGTACTTCAAAAAAGTAAAAATATTTAAAAGAATGACCTGCCTTTATTCCCTTTTCTCTGAAAAAAAAAAAAACCAAAAAGAACACAATTTAAAGTATGCTGTTTAAAGAATAACTACAGTTGAATCATTAGAATCTTGTTTGATTTTCTATTCATTTTTGCCTCTCTCAAATTAAATCACACCCAAAATAATAAATGTTATGCAACGGGATGGAGTACGCAGCTTCTGCAACAAGTTGTATCATGCAGACGTGATGTCGGAGTCTCTCATTCCACAAGCTCTTCTGAAATCTGACTTTGATGCTCCCCCTTCAAGGGGTAGGGTCTTTGTCCCCTCTCTGTGAACCTCAGTGGACTTTTATGCCTATGTCAGCCAAGAGTTTGGCACAAGCAATGCTGGGACTTCTGAGGCTAGAGGTGTTGTTCTCATTTAGTCCCTCAGTCATGTCCAGCTCTTTGCGACCCATGGACTGTATCCCGCCAGGCTCCTCTGTCCATGGGCTTCTCCAGGCAAGAATACTGGTGTGGGTAGCCGTTCCCTTCTCCAGAGGATCTTCTCCACTCAGGGACTGAACCCTGGTCTCCAGCACTGCAGGCAGATTCTTTACCATCTGAAACACATGGAGGCCCAACTGCCGTGTCAGTTCAGTCCAGCTCAGTTCAGTCGCTCAGTCGTGCCCGACTCTTTGCAACCCCATGAATCGCAGCACACCAGGCCTCCCTGTCCATCACTATCTCCCAGAGTTCACTCAAAGTCACGTCCATCAAGTCGGTGATGCCATCCAGCCATTTCACCCTCTGTCGTCCCCTTTTCCTCCTGCCTCCAATCCCTCCCAGCATCAGAGTCTTTTCCAATGAGTCAACTCTTCGCATCAGGTGGCCAAAGTACTGGAGTTTCAGCTTTAGCATCATTCCCTCCAAAGAACACCCAGGGCTGACCTCCTTTAGAATGGACTGGTTAGATCTCCTTGCAGTCCAAGGGACTCTCAAGAGTCTTCTCCAACACCACAGTTCAAAAGCATCAATTCTTTGGCGCTCAGCCTTCTTCACAGTCCAACTCTCACATCCATACATGACCACAGGAAAAACCATAGCCTTGACTAGACGGACCTTTGTTGGCAAAGTAATATCTCTGCTTTTCAATATGCTATCTAGGTTGGTCATAACTTTTCTTCCAAGGAGTAAGCGTCTTTTAATTTCATGGCTGTAGTCACTATCTGCAGTGATTTTGGAGCCCAAAAAGATAAAGTCTGACACTGTTTCCACTGTTTCCCCATCTATTTCCCATGAAGTGATGGGACCGGATGCCATGATCTTTGTTTTCTGAATGTTGAGCTTTAAGCCAACTTTTTCACTCTCCTCTTTCACTTTCATCAAGAGGCTTTTTAGTTCCTCTTCACTTTCTGCCATAAGGGTGGTGTCATCTGCATATCTGAGGTTATTGATATTTCTCCTGGCAATCTTGATTCCAGCTTGTGCTTCTTCCAGCCCAGTGTTTCTCATGATGTACTCTGCATAGAAGTTAAATAAACAGGGTGACGATATACAGCCTTGACGTACTCCTTTTCCTATTCGGAACCAGTCTGTTTTTCCATGTCCAGTTCTAACTGTTGCTTCCTGGCCTGCATACAGGTTTCTCAAGAGGCAGGTCAGGCGGTCTGGTATTCCCATCTCTTTCAGAATTTCCCACAGTTTACTGTGATCCACACAGTCAAATGCTTTGGCATAGTCAATAAAGCAGAAATAGATGTTTTTCTGGAACTCTCTTGCTTTTTCCATGATCCAGTGGATGTTGGCAATTTGATCTGCCTTTTCTAAAACCAGCTTGAACATCTAGAAGTTTACAGTTCATGTATTGCTGAAGCCTGGCTTGGAGAATTTTGAGCATTACTTTACTAGTGTGTGCTGCTACTGCTAAGTCACTTCAGTCGTGTCCAACTCTGTGCGACCCCACTGACGGCAGCCCACCAGGCTCCCCCGTCCCTGGGATTCTCCAGGCAAGAACACTGGAGTGGGTTGCCAGTGCCTTCTCCAATGCGTGAAAGTGAAAAGTGAAAGTGAAGTCGCTCAGTCATGTCTGACTCTTTGCGACCCCATGGACTGCAGCCTACCAGGCTCCTCCATCCATGGGATTTTCCAGGCAAGAGTACTAGAGTGGGGTGCCATTGCCTTCTCTGTAGATGAGTGCAATTGTGTGGTAGTTTGAGCATTCTTTGGCATTGCCTTTCTTTGGGATTGGAATGAAAACTGACCTTTTCCAGTCCTGTGACCACTGCTGAGTTTTCCAAATGTGCTGGCAGATTGAGTGCAGCACTTTCACAGCATCATCTTTCAGGATTTGAAATAGCTCCCCTGGAATTCCATCACCTTCACTAGCTTTGTTCGTAGTGATGCTTTCCAAGGCCCACTTGACTTCACATTCCAGGATGTCTGGCTTTAGGTGAGTGATCACATCATCATGATTATCTGGATCGTGAAAATCTTTTTTGTACAGTTCTTCTGTGTATTCTTGCCACCTCTTCTTAATATCTTCTGCTTCTGTTAGGTCCAGACCATTTCTGTCCTTCTCGAGCCCATCTTTGCATGAAATGTTCCCTTTGTATCTCTAATTTTCTTGAAGAGATCTCTAGTCTTTCCCATTATGTTGTTTTCCTCTATCTCTTTGCATTAATCTGAGGAAGGCTTTCTTATCTCTTCTTGCTATTCTTTGGAACTCTGCATTCAGATGCTTATATCTTTCCTTTTCTCCTTTGCTTTTCACTTCGCTTCTTTTCACAGCTATTTGTAAGGCTTCCCCAGACAGCCCTTTTGCTTTTTTGCATTTCTTTTCCATGGGGATGGTCTTGATCCCTGTCTCCTGTACAATGCTGTGTACCTCCACCTTATTCTCTTGGGACACTTGCTCTTGGAACTCAGCCAGGCTGCCTAGAGGAGGCCCATGAGGGGACGCCACAGCCCCGGCCGAGCTCGAAGCTCGCAGCTCGCGCCAACCTGCCAACCACCTGAAGGAGCCGCCTTGACGAGGGAGCTTCAGCCCCCAGCTCAGTGGATGAACTCAGCCCAACATGAGAACACATGAGCATTTCAAATAAATGGTAATAAAGTAAATGATTTATCTGTTTCAGATGACTACGTTTGTATGCAGAAATATACAAGTACACATTCTAACACTAGAATTCAAAGATCCTGCAAAAGCTATTCTATTATTTATAATATTTTGCTTAAGTGGTTGATTGAGTACAGCGACTAGCTGTAGAACTCAGGAATAGTGGGTTACTTCCCAGATGGTCCAGGGGCCAAGACTCTGCACTCCCAATGCAGGGGGCCTGGGTTCAATTCCTGGTCAGGGAACTAGATCCCACATGCTGCAGTTAAGGGTTCCCAGGAGGCAGCTAAAGAACACGCGTGCTGCAACTGAGACTCATCACAGCTGAATAAATAAATACATTTATTCTCTAAAATAGTAGGCTACATTTTAGTACTAAACAAACTACACTGAAGCTTTTATCCGAACTCACTTTCACCTACAAAACACAAGTGGCCGTGCAGGGCTCACTTACGCTCTCCAGAAGCTGTTTGTGAAACAACAACATAGCTTCAAATTAAGTAGAGCTTATAAATGTTATTATTAAGTCAGCTGAACAACCCATCCAGAAGGGTGCTTCAAAAATTATAAAACCTTTTTGTACAATATAAAGTTTGGTTGTTGATTCAATGAAGGAATATAAATGGAAAAACACTTTGTGAACTATATATAAAACATTTTCCTAAGAGAAGTTGAGATTTTTAGAAAAGCTTATCACTTCAAAATCTAACAGTTGGCTACAGTTAGATATACATGACCAGAACATTGTAAATAATACATTTATAAATTCATTAATCCTTTTAAAAATTCCAGACGAATGAAAAGTTGTGCATTTTTAAACAGCTTCTTTGCCAAGAGGGGATTGGATTAAATGACCTCTCAAAGTTCTTTTCAGGGCCCATGAATCCGAGAGATGCAAGCTGCCTTACTGTCCACAGATACCAGATCACAGAGGATTTTGAATTTAATTTCAATTACTTAAGTTCTGTGTGTTTTGCAAAAATAAAGAAGCTCACCTCAAGGCCTATATCAGTGAAGTGATAATTGAATCTTTTTCATAACAAATAGCACAAATGTAAAAATCGTTCATTTTTCAAAAACATGAATATTATTTGCCTCTGATTTTAGTATTTTTAATTTCTAAAATGCAACACTCTTACAATAGCTACAGAAGAAAGTGAGACTATAAATTAATAAAGTCTTCAAAAGAGCTTTGCCTAAATAAGCATATTTCATGCGGGTCCCCAAAACAAGAGGTTAAATGTTTCTCAGAATCACAGCGAAGATGTTTATGGAGGGGATTTTGACCGTGTTCAGTGGAATCAAATTAATATTCATGACTTCATCTGCATAACCACTGGAAGGGCCTTATTTGATTCCTCAGTTTTCTGTATAAATATGTGTTTAAATATTTGCTACCTCAGAAACAAAACCAGCAACTCATTAGACACTGGAAAAATTAAAGCAAAACATGAAAAGCAAATTTTGATCAAACGTAGTGGAAGGAGCAAGCCAGCGATCCCAGAGCATCTGTACGGTAAAATGGAATGCCACCTAGTTTTTTAAAAAGTGAAGATGCTAATTCTGCTGATGAAGACATTGTCTTCCCCTCTCGTGCCCTATTCATTATGCAAGGCTGCAGGATATGAAGTGTGGCTGTGTGATCCGGCCGATCTAATGATCTCCCCCACCTGCTCATCTGGTACAATTTTAATTAACACTCCAAGGAGGTTTGTCAAGAGTAATCAAAAACATTGTCGCTTATAAAGCTGTGGCAAGAAATCAATAGTTTTCATCAGAAAAGGTAAGGTCTGGCATAACTGAACCATTTAATTGCTTCATTCCAATAAACAAAAACTGCACATTTTAATGACTTGATTCGGGAGATCAATATGGAGCCGCAGCTCGCATTGGACAGCAACATGTGGTGGGGCGCCCGCAGCCCTTCGCCTTCCGAAAGCTGCATTTCTCTTTTTTATTTCATCCCCGAGCTGCAATGGGTGGCTGCGCCCACGCGGGGCCGTGATTTATATGCGCTGGGTGACCTCCAGGGCCGTAAGACGGGGACGGGTGACTGGTTCTCAATGGTAAGCTCCTGGCACTTGACAAAGTGCCTGAAGCAGAATGGATTTACTTCTCTTTTCCTCCGTCATCAACAGGCCCTGCCCTGACCCCCGCTCTGACTCCTATAACAAGATCTCCTGTCGCCGCGGGAAAAATTTACTGTCTCCTCTCCTTCTCATTGAGCCCGAGTGAGGGCTGCCGTCACCTTCAGTGAACTGAGTCCACGGGAGATTTAACTAAACGCCAGCCCTAGTTTAAAAACTAAGGCAGTGCATTTCCTGCAAAGCAGGAGGCGTTCAAAGGCATCTGTTTGCCCACGGCATGATTTTCTAACAAGCGAAAACTTTCTCTTGTTTAAGGCTACGTTTAAGGCAAAGCCACGAGTGGGCCCCCAACCTCACTATTTCAATGTGGTGCCCTGAACGTGAAGCTCTCGTTACAACGACACACCTTAAGAACTCTCTGTTCATCATCGTTACCGGAAGAAGACAGATGTCCCCACGGCACTGAAGTCATTTTGAAGGTTACTTGAAAACAGAAATTGTTAACCGTGCAAAAATATCGTATGTGATATGCATAAACAGAGCCCCGTCCAATTCCGCTGCGATAACTACGCAGAGACGCAAGAGGAAATAAAGACATAGGATTAAACATTCGAAGGAGATGTGCTCTAGCAACTTTCTTCACGGCGATATTTTCAAATACCTTGTCAAAAAGGACTTTTCAGCAGCCACTTCAAAAATACCCAGATAATAAGTCTCAGCCTATTTGAACATTCACGAGTGAAATACAAGCATGGAGCCTAAACCCACATTTATGAAATGTACCCAATCTTAATAATCAGCTTAAAATACTTAAGCAATCAAAACGGGTATTTGCAAACGCTCCTGTCAACAACATGGCAATTAAAAGACTGAGGTGTGATGGTTTATTCCATCTCACTAAAGCCTTAACGCCAAATTTCCACTCCCTCTTTAATTTTCAATTCTTCCACCCTCCCTGCTTCACAGCTCCTGGCTATTGGCTTTTACAATCTGTCCCCAGAGAGTGAGGAGTTATTACCCCTGTCGATGGAAGAGAAAGGGATGTTATTCCCTTGTCACCCTCTGCGGCTCCAGCAGATTCCGAGCGCTGATGGATAGCCTTCACTGGAGAGAGGCTGCTGAGGCGCTGTGAGTCCTCGGGCCTGTCAGATCCATCCACCTGTGCCCCTGGCATTACTTACTGGAGTCAGAGTGACACTCGGTGTCCCCAGAGATGACCAAAAACCTCCAGGAGCAAGCCCTGCACGGGCCGCCCTGCTGCCCAGGGGTAAACGCCTTGCAGGTGCCCAGGGCGCCCGGCAGAAAGGATGCTACACCTTGGCATCTTTGGCATCATGGTGAACGCAAGAGTGGATGGGTCAAGCCCTCACAATGGCACCAAGTGTGTCTTTCAAGGTGCTGAGTCTGTATAAACTCACAAGAAAGCTGAGGGAAGCTAAGGGGACACGGCCAACCTAGCCAGACTGCTCTCCAGCGTTTGGTTCTTCTTGTCGCTGTGACTTCATCATTCCATCCCGACAGCCAGAGACTGGGACTCTCCACTTAGTTAATAACTTTCAGGACCATATTTCTTTCTCTCAGATTCATTGACTGTCAAAAAGTCATTATTTACAGAATGATTTTTAAAATTTTATTATGAAAAAGATAATAGATTTACCTGGCCAGAAAATATCAGCCAGGGGTACCCCATCCCAAGGAAGTGTCAGGCTCTAAATGGTGAGATGTTTCCTGTTTTGTTCTGTTTTTTAATCAAGAGGACAAATCCACACTCTTACATATTTACTTTTCAATAAGTTTAGATCCTGGAAGGGGACAGCATCCCACGGATTCTGTGTCTAACGGCCTCAGCAAGAAGGCGCTGTGCTGGGCTTAGTCGCTCAGTCATGTCTGACTCTGTGCGACCCGCTGGACTGTAGCCCCCCAGGCTCCTCTGTCCATGGAATTCTCCAGGCAAGAATACTGGAGTGGGCTGCCATGCCCTCCTCTGGGGGATCTTCCCAACCCAGGGATCAAACCCAGGTCTTGCACATTGAGGGCGGATGCTTTACTGTCTGAGCCACCAGGGAAGCCCCAGAATTCTGGAGTGGGCAGCCTATCCCTTCTCCAGGAGATCTTCCCGACCCAAGAATCCAGCTGGGGTCTCCTGCATGGCAGGCAGATTCTTTACCAGCTGAGCTTCCAGGGAAGCCCAGCAGGAAGGTAGCTTCGGGACTCGGCAGAAGCCAAGCCACTGTTCCATGCACACGAATTATCTTTCCCCACATGACTCTGGTTTTGTGAGGACCTCCCCTCAGAGTTGCTGTTGTGCTTGGCATTGTACACGTTAGCCAGCACATCCCTTGCCTAGACAGAATTCAGCTTCCTCTCTAGCATACACACCCTCAGTTTTCAAGAGAGCTGCATGTTCCCTCTGGTTCCTTGGATCTGGCTTCTAACGGGCAAACTTGGCCCACACCTTCCAGACACATTTGTTGTGGTAGGGGTCCTGTTCCCAGCAGGCGGGGGCACTCATTCTCAGGGGACAGGTCTCCTCCATCCTGTCCTGCGTGTCGCTGGCACCCACAGACATCATTAGCTGGTACAGCTTCGAGCCACATCGCCCCCTTGCCGAGGCGCACAGCTGAGCCTGAGTCCACAGTTCAGCTGCTCTATACTGCGAGAAATTTCTTTGTTAAAAAGAATATTTATTTATTTGAGTGTGTTGGGTCTTAGCTGTGGTGCACGGGCTCAGCTGATCCGAGGAGCATGTGTGATCTCAGTTTCCCAACCAGGGAGCGAACCCAGGTCCCCTGCACTAGAAGGCAGATTCTTAACCACCAGACCACCAGGGAAGTCCCAGAAATTTCTTAGCGAGGCACGTAGAACTTTTATCCTCTTTGTCTCCGGTTTGCCCCGCACATCTATCCTCCCTGCTGTCTTTACCCTGAGGTGAGGGGTCAATAGGCTCTGCAGTCATCGCTCGGGAGGCCTGGAGACCTGCCCTGTGAGTCAGGAGGTCCCCATCCACACGAGGTCAAGGTCAGAGACCCCAGCCTGTGTTTGGACTCCAAGACCCTTTGGTCACAAGACTTACCAGGACCTGATTCCTCCACCTGTACTTTTATTTGTTTATAAATTAGACACAACCAGGGGTCCCAAGGATCCTCAGAACCAAACGTGCTTCGGAATTTTCCGATTTCAGCAAGGTCACAGGGCGCCGGTCATCACACAACATTCCCAGGGCTCCGGGGTGCCCCCTTTCCCACCCGACACGAGGGGGCGTCAGGACTTCTGCAGACACCTGTGCTTATGCTGAGGACGCGGACAACTGTGCTCAGTAAAAGCTGCGAATAGCCACACACCCATTCCAGTCAGCTCAGGCTGAGTCCACAAACGAATTACAAGCTAGCTTGTGCATTTCAGAGCTTTTGGACATCAGGATAAGGGATTGCAAACCTTTACTGCCACACAGTTATGGGGTAAAACTTAGGTCAAAAAGATAGGCTAAAGGGAGATGAGATAAAAACAGAAACGGGAGCGCTCATGTTCCCCTTCAGCAGGCCCACAGTCTGCGTACTCTATCTTGGAAACCGCTGGACACCAGCAAGCTCCAGGAGGGGTGTGCACAGCTGAAAACTGCTCCAGGCAGAAGGATGAGGGGCCACTTAACAGTGCCCCGGTTCTCCCTCCCCCAAGAGGAAATGCAAAACTTCACCTTGGCTACAGTTAAAAGCCAAGGCCCAGGGGCTTCCCTGGTGGTCTAGCGGTTAAGAATCCACCTTCCAACGCAGGGGACGACGGTCTGATCCCTGGTCTAGGAACTAAGATCCCACATGCCACGGGGCAACTAAGCCGTCACGCCACAGCTAGAGAAGCCTGCTTACCGCAACGAAGACCCAGTGCAGTCGAAACAAGCCAGTGTCCATGCCAACCCACCCAGTCTCTCCCTCCTAAGGACACACAATGCCTGTCTAGGTAGACTTACCGATAACCCGGATGGAGGAGGAGAGGTCGCAACTTGCGGTAAGCAAAAGTCCCTTTGCTAAACTGGCTTGTTTATTAATGACTGGGGAACACACGAACAAGTGTTTGCCTGTGTGTTTACTAGAACTCTTGCAAGGATTAACAACCGATTTTGTTTCTCTAGAACTGACTCAGTCTTACCAGTTCTCACGGTAATATTGGGTTTGCCAAAAAATTCATTTGGGTTTCTCCACTTTGAGGGAAAAACCTGAACCACGTTTGGGGCCAACCCAATATTTTAGTACGGGTCAGTAATCTTATTTCCCACTCTGAGCTCTGCTATCCCCGTCCCCAGGGACCTGGTGAACCAAGGCACAAGAAAGGCTGAGGCACATAGATAAAGGGTAGGGTTTTGCTTGAAAGCTTCAGTGAAGGGCTTTAAAAATTGTAGCATAAAGCCCTTTCCACAAAGAGCTACCGTTCAGCGTAAGCGGCTCTTGCCGCAGGCCTGATGGTCAAGCCCTCGCTTGCTCTTCTCCACATTTTCTTTTCATGAGAAGCACAATACGGAGACCACGTGAGGGGTTGGTGGCATCGGGGAACACCTAGACTGCTCCTAAAGACGGTCACTGTCTTCCCTCTGCACTCTCCCTTGGACTCACGCTTAGTTTGCTTCTACTTTGCCCCCAGAGGCAGTGCTTTTCCCATCACGGGTCAAGGCCCCCGTGGCAGTACTAGGAGCTCAAGCAGAGAGTGGACCCTACCCCCGCTTCCTCCACTGCCCCCCACTCCTCCCATCATCTCCCACCGAGGGGCCTGGGTCTGATGGGACAAAAAAGCATCTCTGTCGATTAATGCAGAAAGTTCTAGAAGTTCACGCCAGCTGTGCTCTTATTCACAAGTCCCTCAGTTTGACCCTCACAAGTACCAATTAAAGGAATGATATTACAAAGCCGTTTTAGCTCTGGAGTCAGTATTCCACGCCCAGAGGAATTCCATTTGCATATAATTTGTGCTTACCTCATGTCAGCATTTATCAAAATGTCCTGAGCCTCTTTTTCAACAAAGACAGGCTTCTTACACCCAGAGTTGTGAGATTCCCCAAAGAGGGCTGATCGATCTCAGATTCAAGTTCGAAAACTGCCCTAAATACAAACTCTCCTAAATATCCAGGAACACAAAGGTTTAAATTCACCAAAATTTCCCCTGAAAAGAGAAAGACATTCTTTGTCACCTGCACTGTGAAATGTGTTTTGTAGTTTATTATATGTTTGTCTCCCATTCACGTCATAGCTTCAGCCAAAAAAAAAATACATATCCCCATTGTGTAAAGACAGTGTCCAATTCAAACTGGACGGTCCAGTAGAACCCTAGCTCAGGACCTCTTCAAAGTATCAGACCAATTCCAGCCATGTTGCCAGGAGGTAATTCTGTACCCCAGTTGACAGACACACAAACGAGGAAGCAGGTCACCTTATCCGCAGTGCTGCTTTTGAGCTCTAGAGCAGCCCTGTCCATAGAAAACACCAGCCACATGCTAAACTTCACATTTTCTTGTAGCCACTTTAAAAAAGGGAAACAGAGACAGAGGAAATTTTACAAACATATTGTTTCATTTAAATGCTATTATTCCGACATGTAATTTACAGAACAAAATTATTAACGAGGTGCTTTATGATCTTTATTTCACAGGAATCTTTGAAACACAACGTATACTTTACAGTCAGAAGGTTTCTCAATTTGAACTATAAATTTTCAGCAGATATAATGGATATGTTTAGGTTTTACAAAATTCAAAGTAAAAAATGCAGACTCACGCACTTACGTTGTTCCGAATCATACTGAAAGCTTTCGGATAACTGACTCGAGTCACCACTTCTTCCTATTTTAATTTTACTTTTAATTTGTCACAACTTAAAATTGAGTTTTCCAAGGTGTAGGAACTACTTTGCAAGCACATGGTGGCCTCGTGTGGCCGAGCGGGACTGAACTGGACGCAGCGCCTCCTGAGCAGGCGGCAGGCTGGGGGCAGGAGCAGCCTCACGCTGCACACCCGGGGCCCCGCAGCTGGGCAAGCGGCCAGTCCCTGCGGGCTGTGTCCTCAGCGCTGCAGGGGAGCTCCCTGCTGCCACTCAGGCTGCTGGGGGTGGGAGGGCGGCTCCCGTCCCGCCATCCAGTCCCCTCGCAAGAGCCCGTCTCTCTCAAGCTCTGATCAGGAAGTGCACCCACGATGAGGATCATGGGCCAGAGGAGTGATTACAGGACCCGGACGGCCCCCGGTCGGGGAGGGCGTGAAAGACCAGGGGTGCATCAGAGCCGGCACAGGTGGGGACAGGTGGACAAAGGTGGGACTCAGGGATGCTTAGAGAGCCAGACACAGGGTAGACCTTGCTGCTGCTGCTGTTTGGTCACTAAGCTGTGTCCAACTCTCCTGTGACCCCGTGGACTGCAGCACACCAGGCTCCCACCCCTCTCCTCCACCATCTCCTGGAGTTTTCTCAAACTCATGTTTGAGTCAATGATGCTATACAACCATCTCATCCTCTGTTGTCCCCTTCTCCTCCTGCCCTCGATCTTTCCCAGCATCGGGCTCTTTTCCAATGAGTCGGCTCTTCACATCAGGTAGCCAGAGTATTGGAGCTTCAGCATCAGTCCTTGCAAAGAATATTCAGGGTTTATTTCCATTAGGATTGACTGGTTTGATCTTCCGTCTCTTTATTAGAAGGATAAAAGTCAAGGTCTCCAGCAGATTCTAGCAATTACTCTCAGAAATTCTAATGGTCAAGAAGTTTGATGCCTTTTTAACTGCATCCAACTTTCATGTTAGATGTTCCCACATTTACATCGCAAATTAAAGTCTGAGAATATGTGTATTAAGATCAACAAGTTCACAAAATTGTTTAAAATATATGTAGGATACATATATATATAATTACGACTGATTCATGTTGATGTATAGCAGAGACCACCGCAACATTGTAAAGCAATTATCCTCCAAAAGAAAAAGAAGTATGTATAAACGGATAAAATAAATACTGTATGGTTCTATTTGTATGAGGTCCCCAGAGTAGGCACATTAATAGACAGGAAATGGAAAGGCGGTTGCCCGGAGCTGGGGGAGGGGGAGAGTTTGAGGGGCGGGGCTTCGGTTTGTGCAGAGGAGCTGGGGGAGGGGGAGAGTTTGAGGGGCGGGGCTTCGGTTTGTGCAGAGGAGCTGGGGGGAGAGCTTGAGGGGCGGGGCTTTGGTTCAGCGAGGAGGAGCTGGGGGAGGGGGAGAGTTTGAGGGGCGGGGCTTCGGTCGAGGAGGAGGAGAAACTCTGGGGATAGATATGGTGAGGGCTGCACAGGACTAAAAGGACTGACGGCTGAAAGGACTTATAGCCACTGGACTCAACACCTAAAAAATGGTTAACATGCTAAATCTTCATTCACCACAATAAAAAAAAAGCGAGTGCTTATCGAACCTGCCTCACTACACAAACTGTTCCCTAGAACTGGACTTGCTTGTGCGCAGTCGTGTTCGACTGTTTGTGGTCCGCTAGACCGTAGCCCGTCAGGCTCCTCCGCTCGTGGGATTCTTCAGGGAAGGATACTGGAGCGGGTTGTCACGCCCTCCTCGAGTATCTTCCCTACTCAGGGACTGAACCCGCATCTCCTGCAGTGCTAACCCTAACCCTAACCCTAACCCAAGGAAGCCTGGGAAGCTGGATGATGGCCCACAGAAAACACCCAGGCCCTAATCCGTGGCATGTGAGAATGGTTGTCGGCAAGATGGACTTTGCAGGTGTGATTCAGACAAGGATGCTGAGATGAAGATCCTGGATTAACATAAGGATGCTGGATTGTCTGGGTGCCCCTCAGCTGTGATCACCGCGCCCCTATAGGTGACAGGGAGAAGATCTGACAGAGAAGAAAGTCACGGGAGGAGGAAGGAAGCGGAGCCGGAGGACAGCCGCTCCCTGCCGGCTCCGAAAGTGACAAAGACATCCGGAGCCCCGAGATCCCAGAGTGCCACTCTGGAAGCTGGAAGAGGCAGGGACCTGGGCTCCTCCAAGGGGCCTCGGAAGGACTGCAGCGCTGCTGGCAACCTGACTGTGGTTCCCTGAGCTGACTTCGGACCCTGACCTCCAGAACAGTGAGAGAAGTGTGTGCTACTTGTACGCTCTTAGTTTCTAGTAGTAGTTTGTTACAGCAAGAAGCTAAGACATATATGCTGCTCATACATTTATATAACAAACATCTTTTCTGCAATACAGTGTTACTAACTATAGGCTTCCCAGGTGGCTCAGTGGTACAGAATCCGCCTGCCAACACAGGAGCTGTGGATTCCATCCCTGGATCAGGAAGATGCCCTGGAGAAGGAAATGGCACCCACTCCAGTAGTCTTGCCTGCAGAACCCCATGCACAGAGGCGCCTGGCCGGCTACAGTCCAGGGAGTTGCGGAGTCAGAGCACACACTCATGTCAGTAGCTGTGGTCTCCATACACTACATCCCCAGGAATTATTTACATTATAATTGAAAATTTGAACCTCATATTTTAATAGTAAAACTATATTTTTGATACAAAACATCTTATATATTAGTTACAGTCCCATTTTTCATCTCAGAAAGCTTTGTATTAAAGATGTTATGTTAAATGGTATCTCCAAATTATAATCAAATAATTCTCTTTGAAAATTCGAAATATAAAATACTCAGCATAAGCAGAATACCCTTTGACATAAATCAGGCAGTATTTCGGGGGCTCTGTCTCCTAAGGCTAAAGAAATAAAACCAAAAATAAACAAATGGGATCCAATTTAACATATAAGGTTTTGCACAGCAAAATAAATCATCAACAAGATGAAAGCACACCCTAATGCAGGAGAGAATATTTGCAAATTGTATGACTGACAGTTCACAGCAGTGCTGTTCACAATAGCCAAGAGGTGGAAGCAACCAAAATGTCCATCAACAGGCGAACAAATTAAGAAGACGTGGTATATATACATAGTGGAATGCTACTCAGCCATAAAAAAGTAGGAAATCCTGCCATTTGCGACAATGTGGGAGGACCTAGAGAGTATTATACTTAGTGAAATAAATCATCCAGAGAAAGACAAATACTCTATGTTATCACTTATTTGTGGAATTAAAAAAAAAAAAAGAAATGAATATGTATAACAAAACAGACACAGAGAACAAACCAGTGGTCACCAGTGGGGAGAGGGAAAGAGGAGGGCCGAGACAGGGGCTGGGGGTCAACAGACACAGAGCACGGAGTGAAGAGTAAATAAGCAGCCCGGACACACTGTACAGCCCAGGGAAATACAGTCACTATTTTCTAATAACTTTAAATGGAATCTATAAAAATATTGAAAAACTATATTATACATCTGAACAAATCTAATATTGTAAATCAACTACACATCAATAAAATAAAAAATAAAATGCTCAGGAAAAACCCACCAGAAGCAAACTATTCCTAACCCATTAATCACCTAAAATAGTCCAGTATATCTCCAAAGGCATTTAAAGTCAAAAATCAGATATCCTTGAAATGCAAGAGGCGAACAGAATATAGGTAAACTCCCTTCAATTTGCATTCATTCCAGGTTTAATACACGCGTAGGTAAGAAGAGCTTCTAAGACTGAGGAGCATTCACTGAGCAGACCCTTAGATCCCAGGAAAGGGCCTAATACCCTCCTAAACCTTGGAAAAGCAGCACGAAATTCACCCCCGGTCACGCCAGAAGCCCGCAGCCCTGAAGGCATCGCCCGGGCTCATTCGGTATTCTCCATGTGAGCCGCCATCCCCTCCTGGAGATCTAAGAGACAACATTTCCGAAACCCGGAGTTTTCAATCCCCGCACTGTGGACTGTAGGCACTGACATTGTCGGGTTCCTACCATTTCGGATGAGAAGCGCGGGGGCAGACCCGGAGAGCGGCCCCTGCATCAGGGGATGGGCCATCGCCTGGGCGCCCCGGCTCACCGGGGCAGGGGGGAGTGGGGGGTCTCCTCCCCAGCCTCAAGGAGATGTCGCTGAACCAGAAAACCACTCTCTCCTCCGAGCACTGGGGCTCCACGGGGAAGCCCACCAAGGAGTGGGGTAGCGGGCACCAAGGAGTTACACGTAAAATGTTGTTTTCAGCAGAGAAGCTGAAAAGCAATACCAATGTTCTCCCCAATCATTAAGCTCTGCAGACTTCACCTCCCGACACAGCTCAACCGTGCGCCCTTCCGCCCACCGCTGCCCGGGTCACCCGGGCCCCTCACCAGGATTCCAGGCCGGGCTGACTGCAGGAGCCCCCAGCCCCTACTGACGCCTCATCCCCCCCACCCCGGCCCTTCCGACCGTTCACTCACCAGCTGAACTCCCCGGACCGAAGGTAAGCTGGTGGGATCACCCATCTCCGTCCTACTTGAAGCCCTGTGACGGCTTTTCCTCCTTCTCAGTGTTAATCTTGCCGACTGGGGTTCCTGGCCTTCCCCAATCAGCAGAAACTGAGCAGAGGCCTGGAGCTCAGGCCCACACCATCCACACCATTTAAGGGACAGCGACTGCCAGTCCCCTGACCAAAGCAAGCCACGCGGCCAAGTCCAAAATGAATGAGACAGAGAAGACTATCTGCCGCAGTGGGGGCAACGAATGCTTGCCAACAGCAGCAGACACTCTGAGGCCAGGCTGTGGAGAACCGAGTCTCGGTCACACGCGGCACCGCTGTCACCCAGCTCGAGGGCACGTGCGACCATGAAGCCGCTGGGATCGGAGAAAACAGTGGCCCCAAACACAAGCCCGGGTTCTAAGCCACCAATCAGAGCCGCCGCTGGAAGCGGACTTGCGCCTCTCTGCGGCAGCTCCTCGCGCGCTCCGGGGTGGGTAGCAGCTGGGGTTTACTTAGCGGTGGGTAATGAGCGCTGAGGCAGCCCCTCCCCTCCACGGGGACTAAGAAATGAATTTGCAAGGAGAAGCAGGAGGCAAAGAAGAAGAAATTAAGTATCGTTGAAGCGAGAGGGTTGTGGGTATTTCTCAAGTCATGTGCTGAAATTTTCTCTATGATAGCTTCAGAGTCGCTCCAGTCAAATAAAAAAAGGGTATTTGGAGATTCATTTGTTTTTTAAGTTTCGTGAGACCACAAAGCAACTGTCCAATCGACGTGGCCACAGTGATTATTTGAAAATGTAGATCTCATCCTGTCCCCTCCCTAGTAAAAACTCTGCAAAGCCTTCCAATTGCCTCTAGTTAAAATCCAGTCTCCTCTCAATGGTGCCCTAGGACCCTTTCACCTCTCCAGCTTCACCCTCCTCCTGGACCCCAGCCACCCTCCTCCTGGGCTCCAGCCACCCTCCTCCTGGACCCCAGCCACCCTCCTCCTGGGCTCCAGCCACCAGGGATGTTTTTGTTTTCAATAAAAAGTCATCAGGACCTCCCTGGTGGTCCAGTGGTGGTCCCAGCTCCCACTGCAGCGGGCTTGGGCTCCATCCCTAGTCGGAGAACTAAGATCCTGGACACCGGACGGTGCGGCCAATTTTTTTTTTTATAAAATTTAAAAAATAAATAAGAATAAGATGTCAAGGTCTCATCGCTAGCCCTCTGCACTTGTTGTTCCCTCCTCCTGAGAAACTCTTCTCCTTCCCTTCTCTGGCTAATTCCTGACCAGTGCTTGGGCTTAAACAGAGAGAAGTCTTCTGGGACCCACTGCCTCTGTGTGCCCCTGGAGCCTCCTGTCACCGGCCATCACGATAGGCATCCCACAACTGTTGCTCTTCTGTCTTCCTCCAGTCCCCTTACACCCACGAAGGCAAGGACCGTGTCTCTGACCCACTCCCCACTAATCACATGTCCTCAGAAGGCTGCTTCCCCCTGTTTACACTGGAATCCTCTGCTGTCTTCATCTCAACAGCTGTTGAATCTAATACTAGAGTTTTCAGCAAAAGAAATTCTGCTGAAATTTTTTTAAAACTATACCAACTCGGTGTGTGGTTGGTAACGAGCACTTTGTCTCCAACTTCTGTGTACCCTTCAAAGTTTGGTTCAGATTTCGCCTCCCAGGCCAGGAAGTCCTCTGTGACACCCCTGCAAGTGAGGCCTGAGGCCCCACCTCTGGGCTCGTGGCGTAAGAGTGCGCACCTGATCTCAGCACCCACCACGGCGTGCTCTCAAGGTTCTCAGGAAAGATATGCTGATTTCAGGGAAACTGGACACACCTGTGACCTTTACCAGAATCCTTTTGGCCTGTGCTTCTACTGATTGACCGCCGGCTCTTTTCTGAAAGCAGTGTTCAGTTCAGTTCAGTTCAGCTCAGTTGCTCAGTCATGTCCAACTCTTTGCGACCCCATGGACTGCAGCACACCAGGCCTCCCTGTCCATCACCAACTCCCAGAGCTTGCTCAAGCTCATGTCCGTTGAGTCAGTGATGCCATCCAACCATCTCATCCTCTGTTGTCCCCTTCTCTTCCAGCCTTCAATCTTTCTCAGCATCAGGGTCTTTTCCAATGAGTCAGTCCTTCACATCAGGTGGCCAAAGTATTGGAACTTCAGCTTTAGTATCAGTCCTTCCAGCTAATATTCAGACTAATTTCCTTTAGGATGGACTGGTTTGATCTCCTTGCAGTCCAAGGGACTCTCAAGAGTCTTCTCCAACACTGCAGTTCAAAAGCATCAATTCTTCAATGCTCATCTTTCTTTATGGTCCAACTCTCACATGCATACATGACTACTGGAAAAACCACAGCTTTGACTAGGTGGACATTTGCTAGCAAAGTAATGTCTCTGCTTTTTCATATGCTGTCTAGGTTGGTCATAGCTTTTCTTCCAAGGAGCAAGTGTCTTTTAATTTCATGGTTGCAGTCACCATCTGCAGTGATTTTGGAGCCCAAGAAAATAAAGTCTGTCACTGTTTCCATTGTTTCCCCATCTATTTGCTGTAAAGCAATGGGAAAGCAATGAGGTTGTCTCGAATCAAGACACGCATGAAATAATGTTCCCATATCTACACACTCTTTATATCAGTAAAATTATAATAATCTTCCATAAATGTATTTTGGCATATACCCTCCCGCCAGAGAATGGCTATTAAGTATTTACCAGCACATCACAGGGTTCCCCAGATGACTCAGTGCTAAAGAGTCTGCCTGCCAATGAAGGAGATGGGGGTTAGATTCCTGGGTCAGGGAGATCCCCTGGAAAAGGAAATGGTGACCCACTCCAGTACTCTTACCTGGGAAATCCTATGGACAATGGAGCTTAGCTGGCTACAGTCCACAGGGTTGTAAAGAGTCAGACAGGACTGAGCGACTGAGCACACGCACGCACGCACAGCACGCCGCTCCCTGCCGCCCACATGAGCACCCCGCCTTGTGCTGTGCTGAGTCGCTCAGTCATGTCCAGCTCTTTGCGACTCCTTGGACTGTAGCCCACCAGGCTCCTGTGTCCATGGGGATTGGCTTCCTCTTTACGAAACGTGAACTTCTGAGTACTCTTGAGGATAATTTTAGTATGTAGAAAAGAACGCTCAATTGGCTTGAAAATTACTTTTTCTCTAATCAATACTTAATTCTTATTGTTTTCAAATTCAAAAGCCTAGTTTTTCCTTATATTTTAAGAACGACATCATATCTTACTATTATATTTATAAATATTTACAAATATTATTTTACTTATTACAAATATTTACAGATATTCACACCACTTTTAAGGGTATGATTAATATTTCTTGCTTTTCACTGAGGACATTACACTTTTACAAAAATTTAAATTGCATTTATAAATTTAATCTATCATATTTATGTTAAGTATTTCAATTAACTGATAACAAATGAAAAATCTCAGGTACCTAAATAATACTTATAAATCTAGTTCATTTAACTTGCAAGTCTTATAACGATGACATCAGAGACCTCGGTCCCTTGTGTGCTTGTGTCCCTGTGCTGGCCACCGCAAGTACACAAGCGTCACCAGTACAGCGGCACTTCCTGCACACCACACCCCCAGTACCCGGCACTTCCTGCACACCACACCCCCAGTACCCAGCACTTCCTGCACACCACACCCCCAGTACCCAGCACTTCCTGCACACCACACCCCCAGTACCCAGCACTTCCTGCACACCACACCCCCAGTACCCAGCACTTCCTGCACACCACACCCCCAGTACCCAGCACTTCCTGCACACCACACCTCCAGCACACCGGCAGTTCCTATGTACTGCACCTTAAGTATTCTAACACTCCCTGCATAGCACACCTCCAGCATAGTGACATTTCCCACATACCACACCTCCAGCACACCAGCAACTTCCTGCACACCACACCTCCAGTACAGCGGCACTTCCAATATACCGCACCTCCAGTACGGCAGCATTTCCTGCATACCACACCTCCAGCACACAGGCACTTCCCGTGTACCACACCTCCAGTACCCAGCACTTCCTGCACACCACACCTCCAGTACAGCGGCACTTCCTACACACCACACCTCCAGCACACCGGCATTTCCTGCACACCACACCTCCAGCACACCGGCAGTTCCTATGTACTGCACCTCAAGTATTCTAACACTCCCTGCATAGCACACCTCCAGCATAGTGACATTTCCCACATACCACAGCTCCAGGATACCAGCTGCAAAGAACAGCTAATCCCAGGAAACGCCCCTCCTTGTGTCACCGGCTGTCTGGTACCCACCGCCCAGATAAGCCAAGTGGCCAGCCCTCGGGTCCTGTCCAGTGCTGGATCCCGCGATGCCCAAGCGGCACGTGAAATACCCGAGGTTAAGTTCAGAGCCTGGAGACACCAGCTCTATCTCCCACCCCTGATTTCATTTGTTACACGATTTTCTTCTGAGTAAAGACCCGGGTGTTGGAGAAGGCTCTATTCCCTTAAACAAACTATTCGACATCCCTGTGAAGTCCTTACAGATAATAAGACAGAAATACTCACACCTTCCATGGAGGAACGCAGGCAACCTTGTCTGCACTCCACACACCCCCAGGGGTCTGGGAGACTGCAGACAGGAGGTGATAACTGAAACAGCGGATGGGCCGCGAAACCTTCAGGCACTCCTCCATAAATATTATTTCTCTCTGCAGGGCTTCTTGAAAGGTATTAATGCTAGTGAGTCTGAGATTATAGTTCCTAATAAAAGAACCTGGAAAGCAATGATTCCAGGTACTCAGTTAAAAGCAAAATAGTTGTCTGATGATGTATGTGTATATTCAACAGGTAAAAGTACTCTGGAAAGTAATTCTGAATAATAAAGCATGCCCTTCTTTCTTTTCTCAGTCATCACAAACACCTACCTATTAATTTCTCTAATCGGCTAAAATAACCACTCAAGCATCACCTTCTATATGATATGACAGGCCACTCAAATGCCACTTCGAAAATTAAATGCACAAGCAGTGATAAGTCATGTGAATTCCTGTACACAGTAAAGTAGTTAACAGATGGCATTTTGCAGGATTCGGCACTTGAAGGGGGCAATGTTTCACCGTGCTGTTTGTAAAGGCGCTGATTTTTAGAAGAAAATTAGTTTCCAGAGATGGACAGTCTGCAAAGACATGCAGATTCATTGCCAAATTCTGGTTCCCCATCGGCACTGAGCAGTTAGCACGTCCGTGTCCTTGTGCCAGAAGGCTCCCCACACCCCAGCCCACAAGACACCGACCTCTGTGAGAGACACAGGGGCGCAAAAGGGGATGAGGCTCAGGTGTCACCCAGGAATTCGAGGAAACGTGAAGACCAGCTCCCCGGTGGCTCAGCGGTGAAGAATCTGCCTGCCAATGCAGGAGACATGGGCTCAATCCCTGGTCCCGGAAGGTCCCACAGGCCACAGAGCAACTAACCCTGCACGTAAGGGCTCAGTTCTGTCCAATTCTTTGCGACCCCGTGGACGGTAGCCCGCCAGGTTCCTCTGTCCATGGGATTCTCCAGGCAAGAATACTGGAGTGGGTTGCCATTTCCTCCTCCAGAGGAACCTTCCCAACCCAGAGATTGAACCCGGGTCTCCTGCACACCCTGCATTGGCAGGTGGATTCTTTCCCACCGCACCACCTGGGAATCCAACTAAACTCACAACTACTGGGTCTGTGCTCCAGAGCCCGCGCTCTGCAACAGGAGACGCCAGAGCACCGCAGCTCGAACGTGGCCCTTACTCGCCGCAACTAGAGAAAAACCCGCACAGCAACGAAGACCCAGAACAGCCTAAATGAATACATAAAATTATACATATATGAAAACATGAAGACCACGGCAAGGCATTCACACACCAAGGGCACTCACCCCCAGACTGAGCCCCGCAAGTCCACTCACTTTCTCAAACTATGAGAAACCGGACCTCAACAAAACGGTACCTGCATCTGAGTGGTGAAAAATCCCATCACCTTCACTGTGAACAAAGCCGCTACACCACAGACCTGCACTCCTGTGCTTCAGCAGCCCTGTTTCAACTTCCCTTTAAAGAAAAATGTCTGCTAAATGTTTCCTTTTGTTTTCTTAATTTACATCTGATATTACAAAAAGGGTAACTGAAAGAATAGTTTGTCTTGGAATAAATAAAGTACTCAGGTAAGCCAGCAATGTCTGTGAACTGCATGATCAATTCCGTGATCAGGCAGAGGAGCCCTGCGCGTCCACATTGATCTTAAAACGCAAATCTGGACACAACTAATCTTCACATAAATATAATAAGTAGAGCATTGATTTTTCCCTTGCGATCATATGAAAAATTAACTACAGTGATGGTAGTGAAGCAATATCATGTTATTTGAAGGTAGACTGTGATAAGTTAAAGAAACATACTGTAATCTCTGAAGCAACCACACACACACACACACACACACACACAAGGGTCTAGCTAAAAGTCAATAGAGGAGATAAAATGAAATCCTGGAAGGCAGGAAAGGAGGAGGAGAGGAACAAAGAATTGTTGGGGCAGATACGAAGCGAAGATGGTAGGCTTGAATCCGATCGTGCTGAGAGCCCAGCACGTCTTATTTAAGACAGACCAATGGTGGGACCTCCCTGCTCCATGCTTCCCATGCAGGGGGAGCGGGCTTGATCCCTACTTGGAGAACTAAAATCCCAAACGCCATGTGGCACAGCCAGAAAATAAACTAGAATTTTTTAAGGATGTTAAACCTATGTCAATATATTTTAATGTGTGTCTGTCTCCATCTCACATGTGCCAAGTGGTCACTGGCCCCACGTGGAAGGAAAAGCTCACTGGATAATTCTCGACTCCAGTTACATCAGCGAAGTCCCCCAGTAGAGACTACTGCGGCGGGCGCAACCGCACTGAGGCTGACGTCGCAGAGGGAGACGTTATCCCCTATATACTCATTTGCTCCCCACCTAACTGCTCTTGTGAGCCTGAAACACCTACCTGGTGCCCTAAAAAGGCAAGACTGAATAAAGAAAAGGTATGACGTTAGTCACAGAGCTTCCCAGGTGGAGCTAGTGGTAAAGAACCCGCCTGCCAGGGTAGGAGATAGGGTTAGATCCCTGGGTCGGGAAGATCCCCTGGAGAAGGAGAAGGAAATGGCAACCCACTCTGGTATCCTTGCCTGGAAAATTCCACGGACAGAGGAGTCTGGTGGGCTACAGTCCATGGGGCCAAAAAGAGTTGAACACGATTGAAGCGACTTAGCACACCCTCAAGACACTAGTCACACACGCACGTGCACAGGAAAATCAGTAAGCTAACTTAATCAGCTACTTAATCAGTAACGTTAGAAGGAACGTTGACATGATGTCCACACAGATATTTAAGAATCAATTTCTAGATCTCCTGAACACGATAATACAGCAACATTTTTATAGCAAAGCAGACTGAATTCCCGTGATAAATAATCCCCAGTCCCACACAGGCAGGAGCCTTGACGAATTTCTGCTTTAATAACTAGAGGGTTTAATTACAAAGCTGATGAGTTATGACCCTCGCTCCCGGACTCCCCCATCTCTGCTCCCAACCCCCGGTTCTACCGCCTCATACACAAGTAACTCCCCTGGGACAGCAGAGGTCAGAGACTGTGCCTGGACGTCCTGGAAAGTCACATGATTGCCGAGGGCACGCTTCTTTTCCATTTGCTATGAACATGGGCAGAACCAACTCCCCACCCCAGCAACCGTGAACAAAAGCGATTGCTGGGCTATTCACCTATTACTAGAGTTTGGGGCTAAAACAAATGATTGTTATTACCAGGTTATAAACCCTTAAAAAAAATCCCTAATGGAAATGCTAACAGCTCATTAGCTGTAATGAGGGCCATCCTACAGGACATGGCAGCGCAGACAGTGCAGACAGACGGCCACTGCGCTAACACAGCCCTTCAGCGACAAGGAGGGGGGGCGGCCAGGACGGTCAGCACTGCCCTGATGTCAGGACCCACCCCTCCTGGTTCCCAGGTCGGCCCTGCACCCCCAGCTTATTCATACCACCTCCTTGTAGCCAAAGAGAGGTCAACACACCTGTGGGGCAGCTGATAAAGAGGGGGCCTGCAGGGACTTCCCTGGCAACCCAGAGGCTAAGACTCCACGCTTCCACTGCAGGGGACACAGGTTTGATCCCTGGTCCAGGAACTAAGATCCTACAAGCCATACGCTGTGGCCAAAAAAAGAGACAGGACCCCAGCTCTGGGCACCAGCAGGCTTGAGACGTTAGCCTCAGACATCAGACAGCAGGCCGGGCCTGTGATTTCGAACAAGCCACTCACTGTCAAACTATTTCTGGCAACTGTTTACCTTCATGAAAGTACTCATCCCCTGGGGCAGGGCCAGAGCTCAAAGGAGAAGTGTGGTCAGCTGCTAAAAGGATGCGCGCCTAGGACACAAGGGAGAAGAACAGTTAGATGAGTTCTAGGAAATAGTCCCAGGGCCATGAAAGTGATAACGTGTTCTTTCAGAGCATCGATTAATTTTAATTCCGAAAGCTCAAAGCCACTATTTAAGGGAAATAATTGCTAATATTCCCCAAAGAGAGATCCCCTGGAAGGCTGACCAGAGCAAGTGTGCCAAGGTTCTAACTGTGCCGGAATATAAAGATCAGAAAGCAGAGTAAGGCTGGTCTGCGTCCCCTCAAGTCGGCGGTGGGAATCCGCGGGCCAAGAATGGTGGCCACACTGAGTAGGTCTTACCCAGGCCCTTCCTAAATTGTCGTTGCTCCATCTTGGAGGATTTGGCTCACGACAGTCACCCTCGGATTACAGCCACGGTCACCCTCAGGCTCTGACCTCAGTCACCCCTGGATTACGACACGGTCGCCCTCAGGCTCTGGCCTCAGTCACCCCTGGATTACGACACAGTCACCCTCAGGCTCTGGCCTCAGTCACCCCTGGATTACGACCACAGTCGCCCTCAGGCTCTGACCTCAGTCACCCCTGGATTACGACACAGTCACCCTCAGGCTCTGGCCTCAGTCACCCCTGGATTACGACACGGTCGCCCTCAGGCTCTGACCTCAGTCACCCCTGGATTACGACACAGTCACCCTCAGGCTCTGGCCTCAGTCACCCCTGGATTACGACCACAGTTGCCCTCAGGCTCTGACCTCAGTCACCCCTGGATTACAACACGGTCACCCTCAGGCTCTGACCTCAGTCACCCCTGGATTACGACACGGTCGCCCTCAGGCTCTGACCTCAGTCACCCCTGGATTACGACACAGTCACCCTCAGGCTCTGGCCTCAGTCACCCCTGGATTACGACCACAGTTGCCCTCAGGCTCTGACCTCAGTCACCCCTGGATTACAACACGGTCACCCTCAGGCTCTGACCTCAGTAACCCCTGGATTACGACACAGTCGCCCTCATGCTCTGGCCTCAGTCACCCCTGGATTACGACACAGTCGCCCTCAGGCTCTGGCCTCAGTCACCCCTGGATTACGACACGGTCGCCCTCAGGCTCTGGCCTCAGTCACCCCTGGATTACGACACGGTCGCCCTCAGGCTCTGGCCTCAGTCACCCCTGGATTACGACACAGTCACCCTCAGGCTCTGGCCTCAGTCACCCCTGGATTACGACACGGTCGCCCTCAGGCTCTGGCCTCAGTCACCCCTGGATTACGACCACAGTTGCCCTCAGGCTCTGACCTCAGTCACCCCTGGATTACAACACGGTCACCCTCAGGCTCTGACCTCAGTCACCCCTGGATTACGACACGGTCACCCTCAGGCTCTGGCCTCAGTCACCCCTGGATTACGACCACAGTTGCCCTCAGGCTCTGACCTCAGTCACCCCTGGATTACAACACGGTCACCCTCAGGCTCTGACCTCAGTTACCCCTGGATTACGACACGGTCGCCCTCAGGCTCTGACCTCAGTCACCCCTGGATTACGACACGGTCGCCCTCAGGCTCTGGCCTCAGTCACCCCTGGATTACGACCACAGTTGCCCTCAGGCTCTGACCTCAGTCACCCCTGGATTACAACACGGTCACCCTCAGGCTCTGGCCTCAGTCACCCCTGGATTACGACACGGTCGCCCTCAGGCTCTGACCTCAGTCACCCCTGGATTACAACACGGTCACCCTCAGGCTCTGGCCTCAGTCACCCCTGGATTACGACACAGTCGCCCTCAGGCTCTGGCCTCAGTCACCCCTGGATTACGACACAGTCACCCTCAGGCTCTGGCCTCAGTCACCCCTGGATTACGACCACAGTCACCCTCAGGCTCTGACCTCAGTCACCCCTGGATTACGACACGGTCACCCTCAGGCTCTGGCCTCAGTCACCCCTGGATTACGACACGGTCGCCCTCAGGCTCTCGCCTCAGTCACCCCTGGATTACGACACGGTCGCCCTCAGGCTCTGACCTCAGTCACCCC
Source organism: Ovis canadensis (assembly GCF_042477335.2). NCBI lineage: Eukaryota > Metazoa > Chordata > Mammalia > Artiodactyla > Bovidae > Ovis > Ovis canadensis. The sequence goes on from NC_091256.1 coordinate 89,890,427, forward strand.
TGGATTACGACACAGTCACCCTCAGACTCTGGCCTCAGTCACCCCTGGATTACGACACAGTCACCCTCAGGCTCTGGCCTCAGTCACCCCTGGATTACGACCACAGTCGCCCTCAGGCTCTGACCTCAGTCACCCCTGGATTACGACACGGTCGCCCTCAGGCTCTGGCCTCAGTCACCCCTGGATTACGACCACAGTCACCCTCAGGCTCTGGCCTCAGTCACCCCTGGATTACGACCACAGTCACCCTCAGGCTCTGGCCTCAGTCACCCCTGGATTACGACACGGTCGCCCTCAGGCTCTGGCCTCAGTCACCCCTGGATTACGACACGGTCGCCCTCAGGCTCTCGCCTCAGTCACCCCTGGATTACGACACGGTCGCCCTCAGGCTCTGACCTCAGTCACCCCTGGATTACGACACAGTCGCCCTCAGGCTCTGGCCTCAGTCACCCCTGGATTACGACACGGTCACCCTCAGGCTCTGGCCTCAGTTACCCCTGGATTACGACACGGTCACCCTCAGGCTCTGGCCTCAGTCACCCCTGGATTACGACACGGTCGCCCTCAGGCTCTGGCCTCAGTCACCCCTGGATTACGACACGGTCGCCCTCAGGCTCTGGCCTCAGTCACCCCTGGATTACGACACGGTCGCCCTCAGGCTCTGGCCTCAGTCACCCCTGGATTACGACACAGTCACCCTCAGGCTCTGGCCTCAGTCACCCCTGGATTACGACCACAGTCGCCCTCAGGCTCTGACCTCAGTCACCCCTGGATTACGACACGGTCGCCCTCAGGCTCTGGCCTCAGTCACCCCTGGATTATGACCACAGTCGCCCTCAGGCTCTGACCTCAGTCACCCCTGGATTACGACACGGTCGCCCTCAGGCTCTGACCTCAGTCACCCTTGGATTACGACACAGTTGCCCTCAGGCTCTGGCCTCAGTCGCCCCTGGATTACGACACGGTCGCCCTCAGGCTCTGGCCTCAGTCACCCCTGGATTACGACACAGTCACCCTCAGGCTCTGGCCTCAGTCACCCCTGGATTACGACACGGTCGCCCTCAGGCTCTGACCTCAGTCACCCCTGGATTACGACACGGTCGCCCTCAGGCTCTGGCCTCAGTTACCCCTGGATTACGACACGGTCGCCCTCAGGCTCTGGACTCAGTCACCCCTGGATTACGACACGGTCGCCCTCAGGCTCTGGCCTCAGTCACCCCTGGATTACGACACAGTCACCCTCAGGCTCTGGCCTCAGTCACCCCTGGATTACGACACAGTCACCCTCAGGCTCTGGCCTCAGTCACCCCTGGATTACGACACGGTCACCCTCAGGCTCTGGCCTCAGTCACCCCTGGATTACGACACGGTCGCCCTCAGGCTCTGGCCTCAGTCACCCCTGGATTACGACATAGTCGCCCTCATGCTCTGGCCTCAGTCACCCCTGGATTACGACACGGTCGCCCTCAGGCTCTGACCTCAGTCACCCCTGGATTACGACACGGTCGCCCTCAGGCTCTGACCTCAGTCACCCCTGGATTACGACACAGTCGCCCTCAGGCTCTGACCTCAGTTACCCCTGGATTACGACACGGTCGCCCTCAGGCTCTGACCTCAGTCACCCCTGGATTACGACACGGTCACCCTCAGGCTCTGGCCTCAGTCACCCCTGGATTACGACACAGTCACCCTCAGGCTCTGGCCTCAGTTACCCCTGGATTACGACACGGTCACCCTCAGGCTCTGGCCTCAGTCACCCCTGGATTACGACACAGTCACCCTCAGGCTCTGGCCTCAGTTACCCCTGGATTACGACACGGTCACCCTCAGGCTCTGGACTCAGTCACCCCTGGATTACGACACGGTCGCCCTCAGGCTCTGGCCTCAGTCACCCCTGGATTACGACACAGTCGCCCTCATGCTCTGGCCTCAGTCACCCCTGGATTACGACACGGTCGCCCTCAGGCTCTGACCTCAGTCACCCTTGGATTACGACACGGTCGCCCTCAGGCTCTGACCTCAGTCACCCTTGGATTACGACACAGTTGCCCTCAGGCTCTGGCCTCAGTCGCCCCTGGATCACGACACGGTCGCCCTCACCTTATGTTAGAGCAGCAGACACCCAGGCCCAGGGCCTGTCCTCCATATGGAAGTCCTGTCACACTCTTCTCACCGCCGCCTCCAGGGAAAGCCCCTCATGTGACTTTGCAACCCTAGGTGCAGACCGTGGAGTCCTGAAAAGCCACAGCCCATGGTACGCCATCAACCCACACAGGTGCCTGCTCTTTAATCTCTTTAAACTCCGTTTTGATCCTCGACTCACTCCCACTCACCTCCCCCCGACCCACAGCAGCCGCTGAGGGGTTGAATGTGGATTTTTTTCTGGATACTCAGACACTGCTGTTTGGGTTCACACCTTTTTCTTTTTGCTCAGCTGCCTCTGACCCAGTATCTCTTGTGCTCATTTGCAAGCCGGTCCGTGCTTGTCTGTTCTCATCGCCTACACACTGTAAGTGAGGGCAGAGGTAGCGACTCTGTGTTCCCAGCGTCCGTCTCACATTTCTTCCCGGTCTTTGGTCATCTTTTTTTCTTATCTCCCTGCACCCCCAGCACGTGACCACTCCTCACAGCACGGGCAAGGTCTGTGTACACAACTCCTCCAGACCACTCACTCCCTTAAATTTATGGATATGTATGGTTTTTCCCGTGGTCATGTATGGATGCGAGAGTTGGACTGTGAAGAAGGCTGAGCGCCGAAGAACTGATGCTTTTGAACTGTGGTGTTGGAGAAGACTCTTGAGAATCCCTTGGACTGCAAGGAGATCCAACCAGTCCATTCTGAAGGAGATCAGCCCTGGGATTTCTTTGGCGGGAATGACGCTAAAGCTGAAACTCCAGTACTTTGGCCACCTCATGTGAAGAGTTGACTCATTGGAAAAGACTCTGATGCTGGGAGGGATTGGGGGCAGGAGGAGAAGGGGACGACTGAGGATGAGATGGCCGGGTGGCATCACGGACTCGATGGACGTGAGTCTGAGTGAACTCCGGGAGATGGTGATGGACAGGGAGGCCTGGCGTGCTGCGATTCATGGGGTTGCAAAGAGTCGGACACAACTGAGCAACTGAACTGAACTGAACTGAAAGATGTGCGGTGGCGGTGTTGTTCGTAAAGACGTGTGTGGGTACGACATAGGATCTGGTTCGGTGGAAGTGGGTTCACAAGCCACGTCTCTGCCCCTCACTCTTCTCACGTAGGGTCGCTTCACGGCCACCTTTCTAGGTCAGTAGATGTGTGCCTCATGCATCGTGTTTAATCGTTGCATAATATTTCCTGGTACAGATGCCCAGCTGTTCCGTCTGCCCTTCCCTTACAGATGGGCAGGGGGCTTGTGCTCAGTGTTTCACCACCACAACCAGAGCTGCAGGAAGTATCTGTGTACGTGAGCTCACACATGTGGGTCCTGACCCTAGGACCCTGCATGCATTTTCCACTGATTCGATGGTATTCGATTATATACCACCTTCCTCTCCTTACTTTCTCCGCCATGCTCCAGGCCTTGGAGAGCCAGCGACGCGGTAATCACAGGCCTGATCTGTTGATGCTACAGGGCGCCCATTACCCCAGCCGGTTTAACACTGTAGCAACACAAGGCGTACGGTTCATTCAACAGAACTGCTGCTGAAAAGCTCATGTGCTTAACAGTAGAGCACCAAAAGGAAAAACAGTAATTCTGCCTTTTTTCAAACTCTCAACAAGTTCGATTTTGGAAAACTTCTATGACCCGGGGCACAGAGAGAAGGGGGAGACAGCCAAGGAGGGCTCACACTTGTTGAGAATCTACCGTGTGCCAGCTCTTTAGAAAAATCTTATTTGGTGCACAACACAAGCCCTTAGGGTATTATCTTATCCACTGATCAGATGAGGAAGCTGAGGGCTGGAGGTTCGCCGAAAGTTCTCCTTGAGCTGGGGCGGGGGCGCAAGGGTCCCAAGCCAGGCCCACCTGCTCCTGAGCCTCTGCGCTTCTCGCGCCTCTGCCTGAGCTTCAACCCAGACAAACGTCTCACTTTTCTGAAAAGGATTCATGAGTGTCAGGGGGCGGGGGAGTGAGCAGGCCACAGGAAGCACGAAACGTATCACAAGGGAGGACTTCCCTGGGCTCCAGTGATTACGAATCCACCGGCCAGTGCAGGAGACACGGCTCTATCCCTGGCACGGGAAGACCTCACCTGCCACGGGGCAGCTCCACCCATGTGTCACAGCGACACAGCCTGTGCTCCGGAGCCCCAGAGCTGCAGCGACCAGAGGCCCCTCACCCGGAGTCGGTGCCCCACAGTGAGAGAAAGCCAGCCGCCAAGAAGCCCGCCCACCACCAGGAAGGGCAGCCCCCTCAGCGCAAGCTGAGAGCTGCCCACAGCGCAGTGAGGACCCAGCACTGCCCGAAACAAGCAAGCAGATCATCTGTCTTAAAAAGCTGCACAAAGTCGCCAATGGACAGTCTCATCCAAGGACTCTGAGAACACTGGACCACAGATACTCTTCCCGGCAAAAATTACTGGGCTTAAATGAAAGTCCCAAGAAGCTCCGACCAGCCGGGATCCCACAGCCATCCCAGGGATCGCGTCCAGCACTGGGCTTCCTCTTCCCCAATGCATGGGTGCGATCTGGCCACACGCTGTAGTCAGGGTATGTAAGGACCCCAGAAACCATCACAGCACTGTCAGCAGAAAAGCCCGAAAGGAGCAGATGACATGGTTCAGCACGGATGAGACACAGAGGAATGTTAAGAGTTTACACAGTTTTCCACCAAAGGCTCCAAAGTCAGAACAGGGGCCACGTGATTGCTGAGGTTTTTTTTATTTTTAAAAATCTGGCTGTGCCAGGTCTTCGTTGCAACAAGTGGGACCATCACTGCAGCATGTAGGACCTAGTTCCTCCACCAGGGATCGAACGCAGGCCCCTGCATCAGGATGGCGGAGTCTTAACCACTGCACCACCAGGGAAGCCCCTCACTGAGACGAAAGTGAGCCGAGACCCAGCACTTCACAGGGGGCCGTGGGTTCCGTCCACACCACCAATCAGGCAACCGACTGGCTCTGGGTTGTGAGGAGGATGAGGCAGCTGAAGAGAAACCCAGGAGCCCTGAGGGAGACAGGAGCACAGGAAACGCACGCCGTCTGACCCATCTGACAACTGGTGGAGAGCCTCCGACCTGAAGGGCTCTCGGGCCCCCAGGGAAGAGGCAAGTGCGACGGAAAGCACAGGGCAGGCAGACAGAAGCCAGCTCAAAGCCGGAAGCGGCATGGAGGCGCCTCCCGGGGGGGCCAGTGCGTAAGACCTCACCTTCCAGGGCAGGGGCTGCGGGTTCTGGCCCTGGTCAGGGGGCTAAGATCCCACACGCCTCTCGCCCCAAAATCCAAAACTTAAAACAGAAGCACTATCGCAACAAATTCAATGAAGACTTTAAAGGCGGTCTGCATCCAGCGTGTGCATAGACATACACACACAGACGGGATTCTCCCTGCGGAGCCACGAGGGCCTCACAGAAGAGACGGCCTCTGGCCAAGACCTCGAAGGAGGACCAGGACCTAACGGACACCCTGACGTCCGACGTTCATCACCAGGTCACTGGGGCCAGCTGCTCCGGCAGCTTCGTGTGCGGTATGCCATCCACGCGTCAGAACCGTGATCGCAGACCTTGTGTGTGTTAAAGGTGTTACAGGGTTAAGAAAACGAGGCTCAGAGAGGTTAGTCAACATGTCCTCAAAGTCACGGGTAAGTAGTAGGACAGAAATGGATCCAGGTCTTTTTTACTCCAAAAAGTCTAGGTTCCCTCTATTCACCTATGTTCAGCGCTCTTTCAGTATCCCCCTCTCCAAAAACAGGTGGGTAAGGGGAGAGACCCCTGGAGAAGGAAACGGCAGCCCAGTCCAAGATTCTCGCCTGGGAAACCCCATGGACAGAGGAGCCTGGCGGGCTGCAGAGTCGGTCGCAACTGTGGCTGAACACACAAGGGGAGAGGACCCGGAGAAAACGGTTTCAAGAAGCCTTGGAATCGAGACGGTGCCTTTGGATGGCAGCCACTAGGGGGCGGTAGAGAAGAGAAGAGGCTGTGATCTCCGGGAGGGACAGCAGGCTGGCGGTGGGCCCACTGTCTTTAAGGATCATTCTAAGGTTGTTTGACTCTTTCAATTGCGGTGAAATTCACCTAACCTAACATGAACTATTTCCACGTGGCCAGAGCAGGGGCATCTAGGACAGTCACGGGCTAAGCAACCACCCTGCGTCTAGTTCCGCAACATTTCCCTCATCCCCACATAAAACCACACCTGCGGGACATCCATCTCCTCCCGTCCAGCCCCCGGCTCCCCGGCCTGCCTTCTGTCTCTGCCAGGTCTGGACCTTCCCTATGGGGGCCCTCGGTGTCCGGCTCCTCTCACTTGACACAGTGCTCTCGAGGTTCACGTCGTAGCAGGAGTCAGGGTTCCATCCCTTCTCGTGGCCAAAGGATATTCCACCGTGTGGACGCACCACGATTTCTCGAGCCAGTCACTTGCTGATGGACGTTTGGGTGCTTCTACCTTTGGGCTCCTGGGAACAGAGCAGCTGTGAACACTGGAGGAGGTCATAGCAGCTTTTAACTGATCCGTGCTGGAGAAAGACAAGTAAGGGTTAGGAGAGTGAAAGGGACCAAACTGCCTACTAAGTGCCAGCGCCCCCCATCATCGAGACAACCAGGAATGCCCCAAAGTTTCCAAAGCGCCCTCGGCGGGGGCCGCTGCGTCGCCCACCCACTCCCTCTTGCGCAGAAGAGGCGGGCGGAGCACACACTCTGCCCAGAAAGAAATCTAATCAGACTCGCGCCACACACTGCTCACCAGAATCCACCAATGAAACGTCAGATGTGACCAGAATCCACCAATGAAACGCCAGGTGCGCCTCACACCGCTCACCAAAATCCACCAATGAAACGTCAGATGTGGAAATGAAGGCAAATTAAAACAAAACACAAACTTTAAAGGAAAACGTACTTGAAGACTGATCTAATCACAGGTGAGGAATCTTTTCTAAACCTAAACCCTGTGATTTTCCTTAGAAATCACAAAGGAAATTAATTGACTACAAAAACTGTTACATTTTTGGATGGAAGAAAGAAAAGGAGAAAGAAGGGAGGGAAGGAGGGAAAAGGAGGAAGCAGGAAAAAATTTTTCCATAAGCATTAAAGTATCTTATTTTAAAAGAGATTTTACAGATTGATTAAAAAGAAAAAAAGCAAAACCAAGTGAATAACGCCCCTGAACCATACACTCCAAATGGTTAAGATGGCTTAAAAGTTAAAGGAAAAAGAAAACTAAGACGTTAATGACAAGGAAAGATTCCGAAATTAATAATAGAAACTAGAAATTCTAGATGAGACAAAATATAGTTTCATGAACACACTTTTAATGTTTGAACCTCAACAGTAATTAAAGAAATCCAGAATAAGTTTTCATATGTAACCGATAAGATTAGCACAAATTTGAATCGGTGGTGCTTAAGCCATGGCTTGGTTCTGATAAGACAGCAATTCTCAGTGTGGGCGTAAAGCGTACAAGCTCTGCAGCACACACTCTGGTAGCACCTGCAGCGAGACGTCTGCTGCCATGATGAGCCAGTCCTGGAGCCTCCCTCCATCAGAAGCCCTTCCTTCCCGGGGAGAAGAGCCCAGCCCGCACCGGGAGTCAGCTCTCACATTGGAGGCCCGGGCCCCACCCAGGGCTGAGAGGACCTGGCTGTGCTCTCGCCTCCGCTTGGCTTCATTTACTGGCTCCAGCCCCACAGCAGAGACGGTGCCCCCAGCCCCGGCAACACCATCCTTGGAGCGACAGTCCTGGAGAACAGAGCCCAGATCTTCAACCGGTAGCCATCCCGCCAGAGGGACTCTGGTAGGCCCAGCGTGATCACCTTCTGTGACCTGGAGGGTGGGGTCGCGCTGACTAGCCAGCTCACTCAGAAGATGTGAAGGCTGGAAAACTTAGTTTAACTAGACCACACCAGTATCAGGCTCCCCAGGTGTCCCTGGTGGTAAAGAATTCACCTGCCAACGTAGGAGACGCAAGAAACATGGGTTCGATCCCTGAGTGGGGAAGATCCCCTGGAGGAGGGCATGGCAGGATAATCCCATGGATAAAGGAGCCTGGTGGGCTACTGTCCAGGGGTCCCAGAGAGTCAGACACGACTGGAGCGACTTAGCACGCACGCACACAAGAATCACGGGGCTGGGTGTGGGGGGCTCAGAACAAGAGGCAATCGAAAACCACTCTGAGTTGCCCAACAGTGTAAAGGCATGGAGGGCCGCTGAACTGTACAGTTAAATATGGTTAAAGTAATATGGTTTATATTAACGCGACTTTCCCCGCATACAAAAACAATCATTTTTTAAAAAGGACAAAATTCACCTTGCAGAATTTTACTGAATATGTTTAAAATCTTAAAAAACTCAAAATGACTCTTTCTTGGGGTGATGTTATGGATGGCTTTTCTTTTCTGTATTTTCATGTATTTTCCACATTTTCTTCAATGAGCATGTATCTTTTTAAAAATCAGGGAACATATATCTTCCAAAGGGGAACTGAAAACTGTATGTCTATGACACATAAATCCTGGGGCCAGGGGCTCTACTTTTAATGAACTAGGCTTTTCCATTCCTTATTCAGGTTTTCTACACTGTGCATGTGGCATTGAAATAGTGTGTTTAAAAAAACAACAAGAAACAGGATTCTTTTAAGGATCCTTTCCTGACGGCAGGGGCTTTACTCTGCTCGAGTCTTATGATCCAGGATCCAGGGAACTGCTCTCACGGTTTCTTTTACAGTTGGAACTCTCACCACCAACGGCACTCCAGGACTGCTTGCTGCGAGTTCAGCAACTAATGACACGCAGTAAGATTGGTGTCATGCAAAACGAGGGGCCCAGCCCAGTCGAACGATAAACGGTTTCCCTATTTACGCAGGTAGAGGGAGGAGCTGAGGCAGCTGGCGAATTTAGCAGTTTTCCCCCTCTCAGATGAAACGGGAGAGCAGGTGACGGAGCCCAGGGCTGAGGGCGCTGGCCCCGCCCGACCCTTCAGGGCCAGCACGCGTGGGGCGGGATCAGACAGAGGCAAGTTCCGGAATATTCCCAACTCAAAGTCCATGGACCAGGCAAGAGACTGTGGAGCCAGAGCCTGACGTGCCAGCGTCCGGTGTGTCGAGGAACGTCCTCCCCGCCCGGGGGATGTCCCGAGACCCCAGGCCCCCGCAGGCAGGCGGCCCACGCCTGGCTCCGTCCTCGCCCCACCGCAGCGCGGAGGCCCCTTCCCACTAACTGCGGCAGTCACAATGCCGCGGTGCAGCCCCTCACAGCCTCGGCGGGGCAGCGGGGCGGAGGGCCGAGCCCCGGAGACCTGCAGGGTCACCTGCGGGAGCCGGGTCGCTCCGGAGGCAGGGCTCGGGGGCCAGCTGGGGCCGAGTCTGAGCCCGTCAGCCACCCGACCTGCGCGCCGTGTGCACGGGGAGGGCACCTTTGCCCGTCACTCAGAAGCACCCCCTGTGCGGCAGAGCCCTTCCTTGTCCCTTTCCAGGCTTCACACAGAGACCTTAGTCTGCTTTCTATCAAGACCCTTAATCCACCCCCAGCTCCAGCATAGGCTTTATTTATCCACAAAAGGTACATAATGGCTGTTCTTTATCAACGGAACCAAAATCTAGCCCGGGGTTAAGGGGGCTTCCCAGGTGGCGCTCGTGGTAAAGAACCCGCCCCGCCCGCCAATGCAGGAAACAGGAGACGCGAGTTTGACCCCTGGGTGGGGAAGACCCCCTGGAGGAGGGCATGGCGACCCACTCCAGGACTCTTGCCTAGAGAATCCCACGGACAGAGGAGCCCGGAGGGCTACAGTCCATGGGGTCAAGGGTGAGCTGCACAAGACTGAGCGCCTTTCACACACACGGAATCCCGTCAGCCCAGCTTCATCTGACCAGGGACCTCTCCTTCCCACGAGTGCACCACACCGAGCCGTAATTCTCTGTCTAGTGAAAACATCAACCCCTTTTACATATTTATTACAAATAATTTATTCATTATTATAAAATGCTTTTGATCGTTTATTGCTTAGTAATAAACATCAGTTACCAACAATGAGATAAGTATTCTCAAGAAATAGTCAACATACAGATGCAGAAAAAAACAAAAGATACAGACTCAGCATTCCAGTACTTATATATGTTTAAATTATCCAGTGACAATCTAAGATGTTTATAATGATTTTTAATGTTCACAGTCAGGAAGCTTGAGGAGGTACCCAAGCCAATAACTCTCATTCGTACAGATCCTGAAAGCAGGTGCCAGAGCAGCAAGCATAGGAGGGCTCACTCCCCCGGCGTCCTGCCTGTCACGGCGTATGGAAACTGCAGCCGCGGTCACACTGTTTTAAAGCGACAGGTAAAGAGGGGCAGGCAGTGTTGTAATCGCCCCTATGCGTCTGGGAGCTAGCCAGCCTTCGTTTTGTTTCATGAGATCAACATGATCATCTGATTCATGAAACGACTCCTTCCATTCTAAATAAATTAATCTTGGTTATTCCCCTTAATAACATATACTGGTGCACATATAAACCAAGACAGGATTTGCTAAATGATTATTGATAGCTGTGGGCAAAAGAGCCGTACCAGAGGAGGCACGGGCTGTGGCTTCACCTCTATCGCAAGCTCAGGCCGTTTTACTTAATATTCCCGGTCTCTCCACTCCAGCAGCCAGAGAGCCTCAGCTGCAGGCCTGGCTGAGTTAAGTCAGGTACCACTCACTGCATTTCCAGGCAAGTGAGACAAATGAATCCTTTCCATTGAACCACCTTCTCCAAACTCTATTCACACGGATGGCTTCACTGCGTGAGCAGGGCAAGTGTGGCAATCACCCAGGAGGATTCCAGAGTTCTACTCCCCAGAGCAAATGACAACGCAGGGGATCACCTCGCGACCCCGCCAAAACAGAAGCCCCAGATCCCAAGAACCTGCTTGCACGGAGGCCCATAGCAGTTGTCAAATGACCTTCCCGGTCTGCTGTAAAATCCATTCCACAGGAAGACCCTTGTGTGTGCATGCTAAGTCACTTCAGTCGTGCCCAACTCTTTGTGACCCGGCCAGGCTCCTCTGTCCATGGGATTCTCCAGGCAAGACTACTGGAGGGGGTTGCCATGCCCTTCTCCAGGGGGTCTTCCCAACCCAGGGATCGAACAGGCATCTCCTACGTCTCCTGAATTGGCAGGTGAGTTCTTTACCACTTGCTCCACTTGGAAAACCCAGGAAAACACTTAGAAATTGGTAAAAATGTGGCATGCATTTAAAATGTAAATAAATATGATCACCTTCAAATCAATACTAGGAATTTAACAACTAACCACCAAATCAGAATCGTTAGAAGTACAGAAGCTCGCATCTAAACCATTGTGGGGCTTACGTGGAGGACGGAGAAGAGCAACAGATCAGTGGGCCGGGTCCCCCACAGGCCAGGCCAGGGTAGGACCCCGGGAATGTCTTGTTCAGATTACTACCACCAGTACTTACAAGCGGGTAGTGAAGGTGAGAGTCGCGCAGTCATGTCCCACTCTTCGCGACCCCCTGAACCATACAGTTTATGGAATCCTCCAGGCCAGAATACTGGAGTGGGTAGCCTTTCCCATCTCCAGGGGATCTTCCCAACCCAGGGACTGAACCCAGGTCTCCCACACTGCAGGTGGATTCTTTACCAGCTGAGCCACCAGGGAAGCCCAGGAATACTGGAGCGGGCAGCCTGTGCCTTCTCCAGGGGATCTTCCCGACCCAGGAATTGAACCAGGGTCTCCTGCATTGCAGATGGATTCTTTACCATCCGAGCCACCAGGGAAGCCCACGGGCAGGTAAAGGACCCCCCGTGCCGGGTGAGCTGGAAGACAACTACACCTGCTCACTGTCTAAGACCAGCAATGACTCCTGTTCCCTGACAAATAGTATACTGAATCTGGTCACTTTGCCAAGAGGCAGTGGAAGCCTGGACATTCCAGAGCATCTGAGCCATAAAAACACCAACACAACAAATGTGGGCCTATCACCACGTGGTCAGTTACGTATAAATTAAAGTTATTGTGTCCGCAAGAGGCAGGGAGCAAAACTGATAGAAAGCAAGGCTAAAGGGAGCAGGAACCATGAGTGTCCTGCCCTAAAGGGAGAGCTGTGCAGGACGAGAGGTCGCGTCTATACTCCAAATTAGCTGCATATCAACAGTTAAGAAAACCGCAGTTAGTAAAATTAACAAAAGTTGCTTAATATCAACAACTAGCTACAGTTAATATCAGTGATTAAAACGGAGATATCCTACTTCAGACCAGTGTTCACTTAAGTGAAAAAACAGTAGTTTCTGATACTAAAAAGTTTACTGTTTAATTAAATGAGTTAAGCCAAGTGAAAGTGATTTGTAAGCAGCACAATTGCTTCATAGATAACAGTCAACCCTGACTGCTCATTGGAAGGACTGATGCTGAAGCTGAAGCTCCCATACTTTGGCCATTTGATGTGAAGAGCCCCTGATGCTGGGAAAGATTGAGGGCAGGAGGAGAAGGGGACGACAGAGGATGAGATGGTTGGATGGCATCACCGACTCAATGGATATGAATTTGAGTATGCTCCAGGAGTTGGTGATGGACAGGGAGGCCTGGCGTGCTGCAGTCCATGGGGTTACAAAGAGTCTGGCATGATTTAGTAACTGAACAACAACATTCTACTTCACAGTCTTCAAAACTGGCAATTCAACTCCTGGTAGAGATTAACTAATGATTTTTCTGACTTGGACTGTGCCAAATTTGCTTCTAAAAAAGCGTAAGAATAAAATTGTACCCGCAGAACTTTTTCTCCACTAAAACAGTCACCCCACCCCTAGCCTCCACCCTGCCATTCAGCTGGGCCACTCTGGGCCCCTTGACCTCTGGGAAACCAAGACCCCCCCAAGCTGTGTTTTCTACCCAATGTATTTCACCTAATAGATAGCCAATGATTGTTAGATGCACCATTATCTTTTGGGCCTCAAAGGAAAAAAAGTAAAAGTAAAAAAAAAAAAAAAAGGCCAAATCTAAGCTTATCACAGTTTCAAAGATGAAGATAGAGACCATGTACATTTCCAAAATCAGCGTGATCAATATGGTCTACCTGAAATGCTAGTCCTCCTGACCCAGCGTCACCACCCGGCCTGAGCCCAAACGCAGCAAGCAGGCACCGTCCCTCCCCGCGCCCCTCCTCTGCTGCCCCCAGTCCCTGCCCCACCCCACTGCCAAAGCCGCAGTCTCTCCAGCGCAAGTCTGACCTTCCAGTACAAATCCCATCTCTCTCGGCTTAAAAGACCTCACTCCGCAGGCAGGGTCTCCAAGGCCCCGAATGCTCTGACTTCCGTTGGTCCCCAGCCTCACCCCTCAGAGCAGCTTCTCGGTCAACTTCTCGCCCTCATCATGTCCCATCCCACCCTTCTCGGTTCTTCAAATGCTGGGCCATCACCACCTCCAGCTCCCACACAGCCCGCTTCCCCCGGGAGCTCCCTCTCCTGCTTCTCTGCCTTGTCCACTATGCCTGCATTCAAACCCCTCCCCAGCCCTGGCCCCCAGGACAGGCCCCTGTGACCGGCCCCCAGGCCCTCTGTGCAATGTCTGCCCTTTGTACATCTGCAATGATGGACTTTGTTATCAGTTTAACAAGGTGTCTTTCCAACTCGCAGTCCTGCGATGTCTGGGGTTCGTTTCCATCAGAGCGGATCCCCCAGCGTCCAGCACAAGGTCTGATACGTGCAGGGTGCTCTGTGTTTATTGACTGACCAAAAATCGTGAATCACATCACAGCCAGGGCAGTTCTCGAAACACTGTTTGGCAGAAACTAGTTTCTGCTGCCAACTGTTGGTGTTCTAAAGAAGAGGCTCTCAAAGTGTGGTGCTGGGCACACAGTAACCGTTTAATAAATCTCAGTCGTGATGCTGCTGCTGATGACGATGACAACCACAAATGCAACAATAACGTAACAAAATATAAGAAGAGTCCCTTTTTAAATACCACATGACTGAGGTCTCTGCCATTCTCATCCTGACAGCTGTCTAAGCGAGACCTATGATAATGATATTAAGCATTGATCCTAAAACCCCAGGACAGGAAAACAATCCTAGCACCAGTTTAAAAGGCCAATGGTCAAGAACGGATACTGAAAACAAATGCGGTCGGTGAAGTGTCTTTTCCCCTCAATTATACAGATAAAAATGCATTAACTGCAAATGTGATAGAAGGACAACGTTTGCTGACTTTTAAGTTCTAACCATTCAAAAAAAAAAAAAAAAAAACCTAAAATCTAAGGCACTTTCCTCCTTTGCCAACTCTGGTGATATCTGGTCATTTGTAACAGGACAGGTATTGTCCTGTGTAACCATTTCACATCAGAGAGTCCCCATCTGACCGTAGTGTTTCTAGCTGGTTACTTGGGATTTGCAATGAATCCTCCCACAGGCAGTAAACTCTAAGACAGGGTCTTGGTAATTTTCATACCAGCTGTACTGGTATGCCGGTTGAGCTGCATAAGCTTCATGTGCTATGACATGATGTGACACACTGCGGATTAAACAGGCTTTATGAGTCTGCTCTGGAACCTGGACACATTTGTTGGAAGAAGGTTTCTATGAGAAAAGAGGTCCCAGGGCCCCGGAAGCATGAAAACGGAAAGGTGCCCTCCAGCCTTCCCCTCCAGCCCAGGCCAGCGACCTCAGCCCCGGGCAGGAAGGCAGGCCAAGGCCCCGCGAGGCAGCCCACCCTCACCGCTGGGCCAGGACCCCCACCCCTCTCCCTTCCGCCTCTCACAGTCTCAGCAAAACTCAGCCAAACCGCACATCAGGCCGCGGAGACACCCCTCTTCTGGGTTCCCTAGGCTCCCGGCCGCCCGAGGCTCCCGCCGGTCCCCGACCCCCTTCCACGTCCCGCCGCCTTCTCCGGGGGTCCCTGCTGCCCGGGCGCGCTCCCGTCCACGCCTCAGGGGTCCATGCGGCCAGGCCCTTGCCCGCTCCCCCAGACGGAAGCCCCTGAGAGCCCTCGGCGCCCCGCCTGCAGCGCCGGCCCTCCCTCCTGGAGAGCACACACACACACCATACCCATCACAGCGCGCGGTCCACCACGCGCATCAAAGAGCACACGGCGCACACGCACACACACAGCACACACAACACACACACCTCACACACAGCACACACACCACACAGCATACACTCACACACTACACACACACACAAGACACACACCACACAACATACACACCACACACATCACACACACGAGACACACAACATACATACACACCACACACATCACACACAAGAGACAAACCACACATCATACACAAGACACACACCACACGCATCATACATACCACACAACACACACACCACACACATCATGCACACGAGACACACCACACACATCACACACGAGACACAGCACACAACATACACACACAACACACACATCACCCACACCACACAGCATACACTCACACACCACACACATCACACACACGAGACACCACACAGCATACACTCACCACACACATCATACGAGACACACAAAACACACATCAGACATACCACACAACATACACTCACACCACACACACACACAACACACACCACACAACATAAACTCACACCCCACACACAGTATACATACCGCACAACACACTCACACACCACACACATCACACACGAGACACCACACAGCATACACACACACCACACACAGCACACACAGCACATAGCATACACTCAGACACCACACACAGTATACATACCACACAACACACTCACATCACTCACATCATACACACCAATCTATATCACACACACATATCACACACCACACATACCACACACATCACACACACGAGACACATCACACAACATACATACCACAAAACATACACACACACCACATGCATGATACACACAACATATACGATCTATACCACACACCACACACCATACACATGAGACACATACCACATGCACCACACACATCATACACACCACACAACATACACTCACACATCACACACATACACAGCACACAGTATACCACACACCACAAAATATACACTCACATATTACACACATCATACGCACCACATATACACATATCACACACACACATCATACACACACACACAGCATGCACACACAACGCGACACACACCACACAGCATACACAAACCACACACATGCCACACCACACACACCTCACCCATCACACACAACACACACCTCAGGGATCACACACACCACACACAACATGTACTCCACACCGCACACCCCACACATACCTCATACATCACAGACCACACCCACACACACACACACCATGCAAACATACACACCACACATACCACACACACATTACACACATCACACACACAACACACACACACACAGCAGCCGGCTGAAGCAGACACTGGCGGAGAGTGAGTGCGGGGGTCAGGGAGGCAGGAACAAGCAGGACAGAGTCGTGGACCCACGAGGAGGCGCGCGGCGGGGCCAACTGGACGGGACGGCAGCTCCCTGCGAACCGCCTGCGTTAACCTCGGGCAGGAGGCGCTGTGCTCCGGAGGGCCCCGGGACCCGCTCCGCTCCCGCGGGGACACCCGGACGCCGACCAGTGACCTTGACCCTCCTCGGCCTCCCACCCCGGGGCGGGTGCAACCTCAGGGGCGCGCTCACCCCAGGAGAGCCGGCCCCGCCCCGCCCCTTAACGCGCCCCGCCCCGGAAGAGCCGGCCCCGCCCCCGAGCGCGCCAGGCCCCGCCCCCAGGAGGGCCGCCCCGCCCCCGAGCGCGCGGCACGGGCCCGGCCGAGCGGCTCTCAGTTCGCGCGCGCGCTCCCAAGCCTCCCCGGCGCCCCGACGGCCCCGGGCCGCAGCGCAGCGCCCGGCCGCCGCCTCCCCGCAGCGACACTTCTTCCCGAGATGGGGGCGGCGGAGGGCGGGCCGAGTCAGGACCGCGGTCTTCGGGGTTCGGCCTTCCTCGCCGCGTCCAGGACCGCCTTCTCACCCACCTGGCAGCCTTGATCAGGACGCCTGCAAAGCGCGGGGGAGCGGGCTCGAGGGGGCAGAGAAGCCCCGTCCGCGCCACTGACCGCCCCTTCCCCTCCCCGGCGCACACACACTGTCCCCAGGAGTGATTCCCGCCGGCTGGGCGGCTCGAGCGGCCGGGGTCCTGGTGCCCGGGGCGCGGGGACCTCCTGGGCCTGGTTCCTCGACGTCACCCCCGAAACCCGCGCGCCCCCGCCCACGGCCCCAAACCGCCCCCCGGTCCCCCGAGCGCCCTCGGCCCCGCTCCTCAGTCCGCAGCCCCGTGCGGAGCCGGCCGGGAGCGCAGGGCCAGGCCACGCGCGGGGCTTTCCCTGGGGACCGGACGCGGGGCGAGCTGTCGCGAAAGGAAAACCGAAAAGAGCTCAGGCGTCTCCGAGCTTCTCTCGCCGGGAAGAATCACGTTCACACTGCAGAGCCACGAGGAACACAGCTGCTAGGGCAGCGCCGTTTTGAGGGCTACTCTCATCCACACCGTCCGAGAATGATCGTCCTGCTCGGGGCATCTGTTCGGAAGCTTATGCTCGCTCCCGAGGAAGGGCAAGTCGAGAGCCCCTCCTCCGGTGCCAGAGACACCACCTGGCTCCCGGTTCAGAGCAGAGAAAAGGGCGGGAGCGGGTCCCCCAGGGGTTAACCCACACCTTCCGCACCCGCTGACGCCCCTCGCCCGCGGGGAGTTGAGTTGGAACGTCAGCGTCCTTAGTACTATGACCAGCATCAGTAAGAAGTGGTATTTCGGGCACACTTGGTGTCCGTGGTTTGATGTTTAATCGATGGACTTCCATTATTAACAAGCCCCCACATCCGAGGCCTTCTGGAGACCCCCATTCCTTTCCAGCTGGAGCCGCAGGGCAGGGACCAAGGGGGACGTGGCCTTCCTTCCAACAGTCCGGACTCGCCCAGGCTGCGCGGCGGGCACGTGTAGACCGGCCCTGGTCCCCACGAGCGCCTGCTCCACAGAGATTAACCCACGGCCAGCTTCCATGTGCGCTCCCACGCGCGTGTGAAACCAGCTGGAACGGCCTTTCCAGCAGACCTTTGCCCCTGGAGAAGGGCCATTTCCCTCTAAGTAAGCACCTCTCGGGGATTCCCATTACATAAAACTACTTGACGATGACCTAATTTGTTCATTCAAGAGGATAAATTCCTCCTAGACATACATTATTGTTGTTATGGTTTCCGTTGTTAAATTATACATAAAAGGCCACCAAGCCTGTTTTAGAAATGCAGCGTTTTCAGAACATGAATCTTAATGAGATCCTATTTTAAATGATGCCTGAGAGTGTGCTATATCTTAGATCACTCTTTATACTTTGACCAATTTGTAACCCTAAATGCATTTCCTAAAAATTGTTGTAAAGTACATTTTCTTAGAATACGTTCATTCACTACCTTAAGACAGGCCTGTTTGTTGTTAAGTCGTGTCTGACTCTCTGCGGCCCCGTGGACGGCAGCATGCCAGGCTCCTCTTGCTCTTGCAAAAGGAAATTCGAATATGGAGAGTTGCCTCGAATTCGTGTTCACTGAGTGGGTGACGCTATCCAACCATCTCATCTTTTGCCGCCCCCCTCTCCTGCCTTTAATCTTTCCCCGCATCAGGGTCTCTTCCAGTGAGCTGGCTCTTTGCATCAGGCAGCCAAAGAGCTAAGAGCCAAGAGCTTCAGCATCAGTCTCCCCAGTGAATATTCAGGGTGGTTGCTCTTTTTGGTCTTAGGTTATTTTGGGGTGAGCAAAGGATAGAATGTACAATAAAAAGAGGTTTTCCAAAATGATGCACTCTTTCACACCCATCTCCTGCAAAATAAGCCCCTTTAGGGTCGGTCTTTCCTAGGTCCACTCTTCCTCTGTAAACTTTCCCCACTTCTCTGACAAAGTGTTTTTAAGCATGAACAAATCCATAAATGTGCCTTTCCCAAAGTGTGGTTCTTCCAACACCAGTCTTGCAAGATCACCTGTGGAAAGAAAGTTGGCCAGAGCACCTGGGAAAACCCTGTTCATTCTCCCCTTGCGGTGTTTCCACATCACACCAGGCACTCAGTCAAGACACCTGCAGAGCTCTCCATGGTTCAGCATCTCTCAGATCTGAGTGTGGAAACTGTGTCCAAACAAGGCTCAATAACATGCCGTGGGACTTTCACTTCTAGGATTACGTGTTAGGAATTAGTGATTTAAACCACCTAATGTATGGATGGGTCTTGCAAAGCTGGGATAAGCCAAGCTGCAGCATAAGAATTTTTTTCAGAGAATGAAGAGGAAGCTGACCCTAGTTGCCCTTAGTGAATTTCATAAATCCACTGCATTTAAAAAATGCTTTAAATATTAGGTGAACAATCAACAGATGAATAGATACAGATGTGATATATAGAGATGGATGCACACGTGCACACACATATATATACTGGAATATTACTGAGCCATAAAAAGAGTGAAGCCTTGCCGTTTGCAACAACATAGATGGATTGGGTCGTATTATGCTCAGCAAAATAAATCAGACAGAGAAAGGCAAATACCATATAATTTCACAGTAGATGTGAAACAAATAAACATAGCAAAACAGAAACGGAGCTATAGACACAAAGAACAAGCAGGTGGCGGTCAGTGTAGAGGGGAGGAAACGGAGGAGAGAGACAGGAGAGGGGGATTAAGAGGTACAGACTTCCAGCTGCAAAATAAATGAGGATGACGTATACAGGGTGGGGAATAGAGTCAATAACTATGTAATATTTTTGTACAGTGACAAGTGTTGACTAGATTCTCACGGTGATCAGTTTCAAATGTATAGAAATATTGAATCACAATGTTGTGTAACAAGAATTCACATGGTGCTATAGGTCAATTATACTTCAGAGACAAACACACAAACAACTCATAGCAAAAGAGATCAGGCTTGTGGTTTCCAGAAGCTAGGGGTGGGGAAAGGGGGACTCGATGAAAGTGCTCAAAAGTTACCAACAAGGATCCCCAACAAGGATCTACTGTATGGCACAGGAAACTATACCCAAGACTTTGTGATAACTATAAAAGAACCTGAAAAAATAGATATGCGTGTGTATATAACTGAGTCACTTTGTTATATACCTAAAACTAACACAGCATTATAAATCAAATATATACTTTTGATTTATACATTACAAATCAAATATACTTCTATAAAAATAAATAAATTTTTAAAAAGTAAGACAATCTCTGGAATTCAGAGGAAACAGAACATTCAAAAATGTATCAATTAGGTGGGAGGGAGGTTCATGTTTGGGAACTCATGTACACCCATGGTGGATTCACGTCAATGTATGGCAAAACCAATACAGTATTGTAAAGTAAAATAAAGTAAAAATAAAAATTAAAAAATAATAATAATAAAAATAAAATTAAAATTAAAAAAATGTATCAATTATTGTGAAAGCAATCTGATTCTATGTAGATCATTTGAAAGCAAAAGGAACGTGAGAGAAAAAAAGGAATAAAAATCTCCTATATTCCTGACCCCCCAAAAGAGGTACGAACCTCCAGCTGTAAGATAAATAAGCACTAGGGATGTAATGTGCAATATAATAAAAGTTTTTAGCTCTGCTGTATGTTGTAAACAAAAGCTCCTGAGAGTACGTCCTAAGAGTTCTCAACACAAGAAAAAATTTTTCTATTTCTTTAATTTTGTGTCTATATGACGTGATGGATGTTCACTAAACTGTGATAATCTTTTCACAATGTTTCTAAGTCAAATCATTATGCTCTACACCTTAAACTTACATAGTGCTGTATGTCAATTACCTCACAATAAAACTGGGAAAATATATATATATATATATATATATTCTGTGTATATATGTATATACACTATATAAATGTATATAAATAGACACTGTGTCAAAACTCTGGAACTACACAGAATAAGAAGTTTCCAGAAATAATCTCTTTTTGCCCGTGGGAGCTACAACCCCAAGGCAGATACCATCTTTGTTGAGTCAGCCCCCAGCACAGCTGGGGTTTTGGAAACCCCTGCCCTAGATACAGTCTCCTGCTGTGCTCAGGGGAGGGGCCCCCAGTCCAAACCTGCTTTGGTGCTTGAACCCCGCCTTTGTCCCCAGAAGACCATCCTGCCCGCCAACCGGCTCTACGCTCCCAGAGGCCTGCATGGCTGGCAAGTCTCTTCAGCCTCTTCTTTCCCTTACAGCAGAGGGCAAAAAAAACACACAGCCACCATCCTTGAGATCAAGAAAGTCAAACTAGCAGCCTAATGGCTGCTCAAACTGTGGCCCATCTGGACCAACTTCGATTCAATAAAACATTCTATAAAAGGAATTCTAGGTGTTTCAAGCGCCTGACGTAACAGGAAGCAAGGAGCAGCCACGTGAAAGGAGTTGTATTGAAATTTCTCCATCAGAGAGTCTTTAGAAAGTGAGAGAGAAGCATTTTTTTAAATCAAACTTTTTATTTTGTATTGGAGTATAGCTGATTAACAATGTTGTGATAGTTTCAGGTGGACGGCAAAGGGACTTAAAACACTTAACAAATCGCGTTTAGATAACCCTTCCCACCCAAGGCTCCCACTAGGACCCTTTCTCTGCACACCTCCCCACACACACATTAAGGCACAACAGGTAACATGAATATAACTAAGAAATTATGCATTGAATTTGTCTCATGTTCCTCTCAACACTGAGTGGAAAAAAAATAGATGCTCCATAAATACTAATCAATTGGTTAATTAACTGATCAGCTGATGCCCCTTCTAAAGTTATTTATTATCCAAGAGAACCTGGACTTTAACCACTTTGTTCCTGTTTTACCCCCAGGAGATTATTTTCTATTTCAAAGGAGTCTCACAGTTTAAACTGGACTGTGAAAAATGAACCAGAACATGCGGGCAGATACTTCTCAGAATCTATTCCACCCACAAAATTTGCATTACGTCTGATGGTATTTGTCAAACGCCCTCAAGCCCTTCCTATTTATCATCCTCTCCCAGAATAGCTGGAATCCATGCATATTTGCTTTCTGTCCCCTAATAATTATGAATTTTATGGAAACTTCTTAAAGGAATGGAAATGATAGGCAAAAATAGATTCATCTCAGCCCACCAAATGATTGCTTTTAAAGATATAAACAAGCTTAATTTCATCACTAAGAACTACAGGTTATCACATCACATATACCATTAAACAAGTGAGTTTGCCTTGAGAAAGTTCACTGTGCTCAGCTATATGAAACCTAGCATCTGCTTCTTTAAATACTCATATTTGAATTGGCTAGATATGTTTAAAGTAGAAAATGTTATCCAGTGGGGATCTGGTTAAGAATTTGCAAGCAAAGATCCCTGCGTCTCATACTTTCACAGAAAATGAAAGTGATACTTAACTATCAAAATAAAAACCCTCTGAATCTACCTACATGAGGCAACTTCCCCTTTTTCTGTTATTTTTAACCCCCACGAAGTGGAAGAACTGAAAGAGATCTTTCGGTGCTGATGCAAAGAAACTGGTCTTTTTCTGTTCAGAAGTCATTTCTTCAGGCGGTTTATAGCATCTTTGAACAATGATACTTTGTGGTAAAATTAAGTGCTAATCATATCTTGGGAAATTATCATCAGTTTTATAAGTACTTTTGATTCTGCCAATGATTGAGGTCTGTGCATTTCTGGCGTGGTGCTCAACACCCCAAGAAACATTTACCAAATGTTGTCTTTGGATGTTTGTGACCTTTAAAACCCCAGGCTGCCCCTTCAGCCTTGCTCTCCTCCTCCAGGGATGGAGGCCCCGTATCCACAGTCTGTGCAAGCGGAGGCGAGGTTACAGACAGGCTCTCCTTTCACAGGGCTTCTCTCCGGGAAAATGGGGCCGTTGCAGGCTGCCGTTTACCCTGCCACCTCTCGGCCTTACCAGAAACGACACCTCCATGCAGAACCGTGTCGCATGCTGCCTCCCCGTGCTATTCGTGCTTTTACGTGAGGGGAAGGGAGCTCAGAGACCCTCCTGGAGAGAAAGCTGTGAAAGTCCTGGACCTTCTTTCTGGGGAAAAACGCGTGCACACAAAAATCCTGACCCTGAAGGCCTCCCAAGCTCCCACGCCTGAGTACACCACACACCCAGCGGCACGGCCTCAGGTTTTGTGCGATGACCAAAAAAATCTGTAGCGTGGAAGCAAGTGGGCGATCCGGGAGGATCACTAGAATGCGAGATTCAGAAGGATAATTCTGATTTTCAGTTCAAAATTGGCTGTGTATTGAAAGAATTAAAAAAAAAAAAATAAGTAACCTCCATCAACCTTTCCCTGCAGCCGAGAATGTTTGAATTTCAAAGTTAATCAGTGGGAAAGGCTCACTGGGAATTCCAGGTGACATTTCCAACAGAAGCACGATGTTTTGACACCCCAGTGTTGATCTCGCAAGTCGTCCCGGAGCTGACTTTTGGGCAGGTGACAGTCTGGAGCCTGTGGTCTGATCACTGGCTTGGTTCACAGCGATGTCACCTGGTCCTGTGAACACTGTTGCCGCCCAGCCTGCTCTGCTGCCTCTGTGCTGCTCTGAATGGTGTGTGCACGCTAAGCTGTGCAGTGTGTCCCACTCTGCAACCCCATGGACCCTGGCTCACCAGGCTCCTCTGTCCATGGGGCTTCCCAGGCAAGAATACCAGAGTGGGTCCCCATGCCCTCCTCCAGGGGATCTTCCCGACCCAGGGATGGAACCCGCGTCTCCTGCATTGTCAGGCAGTTCTTTACCTCTGAGCCGCCTGGGAAGCCCCTGTTCTGAACATACCCTTTGCTTTCCTGATCTGGAGTCCTCCCCACCGCCCTGCCTCCCATTTCCCACCTAGGGAGGGGGACGCACAGTCATTAGAGCATCTGAGGAGCTGCTGGGACTCATCCAGCTGGTCTTCCTCCCTAATGGGTGATTGGCAGACACCTAAAGAGCTATCGATCCACCCGGCCGGTCCAATGCCCTGGTCTTTCTACCTGTCAGCGTGCCCAAGGTGCTGACCCAGAAACACTTGGAACCCTACACACGTCCCTTCCTCGAGACGAACACTCTCCTCAGGGGGTCCCCTGTGCCCGCTGTAGACTCGGGGAAGAAGTTATGCTTAACATCGCTGGACACAGAACCTGATGGCCCCATCTGCCCGGAGGACAAGAGGCCCTCTCAATCTGCTTTTTGTTCTCATTGAGCTTGAGTTTTATCTTTGCTTTGTTACTCTCATAGCTCTCAGGTAGCGTGTCATTCCAGCAGCATGCAGTATTTTATCCTGAAAAATAATCATCGTTATTTTATGGGTGGGAGAGAGCTTCCCCAACATGCTGTGTGTTGCTACAGCTAAGACTGATTTGGCAGACTCTTAGCTGCTGAAGCCATGAGCCTTAAGAATGTCGCCTCTAGCCCCAGCTGGGCTGCTTCAGGAGTTCTATTAATGTAATAAAATGTAGCTTTCACAGCTCTCTGCAGCATGTAACTACAAATGCATATTACTGATATTGTCAGTGTGATGCTTGGGTCTCCTTTTCCGTTAATGGAAACGCTGCATTTTATACATGAGTTATACAAAGAATTAACGATGGCGTATGCAAGTCTGTCTACAAGTAGATACTTTAGAAGCAATTGTACTCACATGAGAGCAATTCTCTCTTGAATAACAGCTTTTGTTCCAAAAGTTGATTTTAAATTCATTTGTTCATAAACATAACATGATCCTCACAAGGAAAAAAGTGAACACAGTCAATTGAAGCTGAGGTGTTTTGTTTGTTTGTTTTCTGGCTGGGCCTGCCGGCGTTCAGGACCTTAGTTCCCCAACCAGGGACTGAACTTGGGGCCCTGCAGTAAGAGCACGGAGTCCGGACCGCTGGACCGCCAGGGAGCTCCCCTAAAGCCCAGTCTCACAAGAGAAGGGTAGACGTGGGACGTGGCATCAGTTCTTGTAAAGTAGTCCCTGTTCATCGTTTTAAGAAATGATGTCCACTTGTACGTTGCCTCTCTTTCCTGGAACTAGACATTCTCGAGGCGGTGCAGCACTCGTAGGTGGTGTAGAGGTTAACTGTGTCGGGATGGCACCCCAGAAGTGAGTCCTGGCACCACAAGGGTGCACAGGTCACAGGGGGCACCCCCGGCCCCTCTGCCCACTCTTGCTGGTGACTCACCCTCGTCACCCATGCCCTGGGAGACCCTCTGGACAGGATCTCAGAGCAGCTTCCCCCGCTCCCCTGATCTCTGCAGTCCATTTTTCTAGGAGGACGGCCTTGCTTCACCAGACTCAGGCCCCCAGTGCCCTGGCCCTTTCCTTGTAATTGAAGTGTAGCTGATTTACAGCATCATGTTACAGCGCAATGCTTCAGTTATACGTTTGAAAGTGTTAGTCACTGGGTCGTGTCCAACTCTTTGCCACCCTATGGACTGTAGCCCGCCATGGGATTCTCCAGGCAAGAATACTGGAGTCGGTTGCCATGCTCTTCTCCAGGGGACCTTCCTGACCCAGGAACTGAACCAGGGTCTCCTGCACTGGAGGCAGATTCTTTACTGTCTGAGCCACCTTGGAAGCCCAGTTATCTGTATACACGAGTTCCAGGCAACAGTCCTGGAGTGGATTGCCATTTCCTTCTCCATACACGAGTCTAGCGTTTTTCAAATTCTTTTCCCATTTATGCTATTACAGAGCATTAAGCAGAGTTCCCGGTGCTATACAGTAGGTCCTTGGTTATCTGTCTCTGCCCATAATATTTAAAACAATGCTAACTCCAGCTTGATTACCACCAAAAAGATCATCTCTCAAACTCAGTGACATCAAGGGTCTAGTCTAGACTTCTTAAACCAGAAACCAGAGTTAACCGGAATAGGAATAAGAATTTTTGGTTTGCAGAAGGTGAAAAAAAAACCAACAACAACTTCTAGAACATGTTTCTTCACAAGAGGGGGACAGGCCTCACCGGGCTCATGAAACCGAAGGGGAAGAAGATGCTGACATCCTGATTTCAGAGCCCTCAAGAGAGAGGGGAGGCCGTGTGTTCCGGGGCAGTGGCCAGGGGCCAGTCCCAAGCTGGGCTCTCGGTGGGCCCGTACCTCACCGGCTCACCCAGGAGACAGGCGCCGCGGTCTCAGCCCCGCTCCACAGATGAGAGACTCGGGGCCCGGAAGACTCCCGTCTGACGCTGAAGGCGCCGCAGCTACCAGCGCAAGAAGCAGTACGGAGCCCAGGTGGACGTGCACGCGCTGTTGGTAGAGCAGGGCCGGGCTTTGCGAAAGCTGTCCCAGCCACCTGTGCGGAGCCCCTCAGCCCGGAAAGGCGTCCCCGCCGCTCTCCTGCGTGCGCTGCAGCCTCTGTTCACACCCTCGCTTTCCTTCTCTCCCGGCTTCTAGAAGGCTGAAGCCGACCTCCCCTCTGGGTTTGGGTGTCCCGGCCTCGTTCTCTTCTTGGTGACCTCCACCTCCAAGGACACGCTGTGACCAGCTGTGACCTGAGCCCTCCGGGAATCTGAGCACATTCGCCGACCCTTCCCGGGATGCTCAGGGCTCCTCTTGGATTTTGACATTTGACAGAAAATCATGAATAAAACACGCATGTAAACTTGGTCTCCGTCATCAGTGACTATACAGTTATTACTCAAAACCTTCTGCACTCAGGACTCAGCGTGATGACAAACGACGCCAACGTAATGACCTCAGTAATTCACCGTCCTGTTTAAAGGTATTATTTAGCAAAGCCAAGGTTAATGCCATGTCGCAGAATGAATTAACGGGTCCGCAAGACTTGGCGCCCACCTCAACCCAGCCATGCTGTGTCTCCTACTCATCTCAAATTTTTTTAAAAAAATTGTTTTTTCTTTGTAACAGCCTCAATCGCAGAGTCGGACACAACTGAGCAACTGAACTGAACTGAACAGCCTCAAAATACATCAGGAGAGATTGTCAGAGCCCTCTTGAAAGCTTTTTCTCAGAACTGTTAGCCAATATCATCTTTTTAAAATATTTTTTTAAGTAATTTATGTCTCTGCGGCGGCACTGGGTCTACACTGCCTCCGTAGGCTTTCTCTCGTTGCAGCGAGGGGGGCTGGGTTCCCAACGCGGCAGCTTCTCTCCTCGCCGGACTCCAGGGCGCGGGATCAGTCGCTGTGTGCATAGCTTCAGCTGCCCCGCGACACGTGGGATCCTCCCAGACCAGGGATCAAACCGTGTCCCATACTTTGGCAGGCGGATTCCTATCCACTATACCACCAGCAAAGTGCTAGCCAAAATAATCTTTTACTTTTTCAAATTACTTTCAAAACCCCTGACTAGAATATACTGAAGATTAGGACAGCAGGATTGCTTTTTTCAGAACTAACAGCAGAGTCCCAGGAGAGTCTGGCTAGGATTATTAGCCCGATGCTGCCGTGTGTGGGTAATTCACGTCCATTAGGCGGAAAAGCCAACTTGGATTTTTTTTTTTTTCCAAAGAAGGCCCAGTTAGATGGCTCTCAGACACGAGCCTCGCCCTGAAGGAGGGCCTCTGCGCAGAAGAGACGCCAAACGTGCAGAGTCCGCATCCCGGTTCACCCCGAGGAGGCCGGGGGCGCGGCTCGCGCTGCCCCTTCGCGGTAACCGCCCGCGTGGGGAACGAAGCGCGCGGGCGCCGCGGGTGTAAGAGCTCAGCTGCTTGCAGAGCCCCGGAGGGGAGGGTCAGTGTCCGTAGCCCGCACCCCCTGCTGACCGCCCGTGCCACGGACCAGCAGCGAGCTCGCCTCAATTAATATATAACCACGGGGCTGAAGGGAACCATTTCACAACCTGCACGTCGCCCGGATTTTCGGATTCCTCCAGGTCAACAGCAATCACCAGCCCGGCTTTCTCCCCACCCAGACATATTTATTCTTCCTCTTCAGATTCAAACCGTTCCCGAAGGCAAACAAAAAATACAGCAAACCCGGCCCGCTTGTCTACAGTATTTACATGCGTTACATACCCTAAAAATATGTAGCTTATTAATGACTGATTTCCCAGCCTCTTCAATAAGCCTTTTTATTATCGTGACACTCCTTCCCTTACGAGTGTCAGACCATCTCTCCCCGCGCGAGCTCCCTTTCTGGTATTTAACGTAAAGACAGAACAGTATTTATATCCCTCACAATAAGAGAACGGATTGTTTTCAGGTTATACAGCCGCGGTGTGATAAAGAAAGAAGGAACCTTACAAAATGATAAATATTTCCATTAAAAAACTTTAAAACTAAAAGTTCAAAGATATGTTCTCCTCTCTTATTTCTTGTCAAAACATGACTTAAGACCCAAAACTAATCTACTTTCAATTTTATTCCATATTTCAGCGCTGTCATAGGACTCAGCAGAGGGTATTGGAATACGATCATTTTTTATTTTGTTGATGTTACCGACAGCTTTATTTCACAAAGCAATCTTATACTATGTCTACCAGTGGCAGGGCACAGAGGTCAAATAGTCTATCCTTACAGGTAGAGAGCTTATTAAATGGCACGTCTATTAAACCCAATGGACAACATAAAGAAACATTTCTGCAAAATACTTTAAGCATAGTTCAATGAAGATATGGCTCCAAAGGGTAGTAAATAATTTAAACGGAGACCAATAAGGAATTTGTTATATTTTTTACTAGCATCTTCAAAATTATATTTCAAACAAAGTTGTTAGAATAGAGAGAACCACAAAAGCTGCAGTTAACAGCCCAGGTTCAATGGCAAATGTTCCGGAACATGGCTACTTCAAGGCAAATCCCAACATTAATGAATCAACAGTTCCATTGCCAAGTTCATCTTAAGAAATCCAGGCATAAATATTACATAATCATGAGCTGAGATAACTGCTTTTGAAAAGTCATATTCTGACTGTCATTTTTATTCTTGTTTTGGAAAATAGCTAATTTTTAAATTTAGTGTAAGATAACATTTACTCGTGACAAAACTCCGCTTCTAAGAGAAAAAACTGCCGAAGAGTAGCATCAAAATAATGTGGAAAATATTTGCTTAGTTGTTACATATTAAAGCATCACATAACATTTTACATACACATAAAGCAGTGTAGAATACCTGGAAGGAAAACCTAAGCGTGATTACCAAGAATTAGAAAAAAAATTTTTGATACTGCAGGATTTTTTTTTCCCCTGGTATGTCTGGTAACTCTTCAAAAAATTGAATCTTATCATCCTTTAAATCACAGTGTCTCCCCCATGTATTTTATTAGCCACATTTACAAAAAAAGAAAAAAGGAAACCCATGAAAGAGAATGCAATTTCTTATCCTCATATGGAAGCTGTGGGTTTTCTACCAAAATGACAAACCGAATCAGTACCTTTTAATAAGTTTATCATAAGTAAGAGTATTTATAACATAAATAGGAGACAGAGTCTTCATCCTGATGTCAGCTACCTGGTCTCTGACCAGGCAGTTGGGTCTGTGGCCTCTTACCAAGAATATGGACACCTTGATCAAGGATCGTTAACAGACTGGCCTGGTGGGATAATTAATTAGATTGAGAAACACGAAGCCTAGTTGTTAGACTGGACAATTACCTTCTCTCCCAGCATTACTCCAAACGCACCGTCCTTACCTCGGCACCCAGTAAATCATCTACCTAAACGTATTTGCACCCAATCATTTTTTAAAGTCACAATCTTTGTAGTGTCAACTTGTCAAGGGTCAAAGGGAAGAGCAGGCAAGATTCCCAAATCAATCTGCTTGTAGAAACTGTCTCATTTCATTTCAAATTACCTGCTGTGGTTGAAGCCGGCGATGGACAAACCGCCTTCCTCCATAAACCATGACAGGCCCGGTCGAACGTGGCCCATCACTCATCAGGGTTTAGTCAGGCCGCTTCTGTCATTAACTACTTTTAAACGGCTGTGTGGGGTTAAGTGATCTTGCAGGGCAGTCGCAGATATAAATACTGTTTGGACAGTTTAATGTCAAGAGACAATTCCTCTGAGATGAAAACTGTGTAACCCAATGGAACAGTTGTCGATACAAGGATTAAGGTGCCTGTTCTGCTCCTTGGAGCTCTGCCTTTACATGGATTTTGTGCAAGTTGCCCCGGAGGAGACAACGTGGGCCAGCCACCCGACACAGCTCCTAGACAGTGTTCTGAGAAAACCCAAGATGCCTTCAGGCCTTCAGAGGACCACCCTGCGGCAGGCGGCCTTAGCGTGATTGTGTGTGTCCTTGAGAGGCTGAGTGGAAAATGAGGCGCCCGGCTAGTGTGGGCAGACCCCTGCAGGGAGCTCCAGAGCCCCAAGGTCAATTGGAATTTCAAAGGTCTACAGTCGACCGTAAAACCAGGGCGGGCCGTACACCACCCTGTGCACAGAAGAGTCACGAGATGGAAGAAATCAGGCTGAGATGATGACCCTGTCGCCCTTACAGAGCT
Organism: Ovis canadensis; assembly: GCF_042477335.2. NCBI lineage: Eukaryota > Metazoa > Chordata > Mammalia > Artiodactyla > Bovidae > Ovis > Ovis canadensis. Next base: position 89,920,908 of record NC_091256.1, read on the forward strand.
CTTTCCTGAAGCCAAACGACGATTAATATTCACCCAGCACTTAGCATACACGGGGCAGGCACTGGGTGCTTTGCATGCCTGACCTCATTGAAGTCTCACAACCCGATGAGAAATCTATTTTTAGTTCCACTTTACAGGTGAGAACGCGATGGACCAGAACTGGTAATAATTTGACCCGGTCGCACAGCTGGGTGATGGAGAAGCGAATAAACATTGGGTCTGGCTCCAGAACTAGTTACAGTCCCCTACATGCTAGGCCACTTCTGCTAGACTGATGCCCCCGGCAAGACAGCCCACTTGCTGGATCCACAAAGTATTTATAATGCAGGTTGGCTTACTGCCCTGTAGCATGCTTTAGCATTGTGCAGAAACAGTCTGAATCATTGAAAGAAGAGAGCTGTTAGGTTACTCAGCTCCTTAAATCCAACCAGTGTGTAAACAACACGAAGACTTTCCAGGAGGTGTGTGAAAGCCATTTCAAAATCCTCAGTGTCTGTATGTTTTCTTCCCAAAATTGGTCTCACTCAGTAAACATCATGCCCATTCTGGTTTTTTACCCTTGTTCTCCACTGCGGTTCTCCAACCTTACCTCAAGAGGCACCCCTTTCACCCCCAGAGTCTTACCTGGCCCCCAAGGTGAGAATCTCTGTATCACCGAAAACTATCGACCAGGTCCCTGAAGATCCTCCCTGACTCACCCCGTGAAGAGACGCGCTTCACCCAAGAGGTTTCTGTGCTTAAAACGTTGTAATATATTGATGTCATGTGATCGCTTTCTAATACTAACTCATACAGAAGGAAAACGTTAACTTTTAGAACCTTATAGTGTAGGAGTTAAAAACAAATTCAGTTTATGTGTCAAGTTTTGTAGCAGAGAATTGCATGACAACTAGTAAGGCTTTGGAAAGTAAGGATTGCTCATGAGGCTAAGAATGGAAATACAGTTTCAGGGAGAAAAAGAAACAGCGCCATGGACAATCGTGATGTGCTTTTTGAGTGGAGGCTGCTGAGCATAAACTCGCCATGATGCTCATATTTCTCGTTGCTAAGCTGCTGAGTCACTTCAGTCGTGTCCGACCCTGTGCGACCCCAAAGACGGCAGCCCACCAGGCTCCCCCATCCCTGGGATTCTCCAGGCAGGAACACTGGAGTGGGTTGCCATTTCCTTCTCCAATGTGTGAAAGTGAAGTCGCTCAGTCGTGTCCGACTCTTAGCGACCCCATAGACTGCAGCCTACCAGGCTCCTCCGCCTATGGGATTTTCCAGGCAAGAGTGCTGGAGTGGGGTACCATTGCCTTCTCCATTAATCTTGCGGAGCATTCAAATCAGTTCCTCAAGCCTCAGCACTGTCGGGATCCTGCCCTGATTACTCTTTCTTGCACGCTGCATTGTAGCGTGCTGAGCAGCTTGCCTAGTCTACACACACACAGACACACGTGCATCCTTTTCCACACTTGTGTGACACCACAAATGCCTCCAGAAGTTGCCCAGATGCCTCCTGGGAGGATCTTTTTTTAGAGGACCATTTCTCGTTCTGTGTTTTGGCCCCTTGGTCCCAAGGCATGCCGGGCCCTAGCACCCACACCCCCTGCATTGGAAGGCAAAGTCGTCATCACTGAACCACCAGGGAAGTCCTGAGAAGCCTTAGACAAGGAATAGAACACTTCTTATAGATTTTTTTTCAATGTTTAATATTTAACTTTATAATGAAAAATGTTAGATATCCACTAGAAATTATGCAAGAGAGAACACAATTTTTTTTAAGAGGCGTGTATGGGCAAACACATTTCAGGAACACTGAGTTCAATAAACACATCAATGGCCAACCTGGGGTGAGCAGAAAGAATGCCCGCCGAGCCTGGGACCCCGGGGACCACACGCGGGGCTTGTCCCTCTCAACCTTAGCCGCTAGCTGACCCAGACCCAGGGAATTTAAAGGGTAGCTGGCCCATCGAAAGGCAGGAGCGATGTAATGCTGGAACATGGCAACTTTGAATGCTCAGCAGCTTAAAGACGCATAACTGGTAATGAATACGCACAATTCCCCGACAATTTCAAAGTGACACTTTTTGAAGAATAAATTGAGACGGTCAAGTTCAGGAGAATATGAAGAATTCCCCAGAAATGTTAGGACCGAAAGGTCGTAGATGACATGGGATTTCTTTTGACCCTGTTGTAGTCCATGTGTCAAATTTAGCCGTGCCTACTGTGAACTTACTGATGCTGGGAAAGACTGAGGGCAGGAGAAGGGGATGACAGATGGTGAGATGGCATCGCTGACTCAATGGACATGAATTTGAACAAGCTCCGGGAGATGGTGAAGGACAGGGAGGCCTGGTGTGCTACAGTTCATGAGGTTGCAAAGAGTCAGACACACGACTGAGCGACTGAACAACAACCCCCAAGAACTTGCAAAATTGTGTCCCTGTGATTATCTGGATCCAAACTCAGGAGTCCGAGGGGCAGAGCCCAGAGGGCCGTGAGTCTGAGCCACACACTAGAAGCCAGGCTGGAGAAGGAACCAAACCACCCACCAGATGTGGCAGGAAAACCACAGCTCCTTAAAAAAAATTCAATGGAGACCATTCTATTTTTTTATATATTTTTATTTATCTATCCATCCATTTTGTATTAGCTAGGTGGTCACTTAACTACAGCTATTGTACAATACCAGATATTTACAGCAGTGATCCTCAAATATCAAATAAATATCAGAGTGTAAGTACAACCCTCTCCTTGGACATCTTTAAAGATGTTTCTTTCTAAAAAATGACTCAACTAAGTTAAAAAAAAAAAAAGTTGATAATAGCACAGCTAGGAAATGCAGATAGGCAAAACAGAGGAGATAAAATGACCCTGTTCTTCTCACTCAGAGATAACAAAAGCAGAATCTCAGGCGTGTTCTTTTGAGACTCTGTGTTGAAACTGGCAACTTGGGCTCTGTTCCCACTCCTGCTTATTGCTAAAGCTCTCCAGGTGGCCCCTTGGATTTACATGCGCCTCTGCGGCTATAATGCCCTTTAGACAGGTCGTCTCTACTGACCTTGAGGAGCGCATAAGTGAGGAAGTGGAGGCCCAGGAGGCTCAGGGGCTCCAGCCCACACCCAGGATTGTCCTCTGAGCCCCCAGCCTCCAACACCAAGAGCAGCAGCAGACCTGGAAGCGGCCACACATCCACTTCCGGGTGAGCTGCCAACGTGAAGAGCTTCATGCATTCGATCCTAGTTAAGAAGGATCCAAGCAGAAACAGACTCAGAGACGCAGGGAACAGACTTGTGGCTGCCAAGGGAGAGGGCAATGGGAGTGTGGGGCTGGCAGATGCAAAGCACGTGTCACGCACAGAACGATGGCAACGAGGTCCTCCTGTAGAGCACGGGGCTGTATCCAGTGTCCTGGGGTAAACCATGGTGAAAAGAATGCAAACAAGAATGCTATATGTCTATACCCGAGTCACTTTGATGGACAGCAGAATTTAACTTCATATGGAAATCGAGTATATTTCAATTTAAGAAAAAAAGCAAAACATGAATCAGCCAGTCAAGGGTGCATTTGGTACCTGAATCTTTAAAATCAGAGAAAGTCAGGACACCCCTTCCTTGCATGTTCAGAACAATCTTTCTGGAAAGTGCTGCCTGAGCTCTCTCAGGCTGAAGCCTTATTGCTGCATCCGTGAACACAAGGCCGCCCCGGCCATCAGGCCAGGCACAAATGAAGGCTTAGAGACAAGAAACCAAGTACTGACGAGAGGGCTGTGGTACCACGGGAGCCAAACCCTGCAGCGCCCAAAAGTGGAACAGAAGAAGCGGCAGTGAGGCTTCCCAGGTGGCGCTGGTGGTGAAGGATCTGCCTGCAGCGCAGGAGCTGCGGGAGACATGAGTTCAATCCCTGGGTCGGGAAGACCCCTTGGAGGAGGGAATGGTATTCTCGCCCGGAGAATCCCATGGACAGAGGAGCCTGGTGGGCCACCGTCCATGGGGTCACGAAGCGTTGGACACGGCTGAAGCTACTCAGCCTGCAGGGCGAGGCAGACGCCGGCGTTCAGGCCCTCGGCCTGTGTGGCCAGCAGCGTCCTGGGCTCCTGGGACATGACGGTGCAGCTGCCCCAGGACCAGCCAGGCACCTGTGAGCGCAGCCCTCCCGCCCCTCCCTCGCCAACAAGGCAGACCCGTCCTCTCTGACCCTCGCTTCCTCAAGGACGGAAGGAAAGGAATGTGAGCCCGTCGTACGGAATCGGGGAAGAGAGCTGCACTACCTCATGCATGGGAGAGAAGCACATTTGTCCTTCGTAGAAACTCACCTTGACCGAGAGCGAGTTAGGTCCGAGAGACTGCGCGGTCACGTCACACGCTCCAGGACGTTTAACCCCGTAACTCGTCCTGCAGGGAGGACTCGGAGGCCTGTAAGTGGCCCAGGCACGTCAGTCACTGAGGGTCAGGTCAGATTCTAATCCAGGTGACCTCTCTCCAGAGCTGGGGCTTATGGACCCGCAAAGGACATCTGTTGTTGTGGTTGTTAGTACATTAAATGAACGGCAAATCTCTAGGGATAACAAGCTGCAAAGAGCTGGAGGTACCCACGGATCTTCAAAAGAGATGTCATCACTACAAAATCGGTGAGAGCAATTTGGGACGTCCCTGGTGGTCCAGTGGTTAGAACTCTGCGTTTTCACTGCCAACGGCATGGACCCAGCCCCTGGGAGGCGGGGAGGGGATCTAAGATCCCAGGAGCCACAGGGTGCAGGACCCCGCCCCCCCCCAAAATGGAATGAAACCAAGTCTATGAAACTTCTACAGAAGCAGAATTTTTTACACGGGGTTAGTACCGTAGGTTTTATATAATGGATCAACACAATAGTAGCAATGCTGCTTTTATCACTACTCTGAGTTCAGTGTCTGCAGGCCAGGGTTAGCACCGGTTAGCACTGGCAACCCACTCCAGTGTTCTTGCCTGGAGAATCCCAGGGACGGGGGAGCCTGGGGGCTGCCATCTATGGGGTCGCTCAGAGTCGGACACGACTGAAGTGACTTAGCAGCAGCAGCCTCAGCATTGCCAGGATGCACGTGATTTAGAGGTGAGGCTGGAAGGCTGTTCTCCAGCTCCTCATCCAAGGATCTGGCAGAAGCAGCTTTGAGATGGGAGGCTGGAAAGTCAACGCTGGAGACCCAGAGATGCCCCACCCACCCCTTGCCACCCAGATTCCTCGCCCAGGGCAGCTGAGCCTTCCCAGTTCCCACCTGGCGGCCGTATTGGGAGAGGACGCCTGCTTCGCCGCCCCCTCCCCAGATGTGACCTCTGCCTTCTCACCCCCGTCTTGGGGCCTCCCCTGCTGCTGGCTGCTTCTCCATCCTCCTCTCCCGCCCACAGCGCCCTCTCCAGGCCCCACCACTGCCTCGTACATCTTCAACACACGCTCCTCTTCTCTGAAGACAGGAGGGAGCCGGAACTCTCCTCTCTAGGCTCTACCTTACCCTCCCTGCCTTCCCCCAGGCGCTCGCCCTCTGCCAATGGGCCATCGCTGCACTGTGAGGACACATGAAGACAGCCTTGCAGAAGATAGATCCTCCTCGCCTGGCGGGACGGCCCTGCTGCTTGCTAAGATGTTAAAATACTTGCATGTCAGCTGGTCCATAGTCACAACACTAACACTCCCTCCCAGAGCCGCTGCCTCTGCATCCTAACCCAGGACCCTGAGACCAGCCGGCGTTTCAGCCACTGCTGCTGGAGTGTGAGCCCTGGGAGGGCTTCCAGAACCTGCTGCCCCTTCCCCAGCCCACAGCCTAATGCCAACTGGTTGGTGCCTCCGCCATATGACTGTTGAGTGCTTTGGATCTTTGCCCTGGGTGACAGCGGACGCCTTGTAGAGAAGCACCTTTGAACTACATCCCCAAACCCAGGGAGCTGGAGAGGCTGGAACCCAGGGAGGAGCTGGGGGTGGGAGCTGCCCCTGCAGGGACGGGCTGGCCCCTCCAGTGAGCTCGCACTGTCCCAGGCAGGCAAACGTCCAGGTCTTCACTATGTCCCCTGGAAGCTGGGACCAGGAAGTCCCCAGCCATCAGTATTATCTGTGATCATGTCTTTTCTCTCCTACCTGCCCTGGGGAACCAGGACATTTAAGCAGTAGCAAACAAACAATGGAAGATGAGCACTAACTCAGATCCGCCCTGGGATTACTCTGCACCCAGCCAAATCAGAGATTAGAGAGCTGCCGTCTGACCCAGAAAGTGGAAAACCAAAGTGGACAGTGACCGTATAATCCATTTATAACCGTCCTCTTAGGAGACGCTGGATTGTGTGAAAGGCTGAATGTTGTAGGAAAAAGCCAACTCTAGCAGGAAGTAAATGAATCTAAGTGGTGCGTGTTTGCTTGTTTATTTAGCAAACTGTGCTGAGTGCATTTGGGTGCCATAGAAACTTCTTAGATGTTTAACATTCTGTCTAGAAATATAACCGTTCTCTAACACATCCCATAATTTATTTTGGAATATCAATTGTGTGGTAAATGTTTAAGAGGGGCATTTAAAAGGCAAGAGAGGAACTCTGCTGCTGGTCCAGTGGCTGAGACTCTGTACTCCCAAAGCAGGGGGCCTGGGTTCGATCCCTGGCCAGGGAACTAGATTCCACAGGCCGCAACTAAGATCTGGTGCAGCCAAAGACACAAAATGACCATTTCTTTTAAAAGGCAAGAGAAGAGACAGTTTAGCACTTTCTCAATAAGTTAGACACGGGACTACTGCTGTGTTGCTGTTGAGTCGCACAGTCGTATCTCTTTGCAACCCCATGGACTGTAGCCTGCCATTCCCCGCTGTCCATAGAATTTTCCAGGCAAGAGTACGGGAGTTCGCTGCCATTTCCTTCTCCAGGGGATCTTCCTGACCCAGGGATCGAACCAGTGTCTCCCGCATTGCAGGCTACCATATAGCCCAGCTATTCCACGTTTAGCTGTACACCAGAAAGAATTAAAAACAGGTTTTCAAATAAAAACTTGCACATAGATGTTCACAGCAGCATTATTTACAACAGACCAAAGGTGGAAATAACCCCGACGTCCAGTGACAGATGAATGGGTGAATGAAACGTGGTCCATCCGCACAATGGAGCGCAGCCCTGAGAAGGCACGCGATCCTGACGCACGCCACAGCAGAGAGGAGCACCAGAAACACACTCCGCGCAGGAAGAGCCCATCAAAAGGCCACACGCTGTGCGATTCTGCTGCGTGAAGTGGCCCTGCAGAGACGGCAGGGACCCCGGCAGGGAGAGAAGCGGCTGCACTTCTCCACGGCGGCGGGTCTGCTGCGTGGGTCGGGCGATGCTCAGGAACCGGACCGTGGTGATGGGCTTGACACTGGGAACCCCAAATGCTGACCTGGACACTTGGGCATGGTTAAACCGGTGAATTCTGTCCTATACACTGTATCACAGTTTTTAAAAAGGCGGGGGTTAAGAGGAGACCACGGGGTGTGGGGTCCTGGACACCTGGTCCGGTGCCCACAGCTCTTGAGAGCGTCCGCGCCAGCCTAGCCTCCCCTCCCCTCCGCGCAGCCCCCTCCCCCGCCGTCCCCCAAAGCAGCAGCTTCTTGCTCCCACAAAGAGCAGAGCTTCCTCCCAGCCGGCCTTGTTTGTTTGTCTGATTGTGTTTTGAATCTTCAATATTTAACTTCTTCAATCACACTCCGAAGACTTTAGTGAAGTATTTATTTTTCTGATGCTTTACTAAGGACAGACTATTTCTTCCTTTTACAAATAAGGCACGGCTTGAGCAAACCAGAAACAGCCAGCTCTGTTTGTGAGTGCGAGCCTGGTCAGGAGGGCCAAGCCAGGGAAGCTCCGGGTTGGAAACTGTTTGTTGGCCCCGGGCTATGACCTTAAGGCTGGCAGGCTGACCAGCTCTCAGAACACGGGCTCGAGGAGTGAGAAGGATGGTTTCTGTACCTCGAACCCATCACCAAAACCAACACAGAGTTCTCCTCCTTTTCATGTCCGGGCGTCTGCACACGGGCGTGCAGAAAATACGAACATCACCACATTGTTCACCACCAGGAATAGAAGCAGCTCATTTTTTGTCTGCGGAAAATATGGAAAATTCTCCCACATACACTCAAGCTCACACATAAAAAGGAAAAAAAAAAACAAAACAAGATACAATTTTAGATTTCCTATAGATTTCTGAGTCAAAAACAACATCTAAAGTTGCTATTTTAAAACCAAATTAGAGAAATTTTTATGACAGGAAACCTTCCTAACAATGACACCTTATTTCCTGAAAACGACAAGTAAACTCCACATATTCCCATGCGGAGTGAGCCAGGGCCCAGGGGCCGCAGTCCCGCGTCAGAGTCGCGCGAGTGTGTGCTTACGCCCATCACTGGAGATGGGGCATGGTTTGTATTCCGGGGTCCTGATGTTTGGAACGCTTTGTTAAAGGAGTGGACAAACTAAAATGCAGAAAACGTTCACACTTGAGAAAGGTTTACATGAGGCAGTTATTTATTTATTTGTGGCTGGGCTGGGTCTTCCTTGAGGCTCCAGGCTCCGTAGCTAGGGCTCCAGGGCTCAGCTGCGCCTCCGAATGTGGGATCCTAGTTCCCTGACCAGGGGTTGAACCCGTGTCCCCTACGTGGGAGGGCGAGTCTTAACCACTGGACCACAGGGAAGCCCCCAGTTTACTTCTGCTGTAACTAAAAACCCTCAGGAAACGCCAAGCTAATTTTGTGCTATTAATATCACGTCTAATGATTAATTTCTACAAAACTTCCCTAACAAGGGTTTATAGATCCAGGAAACCTGGAGTTACGCTCGTCCCCTTCCAGCCTAGAGGCAGCGGTGAATTGACTTGAGCCACAGACCTCCCTGTAGTCACTCGACTGCTTGGACCTCTTTTTTGTTTTTCCCTTTTGAAGACTATAATTTTACTGAAGCTTCAACAACAAAGTATTTTTTAAAAATGTGTAAATGTGTCTAGCTGAGTCACTTAGCTGTGCAGTGGCAATTAACATCGTAAATCAACTATACTTCAATAAAAAAATAAACTTTAAAGATCATTTTGTTTTAGTAATTCCCCTCCACACACACTGGAGCACAAGGGAACTTCCGTTCTCCTGGAATTCCCTAGAGCCTGTGCGTATTACTCCGTTCTTGTTTTTTAGCTGAAGTACAGCTGATCTGCAGTGCTTCAGGTATCAGTCAGTTCAGGCTCTCAGTCGTGGTCAACGTTTTGTGACCCCATGGACTGCAGCACGCCAGGCCTCCTTGTTCATCACCAGCTCTCAGAGTTTACTCAGACTCATGTCCGTTGAGTCGGTGATGCCATCCAACCGTCTCATCCTCTGTCGTCCCCTTCACCTCCTGCCTTCAATCTTTCCCAGCATCAGAGTCTTTTTAAATGAGTTAGTTCTTTGCATCAGGTGGCCAAATTACTGGAGTTTGAGATTCAGAATCAGTCCTTCCAATGAATATTCAGGACTGATTTCCTTTAGGATTGACTGCTTTAATCTTGCTGTCCAAGGGACTCTCAAGAGTCTTCTCCAACACCGCAGTTCAAAAGTATCAGTTCTTCAGCTCTCAGCTTTCTTTATAGTCCAACTCTCACATCCATACATGACTACTGGAAAAACCACGGCTTTGACTAGATGGACCTTTGTTGACAAAGTAATGTCTCTGCTTTTTAACATGCTGTCTAGGTTGGTCATAGCTTTTCTTCCAAGGAGCAAGTGTCTTTTAATTTCATGGCTGCAGTCACCATCTGCAGTGATTTTGGAGCCCCCAAAACTAAAGTCTCTCATTGTTTCCACTGTTTCCCCATCTATCTGCCATGAAGTGATGGGACCAGATGCCTTGATCTTCGTTTTCTGAATGGTGAGTTTTAAGCCAACTTTTTCACTCTCCTCTTTCACTTTTGTCGAGAGGTTCTTTAGTTCTTCACTTTCTGCGATAAATGTGGTGTCATCTGCATATCTGAGGTTACCGATATTTCTCCCGGCAATTTTGATTCCAGTTTGTGCTTCACCCAGCCCAGCGTTTCTCATGATGTCCTCTGCACAGAAGTTAAACAAGCAGGGTGACAACACGCTTCAGTTAGTGCAGAGCAATTCAATCACACACGCATAACATGTGCATGGGCTTCCCAGGCGGCTCGGTGGCAAAGAATCCGCCTGCAATGCAGGAGACACAGGTTCGGTCCCCGGGTCAGGAAGATTCCGCTGAAGAGGAAACGGCACCCACTCCAGCTTTCTTGCCTGGAGAACCCCGTGAACACAGGAGCCTGGTGGGCTGCAGCCACGGGGCCGCAAAGAGTCACACACCACTGAGTGACTAGACAGCAACAATATATGTATTTTTTTCCAGCAGCATATTTTTTTTTTCTGATTTTTTTCGTATAAGTTATTACAAGATACTGACTATAACGTGTGTGTTCTCAGTCACTCAGTTATGTCCAGCTCTTTTGACCCCGTGGACTGTAATCCGCCAGGCTCCTCTGTAATGGGATTTCCATGGACAAGAATTCTTTCCAGGCAAGAATACTAGAGTGGATTGCCATTTCTTAGTTCCTTGAGCTAAACAGTGGGTCCTTGTTTATCTATTTTTTATTTAGTGGTATGGCTCTGTTAATCCCAAGTTCCCAAGGTAGGCCTCCTCCATGTCTGGGACTTGAAATGCAGCGAGCGTGGGCCCGGGCAGCCTTGCCCAGGGGCACCTGTCCTGTGCCTGCGGCAGGCGGGGCCATGCTGAGTCAGGTCACCAGCGCGCACAGCCTCCCACTCCAGGCCCGAGGGCCTGGGAGGCTCCGCCAAGAATCCTGCCTGGCCGCCACATTCCCGTCCTTATCTGACCGCTCCACCTTTTCTGGGAACCTGAGTGACATTCCACGGACGCCTCGGGCACTGCCAGGTAGCCTGTCCTGCTGAAGGCCCGGCTGCTGGTATTCTGAACAACAGGGGTCCCAGGGAGATGCCGCCTGGGCTGGGGAGATGCTTTAATCTTGCCAAGGCGTGGCAACCTCAGATGACGAAAGCACTTCTCTCCATCCCTCCATCCTTCCTTCAGTGTCTGGCCTGTTAGGTCTTTCAAGTCCCTTCGGTGGAAGGTGGTCAGCCCAAGAGACCGATTTTCTCCTCAGCCTGTACCTGGGGGTGATCCTGATGCTGGGAAAGACTGAGGGCAGGAGGTGAAGGGGGCAGCAGAGGATGAGATGGTTGGATGGCATCACCAACTCAATGGACATGAGTCTGAGTAAACTCCAGGAGTTGGTGATGGACAGGGAGGCCTGGTGTGCTGCAGTCCATGGGGTCACAGGGAGTCGGACACGACTGAGCGGCTGAACAACAGCAACAATGTACCCGAGGACGTGAGCAAAGGCGCCTTTACAGAGAAAGGGGCCACGGCTCCTACCGGCAAGTCCTTCTGGTCACAGAGTGCGCCTAGTGCTGGGCCTGTCCCCACGGAAACCTGGCTCGGGACCGAGCTGCTTGTCTTCAAGTTCCAGGCTCCATGCTCCACAGCCCTGTTCCCTTGGGCCAATTCCTTCATCTCCCTGAGCCTCAGTCTTTTCATCTGCAAAATAGGAGAACAATAATACCTCCCACTTGATGAGTTTCCCTGGTGGCTTAGATGGTAAAGCATCTGCCTGCAATGCAGGAGACCTGGCTTCAATCCCAGGGTTGGAAAGATCCCCTGGAGAAGGAAATGGCACCTACTCCAGTACTCTTGCCTGGAAAATCCCATGGACGGAGGAGCCTGGTAGGCTACAGTCCACGGGGTTGCAGAGAGTTGGACACGACTGAGCGACTTCACTGTCTTTTCTTCCCATTTAGAGAAAAGACTTGAACAAAAAGATTAAAACCGGCCGTGCCTGCGGCATGCTGAGGGCGCTTGTCCTGGGCGCGGCTGGCGGCTCTCCTTGCTCTGAGCTCCTCTGCAGCTAGAGCAGTTTTAACAGCTGGGACAGGGGCAGGAAGTGGAACCCATGGCGGAAGAGGAAAGGGGGCCTCTGGGGTGTCTCAGAAGCGTTTACAGGCCCAGGTGGAGGAGGCAGAGGCAAGGCGGAGATCAGAGCTTCTGAGCCCTGCAAGTACCAGGCGAGCGCAAGCTGGAAAGGAGTGGGAGCCCCTCCTGGAGGGAGCCGACGCGGCCCACGGCGAGGCGTCCATCCCAAGGGAGCACACGGCTTCCTCCACCGATTTCTTTAGCTTCGTTCATTCTTTCCGCTTTGGCAACGCTGAGCCTCCGTTGCGGCACACGGCCTTTCTCCAGTTGCTGCTTGGGGGCTTATCTGACCCGCGGCATGTGGGCTCTCAGGTCCACACCCAGGGAGGGAACCCAAGTCCCCTGCGTTGGAAGGCGATTTCTTACCTGCTAGACCACCAGGGAAGTCCTGCCCCTGGTTGCTTCCTGTTGACAGCCGCCACACACCCCTTGCCGGAGAGGAATTAACACAGATTCAGCCCCTTGCCCCCAGGGCTCCGGACACCCCTCTACTGACTTAGGGAGACACCCGGGGCTGAGCCCCTTGACCTCACTAAATATTTCCTGAACACATAACTGTTTGGGCAAAGTGGAGTCAAACACACATGTGAAAACCTGAGGACCAGGAAGTAGAGACCAGTCTGTATTCCAGCAGTTCCAGCTCATCCTTGAGGTCGGGGAGGACAAATGTTTGCTGTCAGAGCCAGAGTGAACAGTCAGGACCGGGCCATCCAGATGGGCTCTCCTACAATGAGCCGAGGCTACAGCCTCACAGGAAAGCGGCCGAGACAATGCGTACACGTGTGTGTGCCTGTTCTTTGCATGTACACATGTGTGTGGCTGTCCTTCACATGTGCACACGTGTGCCTGTGCTTTGCATGTGCATGTGCATGCCCATCCTTCACATGTGCATGTGTGTGGCTGTCCTTCATGCACGCCTTCCTTCATAGGTACACTTGTGTGTGCCTGTCCTTCACGTGTACGTGTCTGTGTGCCTGTCCTCCAGTAAAATTGTGTCTGGACACAGACATGGGAAGTCTGTATCATTCGCACATGTCATGAACTCTTCTTCTTTTAATTTTTTCCAACAAATTTGAAAACTGTAAACACCACCCTGAGTTCGAAAGCTCCATAAGAACAGGGGGTGCGGTGGCTCAGCCCCTGCTTGAGGAAGCACCTGCTCTTGAGTCGGTGGGGGGCTCAGGGGGCCATGGCGGCCACACTGTCTCCCCCTGCCAAGGACATCCTTCAAGGATTCAGGGCCCACCTGAATAATCTCATCTCAAGATCCTTAATTGTATCAGCAAAGACTCCCTTTTCCAAATAAAAGATAACAGTCACAGGTGAAGATAATTCCTGAACTATCTTTGCCTGGATGCGCAGTCACTGGCTGCCAACAAACAAACGTAGATCGACTGGAAAACCACCTCGGGAGCAACTGACTCGGGCAAAGATCAGCCTGCAGGCTAAAGCTAAGGGGTAAAAGTTTCCTGGAAGAAAGGACGTTCACACAGACTCTACGAATCACCCAACAGACTCAGTTCAGTTCAGTCGCATCCAACTCTCTGCGACCCCATGAATCGCAGCACGCCAGGCCTCCCTGTCCATCACCAACTCCCAGAGTTCACTCAGACTCGTGTCCATCGTGTCCGTGATGCCATCCAGCCATCTCATCCTCTGTCGTCCCCTTCTCCTCCTGCCCCCAATCCCTCCCAGCCTCAGACTACTTCTTAGTTAAAAAGGAGACGGATGACTTGGCAGGGAAGGAGTCTGCCAGGTGGTCAGATCTTGTTATTGTTGTCTGGTCGCTAAAGTCCTGTCCAACTCTTTGCAACCCCATATTCTGCAGCACCCAGGCTCCTCTGTCCTCCACTATCCCCTAGAGACAGTGCTCAGATTCATGTCCATTGAGTCAGTGATGTTGTCTAACCATCTCATTCTCTGCCACCCTCTTCTTTTGCCTTCAGTCTTTCCAGCATCAAGGTCTTTTCCTGAGTCGGCTCTTCGCATCAGGTGGCCAAAATATTGGAGCTTCAGCTTCAGCATCAGTCCTTCCAATGAGTATCAGGACTGATTTCTTTTAGGAGTGACTGGTTGGATCTTCTTGCAGTTCAAGAGACTTTCAAGAGTCTTCTTCAGCACCACAGTTCAAAAGCATCAGCCTTTAGCACTTAGCCTTCTTTCTGGTCCAACTCTCACAACTGCATGTGACTACTGAAAAAAACATAGCTTTGACTATACAGACCTTTGTTGGCAAAGTGTTGTCTCTGCTTTCTAATACGCTGTCTAGGTTAGTCACAGCTTTTCTTCCAAGGAGCAAGCATCTTTTAATTTCATGGCTGCAGTCAGCATCTGCAGTGATTTCGGAGCCCAAGAAAATTAGACCTGTCACTGCTTCCACTTTTCCTCCTCCTATCTGCCATGAGGTGATGGGACCGGATGCCACAGTCTTAGTCTTTTTAATGTTGAGTTTCCAGTCACCTTGCGCGCTGTCCTCTTTCAGCCTTGCCAGAGGCTCTCTAGTTCCTCCTACCCTGGCGTCCATCCAATGGGACGCTCTGACAGGACCCGCCTCACCTGAGTAAGACACCAGCTGTCCCTCCGACTCTGCCCAGGAGGACACGGCCACAGCCAGATCAAGGCACATTCTGCAGAATAACTGATCTGGACTTTTCAAAAATGTCAGTAATGCCAAAAATGTTAACCACTGGTCAGTCCAGATAAAAAGAACGCAGGTGTTCATTGTATTATTCATTCAACTTTTCTCTAGGCTTGAAATTTCTCAAAACAACAAGTGAGGTACAACTGAAATGAATACAACGTTCCGTGTTAATTATAGCTCAACAAAACTGGGTGGAGAATAATGAAGGATATCATAAGACAAAATGATTCCAGGGCCATGTTTAAAAATCAGAAACGAACTAAAAAAAGAATCTTTCAAAACCCTTTGAATGATGGAAGCCTGGCTTGCCAAAGCTTCACATAATAAAAACTAAAGAAAGGGACATCCCAGGTGGTCCAGTGGTAAGATTCTGTGATACCAGTGCAAGGGGCGTGGGTTCAGTCCCTGGTCAGGGAACCAGATCCTGCATGCTGCTACTAAGACCCAGCGTAACCAAATGATATTTAAAAAGAGAAAGAAAACACCTAGGTCCAAATGAGAGAAGGAAGGGAGGAGGGAAGGGATTTTTAAAAACCTGAGGCTCAGCTGCAGAGCCTGCACAATTTCCTGAGCAGGGGTTTCTGGGAAGGTTGCCCATCCCTCCATCCCAGCTCTGACTGAGCACCGGAGGTTGGGGGGGGTGGGGGGACGGGGGGGCGGGCCTGGGCCCCATCCGTCAGTGTGTCACAGCGGCTGCTGAGGCTGCTGCGTCAGACGGAGTCGGGTGGCTGGACCCTGGCATGCAAGAGCAATAAACACCGCCCACCTGACTCCTTATTTCCGCCACTGTTTTGTAACCCAAGTCCAGCCTGCTTATCTGTAAAATCATCATGTTAGGCAGCTTGAACTGTGACCTGACCACTGAAACGCAAACAACTTCAGAAAAATGAAGTTATTCTAGTCGCTAGATGTTTTCCTTGGAAACAACAACAAAGCACGGAGATACGGAGAGGCTTCGTGCCTGAGAGATTCTTAAAATGCAAACCAAACCTCTGTAGCTTTTCATCCACCCCAGGCACTGGCCCCAAAATATTAGACTTCGGTTATCATCTTTAATTAATTCAATTCTACACCGAATTCGGTATTCTTCAGTAACTCCCCTTAACAAAACTGCATCTGAGGTAGTGATGCATTTTATTAGGAGCTCTGCAATAGCTGAGCTCTACATAACACGAATGTCAAAGATCCAAAAATAAAATGACCTGGAAAGAGAAGGTCAGTTTTTCCTACAAAAGCTTCAACTTTATCTGGGAAATAAATATAATGGGTGTACACGTGTTTGTGTAGCCAAAAATTTATCCAAAAATCCAGATTTTCGTTAAGTGCCTAATAGCGATCAGACACTGCAGAACTCCATTTCCCGTGAGGTAGTTTGTAAAAGTGACCAAAATATCTCTTTCCTGCATCCATTTTCTTACAGTCATAGCGAGGTCCTTCCCCTCAAAAGTCAGTTTCCCCATGCCTTGCATATCCGTCCCAGGCCTTGTGACACAAATGAGATGCAAGTCGTGACTTTAACCCCGCCTCCCCCCATGTGTGGGGGGTGCTCTCTCGCTGCACCTGGGGGCCCAGCACCCCTGAGTGAACGAGCCGAGCCAGCCAGGTGGAGCACAGAATCCAGCCACCCTCCAGGCACCGCAGCAGGGCCTCCTGGGTGTGTGGCCACCATCTAGCCCACCGCTGACTCTAGACACACCACCCGCCCAGGAGAAATCCCTGGAGCTGCCACAGCTGAACCCTCTGACCGCAGAATCACAAGCTAGAGACTTGGTTGTTTGAAGCCACTAAATCTGGCAAGAGCTGGAGGGACTGTGGTCCTACCAAGAAGCCATTTGATTAAAAGGGGACAACGTTTCACAATTCAGAACGCTACTTCGGGCTTCCCTGTGGCTCAGACGGTAAAGAATCCGCCTGCTATGCGGGAGACCCGGGTTCAATCCCTGGGTTGGGAAGATGCCTGGAGGAGGGAATGGCAGCCCACTCCAGTATTCTTGCCTGGAGAATCCCATGCACAGAGGAGCCTGGCAGGGTGCAATCCTTGGGGTCGCAGACAGTCAGACAGGACTGAGTGACTGACACGTTGAAACAGACTGTAATTCACACACTTGACACGGTTCATTCTTATAACATCAGAGATGCAGGCTCACGTCCACTTGCTCCAGATGGCGGCGTGACGAGCAGAACTGCGGTGCTGCTAAGCCCACTGAAGCTCAGGGACAACCCTGCGGTTTACTCAGCTAGCATTTCTGCAGCATCTGTTGAGTCCACAGGAGCCTGGAAGTGATCAAAGGAGTTAGGCTCTACCCTCAAATCCCTACTCGAGGAAACGGGGAAGCACAGTCGGAATCAGAGACTCTGAGCATCGCTGGGGGTGCGGGAGGAGAGGGGAAGAGATGGGACTAAGACCTCCGGGCCCTGAGGCCCGGGAGTCAGCCTGGAAAGTGGGGAGGGGGTTTACAGGGCAGAGAAGCAAAGGACAGACCTAGCTGGGACCCTTTTCTTTACAACTTCAAGTCCTTCGTGGCACTGGAACCCAGGATGCAAGTAGAGAAAGCAGCAGGGTGAGCAGAGCCGAGGGGCGGAGGGGAGGCGAAGGGCATCACAGCACACAAACGCATCACCCTGAGACACTGCCCTGGGCCTCCCCTGGTGGTTCAGCCGCTGAGAGTCTGCCTGCCAGTGCAGGGGACACAGGTTCGATCCCTGGTCCAGGAAGATTCCACATGCCAAGGGGCAATTAAGCCCGTGCTCCTCCACAAGAGAAATCACTGCACCCAGCCCACACACCACAGTAAAGGGCGGCCCCACAACTAGACAAGCCTCTGCACAGAGATGAGGACCCACCACAGCTGCAAACAACTCTTTTAAAAAAAATGCTGCATTGCGTTCTCAAGGTAAAGGGGAGCCACTGACCGTCGCTGAGGCAGGGAGAAGACAGGACAGGTTCTGGGGAGAGAATGCTGAGTGGATGCTCAGCGGGAGGCAGGGGACCGGCCGCGTGGAGCTGCGGCTGCACGGACAGACCAGCGGGGAGGCCTCCACCAAGGGGGCCTCCTCGAGGCTGGAGGATGGAGACCAACTCCAAACCCAGGCACGCTGTGGGCAGGGGCGTCAGGAGGGGAGAGACGCCATCAGGGTGACCCGTGGGCTCAGCGATGTCAGGGGGCAGGCTGGGGGTCGCCGCTGACAGGTGAGGGTGGGCTTCAGGCTGAGCTGGGTATCCATGGAAACCCCAGGTAGAAAGGGATGTGCAGCCGCCCCGGAGCTGGGCGGAGGGAAGCCGCAGACCTGGGGACACGCACCCAGGGACGTGCCCTCGGGAGAGCAGCTTCCGCCCTGAGCACCCACGTCTGTGCAGGGGACAGATGAACCCTTATGCAACGAGGGTGTGGTGAAAATTACATGTGATATTGTTCAACACGGTGCTGGGTTCACGACAGGCGCTTGACACAGGCTGCCTTATCATCAAGGGAGACAAGGAAGAGAGCAGGTCAGAGTGCAGGGCCAGGAGAGGTGGCGGGCAGGAGCTCCAGTGTTTGAGAAACAGGCTAAGGAGCAGACACAGGACACTTAGGGGGAAACAGCAAGGAAGTCAAATTAGCAGAAGGGAATCCAACAGCAGGCAGCCAGGCCTCTGTTCAGTCCCTGGTCGGGGAACCAAGATTCCAGACGCAGCGCATCTCGGCCAGAAGACGGAAAAAATAAAACTATCAGCTGGGTTAAAGCGTCCGCCTGCGATGCAGGAGACCTGGGTTCGATCCCTGGGTCAGGAAGATCCCCGGAAAAGGAAATGGCAACCCACTCCAGTATTCTTGTCTGGAGAATCCCATGGACGGAGGAGCCTGGAGGGCTACAGTCCACAGGGTCGCAAAGAGTCGGACAGACTGAGCGACTTCACTTTCACTTTCACTTTCATCAGCTACTAATAGAGATCAGATTGTCACCACGTTTAATTTCTGACAATACATATGCATTATTCGCCTATATACACCCCCAAACCCCACATTAAAAAATGATGATAAAATAGAAGGAGTCACAGAATATTTCATCAGGGGATGGTGGGGAGCAGCGCTTTCCTTGGTTCTAGTATCACTTGCGATAGGACCCCTCACGATTCTTCTGTTAGGTAGGTGGAACAGGGAAACGGAGTGCAAAGTGGCGGTGGCTAAAAAACAAGGAAGGTCAAAGGGAGGTCCAGGGCCAGAGTGAAGACTCCAGGCAGAAGAACAGCACTCCTGGCTGAGCCCAGTCTGCACAGGGCAGGCCCAGGGGGAGGCGAAAGCATAAAAGGAGGAGCCAACGCGCGCGCTCTCTCTCCCGCGTGCATGCGCGCTCTCTCTCTCTCTCTCTCTCTCTCTCTCTCTCTCTCTCTCTCTCTCTTCCTCTCTCTCTCTCTCCCGCGTGCATGCGCGCTCTCTCTCTCTCTCTCTCTCTCTTTCTCTCTCTCTCCCCCCCGCATGCATTCGCTCTTTCTCTCTCTCTCTCTCTCTCTCTCCCCCGCTGCATGCGCTCTCTCTCTCTCTTCCTCTCTCTCTCTCTCCCGCGTGCATGCGCGCGCTCTCTCTCTCTCTTTCTCTCCCGCATGTGTGTGCTCTCTCTCTCTCTCTCTCCCACATGCATTCGCTCTTTCTCTCTCTCTCTCTCTCTCCCGCGTGTGTGTGCTCTCTCTCTCTCTTTCTCTCTCTCCCGCATGCATGCGCTCTTCCTCTCTCTCTCTCTTTCTCTCCCGCGTGCGTGTGCTCTTTCCCTCTCTCTCCCCCTCTCCCATGCGCTCCTCCACTCTCTTCCCTTCAAATCTTTGGGTTGGCATGCCCTCACGCTTCGAGGATGGATTCTCCTGCTATCTTCTAAATGAAATAGAGCTGTAACACTGATTTGCCTAAGAGCTATAACGCGGTTTGTCCAAGACCCGAGAGCTGTGACGCGCCGCAGACTTTAATGTGCATCACTCCAAATCTTTGTTGTGACGAGACAAAGAACCGAGGAACATACACCCACGTGACACTTCTATGGGGCTTCCCAGGTGGCGCCAGCAGTTAAGAAGCTGCCTGTAATGCAGGAGACCCAGGTTCTGTCCCTGGGTGGGGAAGATCCCTGGAGAAGGGAATGGCAATCCACTCCAGTATTGTCCCCTGGAGAATCCCACGGACAGAGGAGCCTGGCGGGATACAGTCCACAGGGTCACAGAGAGTCAGACACACCGAGTGCCTAACATGTTCGCTTTCACTTTTCTGGGGCTGTTTCCAGCGAGTCCATAATCTTTCTCCATCCAGGCCGGGCTCCACTCTGCCCTCTCAGGCTCTTCTCTCTGCCTGGAGCACCGCCTCCCAGAGACTAACACCCACCCTGCCCGGGGCACTGGCTGGGGTGGGGTGCTAGTCCTCTCTGATGGATAGGCCTATCAAGATACCGCTGACCGCACCACCCCCACCCGGCCCCGTCTCTGACCTTTCTCCTCAGTGACTCTGAAGGCACGGCCACTTCATCCAGTGCCCGAAATGAGGTCATTCTTACGGACCAGCTGCGGGGAGTCTCTGAACTCTGGAATCACTGCAGAACGGTGTGCGTGCACAGCTGTCGCTTTCTGCGAAAGAGGACCCAGGACTTCACCAGGTCCTCAAACCTCCCGGGACCCGGGAGGGGTCAGAACACCACTGGATCCTCATTCGGTCCACATGCCCCACCCACGCCAGGGTCACCGCCAGGACTGACCCAGCCCAGCGACCCCAGTGACTGAGTTCCACACAGCCCCAGGCCCCCGTGCCCCTGGTCCACACGGCCCCGGGCCCGCATCCTCCACCACACAGCACTCGGCCCGCGTGCCCCCCCACATGGCACCAGGCCTACATCCCCCTGGTCCACACAGCACTGGGCCCGCGTCCCCCTGGTCCACAGGGCACTGGGCTGTGAACCCTTGATAAATGTTGGCCCAGACCCAGTGGAAAGAGGACAGTGTTGGGAAGAAAACCTTAGCTCCTCCGGTTTAAAGATCCTGTCACAGCCCACGTAAGAACAAAAGTGAAAGTGAAGTCATTGCATTTTCTCCTAAATGGGAGCCAGGCGGGGGCGCGGCCGCGGGCAGCCACATCTGTCTTGAGTAACCATCCTCACAGCTCGCTGCACCCCGCTTCCTCTCTGTGCAAGGCGGGACGTGGTGCTTGCCTGGTGGCGTCTGAAGGAGGAGGCTGGGACGACCCAGAGGCTGCCGGCCGTGCTCCGTCGCGCAGCGTCCTCCCCAGTCCTCCCACCACAGAGCCTGTGGGCGCAGACACAGGTGCTTATGTCCGAGTCCTGGGGGGCTGCCGTCCTGCAGGTCTAAAACATTCCAAACATGTTCAAATTTGATAATGCTGGTAAGAGAAGTCGGGGCCGGAATGCACTCTGACCACACGTCTTAACCCACATTCCCATTTGATAAGCATTAGGAACTTCATTCCCTTTACAAATTTTGTTATGAAGATAAAGGTTTGGGCTTTTCCCCTTTTTAAAGCACCCGACTCAGGACTTCCCTGGTGGTCTCGCTTCCGCTGCAGAGGTCTCAGGTTCCATTCCTGGTTGGGGAACTAAGAACCAAGATCCCAAATGCCTCGTGGCACAGCCAAACGTAAATAAGTACATGATTCTACAGTAAATACAACTCAACAGTAAGAAGGGAGGAAATAGTGACTATAAGAGCCCTGCTGAATCTCAAGCGTACTGCCCTGGAAGAAGCCAGGCCAGGAGAGGACTGGGCCTGCGGGTCTCTCCGAGGGCCAGGGGTGGGCAGGAGCTGGGGATGGAGGCGCGAGGAGCTGCAGGACCCTCTGCGGGGGGCGATATGGAGACACTCCTTACCGTGACTCTGATGCTTTCACGGGGTGTGTGTGTGTGTTTGTGTGTGTGTGTGTGCACACGCATACTCGCGTGCTCAGTCGCTTCGTTGTGTCCGACTCTGCGACCCCATGGACTGTAGCCCACCAGGCCCCTCTGCCCATGGCATTCTCCAGGCAAGAATGCTGGAGTGGGTTTCCATGCCCTCCTCCAGGGGCCCTTCTCAATCCAGGGATCAAATCCCAGTGTCCCACGTTGCAGGCAGATTCTTTACCATCTGAGCCAGCAAGGTGGCTACAAATGTCAAAACTTGGCACATATGTACATTGACTGTATGTGAATCACACACTGATGATGCCACTTTGAAAAATTCTATTATGTCACTGAATTCCTTCAAGAAAAGTGAGCATCGCACACCCTGTCCGCCTCTAAAGGCGAGCTCACTGGCCCCCCAGCTGTCTGTGAGTCAGGCTGGAGCCCCCGGGACGCAGCCCAGCCCGCGCTTGGCCTCGGCGCTCCCCCTCCCCCAGGGTCCTGCACAGACTCACCCCGTGCCCCTGCCTCTCTCCCCCTCCTCAGTCCTGCGGGTGCAGCTCTGGGGTCTCCAGAGGGGCCCCTCCCCAGGTGCCCAGGGCCCCAGGGTATCTTTCTCACCTCCTCTCACCACTTCGTGCTGACTATCTGTTCAGGCTTCTGGTTCAGCTCCCATCACCCCCCCTCACCCCAGACTATACCTAAAGGGGTTCTTAACCTGTTTGGTGCCTTGGTTTCCTTTGGCAGCTGTGTGAAACCTCCCCACAATCAGGCAAAATACATAGACATATGCAGAAAGCTAGTTATAGAGTTAGAAATTATGAATTAGAAAGCTCATTAGAGTTGTGGTGCTGGAGAAGACTCTTCAGAATCTCTTGGAGATCCAACCAGTCCATCCCAAAGGAAATCCTTCCTGGGTATTCGTCGGAAGGACCGATGCTGAAGCTGAAGCTCCAGTCCTTTGGCCATGTGATACAAAGACCTGACTCATTTGAAAAGACTCTGATGCTGGGAAAGACTGAAGGCAGGAGGAGAAGGGGACAACAGAGGATGAGATGGTTGGATGGCATCACTGACTCAATGGATGTCAGTTTGAGCAAACTCTGGGAGCTGGTGATGGACAGGGAGGCCTGGCATGCTGCAGTCCATGGGGTTGCAAAGAGTCAGGCATGACTTAGCGACGAAACAACAATTATGAAATAGTTAAATAGTAAAATATACATTTGATATACACAGTAAAATGGGTGTCTAGGTCAGGTAGCTGCCATTATTTCAAAGTAGTGCTACAAAGGCACTGTATTTCAAGAGAGCTACCAACAGCTGTGATGCGCCCAACAGTCACAGGGACAGCTCTGCCCTGGGCTTCTGTCACTGCTCATCTCTGAAGGAAACGCTACATTGCAGTTGGAGGTTACTGAAAATGTACCCTTCTTTTCCATCCATGTTCACAAAGCCCCTGACTTCCACCCAAGGACAAGGATCCGTGGCCGCCCGGGTAAGAACAGCTATTCAGGCCATGCGCAATTTATCTTTGTGTTCTCAAAGCTCCTAGCACACAAGAGGAGCGTAATATCCAGACACCAAACACTGTAAAAACAATGGCAACACTAAGTATGAATTCAAAAACAAAGATTAATAATTTCTCCTGCTCTAAACTGTTGCAATTACTATTAGGGTGCTCACAGCCAAGTGTAGCCTGGGAAACTGTTCACTGACGGCCATGGGGCTTCAGATACATCTACCTGGGACCATGTTATTCCCTGGCCTCCTTGTAAGAGTCTCTGGTTCTCTCAGCATTAACATAAAAGCATGGAAAGAGTACTGAGAAGGTTCAGGGGACGTGGGGGTTGGGCGGGGGTAGTCAGCTCCCTTGCCATGACCTTGCCACGTGCCATGTGACCTTCAATGGCCATGAAGGTCCAGACACACAACCACAAGAACTTGCCTTCACTCAGGCTTTTTTTCCACCTGTTGCCACGGAGACTAAAGCAAGATGCTTCATCCCAACTGCACCTCTCGCTTCCTGTGTCTAAACACCTCTTTTCCTCTCTCTTGCTGGTGCAGTTATTATTAAGAACATTTTCCACGAGCATAAGCATGCTGGAATGGGGTGCTCGCGGAGCACCGAGGGGGCAGCCCGGTCCCCGGTGAGTGTTCACAGGATCCCTGGTCACGGGGCTGTGATTCCTGCCCCCAGACGGTCAGGGCGACATAGGGGTGTGGCCAGGCTTGGAGGAGGCAGCTCCACCCTCCGACCCACCCACTTCCTCTAGCTCTGGAGGTGGATCAGCATCTAACGTCCAGCATCTTTCAAATTAACTGAGGTGAATAAACCCGAGCATCCCTTTCCTCTCCTACCCAAGACACTGGGAGTCAGTCTTACCCTCAACCAAGTTCAAGACTGCTGCCAGGTGAGGCACGCACCCACCCCCTCCCCTGATGCTGTCATAGCCTAGACGCCCTGGACGTCGTTGGTGGGCTGCGGGGAGACAGGCAGACTCCCTAGGGCCACGGCGTCCTGGCTGCTGGGGGTCCTGGGGTCACGGGAGGCTCCCCTCACCCCGGCTCCACTGAGGACGCCTGGCGCCCTGCAGGGAAGGGTGTCTGTCCCCCACCCTCAGTCTTGGTCACCAGCCTCTCACCTTCATCCACAAACACGCTCATGGAGATTGCGTCCGCAGAGTAGCAACTACCTTTACCCCACTCCTGCCCAAAGTTACCACATTTCCGCCCCGCTATCTGTTCCAGCTTCCGAGGCCGGTGTCTTCACTTCCTCCTCCCTGTCACCCCCTCCTCTGACTTCCCAGAACTCTGCTTCCAGCCACCAACTCTGCACGGGGCTGCAACGAGGTCATTAAAATGCATGGAACCAAGTCGAGGACCTCATCATTGCCTCCATCATGGTCCCGAAAGACGGCTCTGCGTCCTCAGAGGGCAAAGCCGCAGGGGACGCCAGCCACTCCCTGCAACTGGAAGCAGTCCCCACACCCTCCATTCCTCGCTCTGAGTCTGCTGCTCGTGGGGCTTTTGAGATCTTAGTCCCCCGACCAGGGACAGGACCCGGGCTCCAGCGGTGAAAGCGATGAGTCCGAGCCACTGATTCCCAAGGCTGCTGTTTCTAATCCTCCTTCCTCAGCTTCTGGGCTCCCCCAACCTAAGCACTGCCTTTAGGAGATCAAATTCACTGGGCTTCAAACTCTTCTCCTCATGAATATCCTAAAATGAAAACTGCATGCCCCTAGGCAATATTCAATTTGACATCCACATTTTTTAACCCAAGTTTAAATGGCTGCAAAGCAACTCATTAACAGTGTTGTCAGTGCACAAATCTTCTTTAATAAAGCCAGAAATGGCACAGCATTCTTTTTCTCTTTCTTTTTCCATTCCACTTACCCCCCAGATTTAACTGCTTTATTGACGTATAACTCGCATATCATGCTGTTCATCCATTTGCGGTGTACAGATTTTGTGGTTTTTAACACAGTCACAGATTTGTGCAACTATCAACACAATCAATTTTCTTTATTTTGCTTATTTTTCGGCCAGGCCACACAGCTGGCAGGATCTTAGCTCCCCAAGCAGGGACAGACCCAGGGGGCTGAGTCCTAACCACTGGACCATCAGGGAATTCCCGCCCACAACACCCCCCTCCCCGACCCTTTTCTCCCTCTTTTCTTACCGCCCCCGACACCCAGTTTTAAAACACTCTCATCTCCTTAAAAGAAACCCATCACCATTGGCAATCACCCCCCATCCCCCACGCCTCTACTGCAGCCCAGAGCCACCGGCAAACTGTCTGTAGGTTCACTTCCTCGGGACTCTTCAAGCGCAGGCCATCACGCAGCATGTGGTCTTCTGTGAGGGGCTTCTTTCAGGTAGCTTCGTGTTTCCATGATCCAGGCTCTCTCCTTCCTACTGTCCAAAGCTGCTCCCTGGACGGATGGACCACACTCCGTTCGGTCGCTCCTCACTGGTGGACCGCTGGCTTGTTCCTACGTGTGGGCTGGCTTGAACACTGCTGCTGTAGACATTCATGAACAAGCTTTTATGTTGCTCACCGATATTAAGCCAAATTTACCTTTATGCTTCAAAGTCTTTTACTGACAACTTTTCCGTGTAAGTCATCCACAAGCTACGTACATAATTCAAAACTAAAGTTTTCAAAGTTGCTGTGACCATAATTCAAGCACGCAAAAAACCTTCTGGATTGAGAAGCAGTAAATCCTGAAAGATGATGCTGTGAAAGTGCTGCACTCAATCTGCCAGCAAAACTGGAAAACCCAGCAGCGGCCACAGGACTGGAAAAGGTCAGTTTTCATTCCAATTCCAAAGAAAGGCAATGCCAAAGAATGCTCAAACTACCGAACAATTGCACTCATCTCACATGCTACTAAAGTAATGCTCAAAATTCTCCAAGCCAGGCTTCAGCAGTATGTGAACCGTGAACTTCCTGATGTTCAAGCTGGTTTTAGAAAAGGCAGAGGAACCAGAGATCCAGTTGCCAACATCTGCCGGATCATGGAAAAAGCAAGAGAGTTCCAGAAAAACATCTATTTCTGCTTTATTGACTATGCCAAAGCCTTTGACTGTGTGGATCACAATAAACTGTGGGAAATTCTGAAAGAGATGGGAATACCAGACCACCTGACCTGCCTCTTGAGAAATCTGTATGCAGGTCAGGAAGCAGCAGTTAGAACTGGACATGGAACAACAGACTGGTTCCAAATAGGAAAAGGAGTGTGTCAAGGCTGTATATTGTCACCCTGCTTATTTAACTTCTATGCAGAGTCCATCATGAGAAACGCTGGACTGGAAGAAACACAAGCTAGAATCAAGATTGCCGAGAGAAATATCAATAACCTCAGATATACAGATGATACCACCCTTATGGCAGAAAGTGAAGAAGAACTCAAAGCCTCTTGATGAAAGTGAAAGAGGAGAGGGAAAAAGTTGGCCTAAAGCTCAACATTCAGAAAACGAAGATCATGGCATCCGGTCCCATCACTTCATGGGAAATAGATGGGGAAACAGTGGAAACAGTGTCAGACTTTACCTTTTTGGGCTCCAAAATCACTGCAGATGGTGACTGCAGCCATGAAATTAAAAGACGCTTACTCCTTGGAAGAAAAGTGATGACCAACCTAGATCGCATATTCAAAAGCAGAGACATTACTTTGCCGACTAAGGTCCGTCTAGTCAAGGCTATAGTTTTTCCTGTGGTCATGTATGGATGTGAGAGCTGGACTGTGAAGAAGGCTGAGCGCCGAAGAATTGATGCTTTTGAACTGTGGTGTTGGAGAAGACTTTTGAGAGTCCCTTGGACTGCAAGGAGATCCAACCAGTCCATTCTGAAGGCGATCAGCCCTGGGATTTCTTTGGAAGGAATGATGCTAAAGCTGAAACTCCAGTACTTTGGCCACCTGATGCGAAGAGTTGACTCATTGGAAAAGACCCTGATGCTGGGAGGGATTGGGGGCAGGAGGAGAAGGGGACGACAGAGGATGAGATGGCTGGATGGCATCACCACGGACTCCATGGACGTGAGTCTGAGTGAACTCCGGGAGTTGGTGATGGACAAGGAGGCCTGGCGTGCTGCGATTCATGGGGTCGCAAAGAGTCAGACACGACTGAGCGACTGAACTGAACTGAAATCCCAATTATTAACAGTACAGAGTTAGTCGAAGCATCAGAAGCATATCATAAACTTTGACGATGATTCAACATAAAAGATAAAATCTTAATGAAAATACATCCCTTAACAAGATGAACTGGATTTATATCCCAATGGTTAGCGCATGGGTCTGTGGACGCCTCATTATTACAACGAAACATTTTGGCGTAACTTGGCATCACCGCTTTTTTTTTTTTTTGGTCATGCTCCATACGAGGCACGTGGGATCTGAGTCCAGGGATCAAACCTGTGCCCCCTGCAGTGGAAAGTCTGAGTACTAATCGCCAGACCAACAGGGAAGTCTCTGCTTTTCTTTTTATAGATACAGTCCCTGAGGAACTCTTCTCACGTAAGTGAAGAAATACAAGCTTTCTACTCAGAGCAACATTACTCAAATCTTTGAAATCTGTGCAAATCACAGCCCCAGGATCACTTTGGCCTCTCATCAAAAACCACATTTCGGTCCCCCAGCGAGGTGGAAGCAAACATCTCGAACTGCCTGATGGTGTGGGGGAGCATCCCGGGGCCCTCGAGCACCACCCCAGCCCCCTGAATCTCCCTCTGTCTGGAGCCCAGGGGTGGGGACACACGCCCCGGAACACAGCAGGGCAGGAGACGCTCCTTTCTCCTGCCATGTGGGAGGGGGAAGCGCTTGTTCTCAGAAAGGGGTGTCATCACCCAGACCGCAGGCTCCTTCTTCTCCCCAGCCTGGTTCCTCACTCTGTGCCTTTCTCCGGCCGCCACATGGCTGGTAAGCCCGCAGTCTCCAGGGGAAGGCCTCGAGCCCTTGGCCTCTGACTATCTGAGCGCGGCCGAGAAGGACCTGACCCAGGAGAAGGCAGGCTGGTGGTTAAGAGGATGGACCTGGGGACGGGGCCGCCTGGGTCACCGGCAGTTGCAGGAAGATAACCTGCAGTGGCCTCTGACCTCTCTGAGCCAGTTTCCTCACCTGCAGATAAGGACACTCCCTTTCCTACAGGGCAGGTATCAGGATGAAGGGACTGAAGGTGTGTCACATGCTGGGGCCTCCTGGTGGTCCAGCGGTTAAGGCTGCGGGCTCCCAGGGCAGGGCGCCCAGGTTGGGGAGCTAAGATTCCACAGGCCGCAAGCAAGATCCAGCACAGCCAAAGAAGCAAAAAGCCAGAGGGCCGTGTCACTCTCTCAGCACAGGGCCAGGCACTCAGCACGCGGGGGAGAGGCCTCGGACCCCAACTGACTGACTGAACTGAACTGACGCTGAAAATCTGCAAGTGTGTCACCAGACACACCCCTTTGCCCACCTGGGCACCCAGCGGATGGGACTCAACGTGGACAAAGATGCCGCCTTGGTCTCCCCTCAGCTCGGTTCCATCTGCCTTTCCTCCCCGATCCCATGTGTTGGCAAACTCCTTCCGCCAAGGATTCATGCCGAACACATCCGTGCCTCGTCCTTGAGAGATCCCACCGGGACCACCTTCAAAATGTGCCCGGGATCTGATCCCACTCACTGCCTCTGTGAGCAGCGGTCAATGCTCTCCTCCCGTCTCCTGTCTGGATCAAGGCTGCGGCCCCTCACTGGCCTCCCTGCCTCAAACCTGCCTCCGGGAGTCTGATCTCAACTCGGCCATCAGAGCGATCTTCTTAAGACCTCAGTCACAGCACCTCCTCAGCTCAACACGCAGCAGTGACCCTGTAGTCCTCTCCTAGTAAAGCCCAAGGTCCGTCAGATCTTAGCGTCCCTCTCTGTGCTCCAGCCACACTGAGTTCCTTGTTCATCTTAAGTCTTGCCTGCAGGCAACTTCCTGTCTCACCTCAGCTATTTCCTCTGCCTAAAACCGCTCCCTTTGAGACCCCCCAACAGGGTTAACGCACTCACCGACCTCAGATCTTTGCTCAAAGCCCATCTTCGAGATGGCACCCTACTCCAGTAATCTTGCCTGAAAAACCCCATGGACAGAGGAGCCTGGTGGGCTGCCGTCTCTGGGGTCGCTAAGAGTCAGACACGACTGAACGACTTCACTTTCACTTTTCACTTTCATGCATTGGAGAAGGACATGGCAACCCACTCCAGCGTTCTTGCCTGGAGAATCCCAGGGATGGAATCCCATAGACGGGCTGCTGTCTGTGGGGTTGCACAGAGTTGGACACGACTGAAGTGACAGCAGCTTAGACAGCACGCCGCCCACCCCGAGGGCACCCTTCTGCTCCGAGGGACTCTGGGATGCTGTGCTTCGGACCAGTCGCGCCTGGGCTTCTGAGGATGTGAGGAGGGAAGCTCCCCCTTGCTGCGTGTCTCCTCTGGCCACACTGGGACCTGTGAAGAAACCGTCCAACTTCACGAAGATCAAAGCAACTGTCCCCGCTCGCCAGGCTCATGACAGTTGAGACAGAGCCGCACCCGCCTGCAGCCCGCTTGCACCTGGTCTTCAGGCCCGGCCAACTGCTGGAGCCCCGCGCCCTCGTCCTGCAAACACGTGCCCTGTTCCCACCTCCAGTTCTACAGAGTCGAGTGAAAGGCAGGTAGCTGAGGGGCGTAATTTGTCCTTTTAATGCCAAGTCACCATATTATGGCCATCAATCTAGGCTGGGAAAACACACAACCGATACTGAATACGGTTCACGTTTTCACACAACAGCCTCAAGTACAGAGCGCACGAAGTTAGACTCTTTCTCGGAGCCCGTCTGGCCGCCCAGCTTCTCTGCCCTTTCCCCCGAAACCACTCACTGAGGGAAACACGCACTCCAAGCCGCTGACAACGTTCCAGCCCGTGAGTCATCACAAAGACCTTCCCTACTCTCTGCAGGGACACCAGGGTGTAGGGTCCTGCCTGGGGGCTGACTCACTCAGCCATGGCAAGGAGGGTGGTGGGGACGGTGTAGCCTCTGAGATTCCATACACTCAGCCTGAAGGTATTTAAAATACAAGTCACAGGACTTCCCTGGTGGTCGAGTGGTCAAGACTCTGCCTGCCATTGCGGGGGACACAGGTTCCATCCCTGGCCTGGGAACTTGGATCGCACATGCTTTGGGACGACTAACCCATGGGCCACAACCGCTAAGCCCAAGCTTTCGAGGCCACGTGCTGGAACGACTGAAGCCCACGCTCCTAAAGCCTGCGCTCGGCAACAAGAGACGCCACTGCCACGGGAAGCCCGAGCTCCACGCCGGGAGCAGCCCCTGCTCGCCGTGACCGGAGAAAACCTACGCACAGCAGCAGAGACCCAGCACAGCCATCAGTCAGTCATTAAAAAAAAAATGCAGCTTGTTTCTCTGAAGATGGCTGAGGCCGGCCTGGAGAAGGCGATGGAGGCTCCTGGCACCGTGGCAGGTGTGGGCAGCACTCACGCGGGGCAGCGGCCAGTGCTCCATCCCAGATGGGTCCAGGGGCGCCGTGCCCAAGGCTCGGCCACAGAGGGCCCAGAAGCGGCTCCCCACTCGGGACGCGAACCTGCTGGAGGCCAAGCATGGTAACTGGCCCGTGGTAAATTCCCACCTTGTGAAATGACCCCAGGATGTTTGTTAACACTGGTAAACAGACATTTCTGACTTCCTGGAGTGTTTGCATCCTCTCTAGTCCCAGATACTGACTTTAGAGGAACCACTTTTAAAGGATAAAAATAAAGCAGCAGTTCTCAGTACAAATTACTCTGACTTTCATCTTCATCTGTAGCCTGCGTCCCCATCTAGAGTTCTATAAACTTTCTGATTCGAAGGAAACTCTAGCTTCCTGTCGCTTCCTCTAGTAACAGTCACAGCCAGACCTCCTCAGGGTCTATTCAACTCAGCAATCAAAATAGGAAAACAGACTTCCAGAAAGTTCAGCTGAAGGTGGACATCACCTCTCAAGATCTGGTTCATTACTGTATGTGGTTTGTTTCCCAGTTATTAGCTCTTTCCAAGAAAACCAATACAAGAAACATAATTAGGCAAAACCTCAGAATAATGGTCAGAATTAAGTTTCTCTTTTTTCTAAACCATGCGAGACCAGGGCTTTTCCATTTATGTTCATTTTCACTTTCTAAGAATGGGAAGAAACATTTACAAAATCTCACCAACATATGAGCATCAGAAAAAGGACTTATCAGACCATAAGAAACCTCCAGGGACTTCCTTGGTGGTGCAGTGGCTGAGACTCCAAACTACCAGCGCAAGGGGCCTGGCTTGGATCCCTGGTCAGGGAAAGACCCTCCACGCCACAGCTAAGACCAAAGACCCAGGGCAGCCAAACAAACAAGTGAAAAGAAATCTCCAGAAATAAGTTCTAAAACTAATACTAAGTTACTCTGCATCAACGCACGAGCATCTTCCAGTCTTATCCATATTTAAACTAACAGCAGACCAGCTCGCAGTTCGATTTTTCTGCTGTACTTTTCCCGGGCGCAGAATGGGTTGACCCAGCAAACACCAGGTGACTCAGCATATTGAAACTGCAGACCTCAGGCTTACAGGGTGGATTTCTTCCTCTCCTCTAGAAGATACTGCTGAGACGATATCAGGATGGGATTTTTTTTTTTAAATTCAAGGTTTAAAAGGTCAACGAATCTAAACATATGCCTCTCTAGCAAAAATAATAACAGACAAATATAGAACAGAGAAAAGAGAAATAAGATTCTCATAAAAACAATTCTAATCTGATTGCTAAAAAGACTGCTGGACTTAAGGGCATTAGCATCTAAATTACCCCAGTAGGATGCGGGGGAAATACCCCACTGGTGCTAAAAAGACAGGGAAGCCGGTGAGGTTTGCACCTCTCCTCCTCCCATTGTTCAAGCAGAGCCAGGTTTTTTCCACTGGCAGATAAACAGACCACAGTGAGGGAGAAAGCAGGCCCGGAGAAGGCTGGGTTCCCACTGGCAGATAAACAGACCTCAGTGAGGGTGAAAGCAGGCCTGGAGAACGCAAATCCGTGACAAAACGGCAAGTAAGCCAGTTTCTTCTTTTATGTACAGAAGCTGTGAAGCTGAGAATTTTGAGCTTTTCTGCTGGCGTATGTGCTGGCGGTTCCCAAACCCAGCAGACTACGAAACCACAAGGGAGGTTCTTAAATGCAGATTGCGGCTCCCCTTCCGGCCCCTATTCTGATTCAGTAAGTGTGGGATGGGGCCTCGGAATCTAAAATGCTCCCCCAGTGATCCCGACACCCACTGGGCGCAGGATCAGACGGAGCTTGTAAAATACACAGGTGCAGCAAAACACGCTGTGCGTATCACGCGTCCCCAGCCCCTCTGTGACCTGTGTGAGAAAACGCAGAGAACTTTAAAATGTAGTTGGATGCATCTTCTTAGGGGAAAGCTGGTATAAACATTAGTGACATACTTAACTGTCCTAACTTCTAAAATTCCCAGTGAAATTCTAACTTTATGCAGTTATTTTAGGATGTGACCTTGCCTCCCAGTTCCTGTTTAGAATGATTAGCTACACATATCTTTGTATGCAACAGAGACTTCCCAGCCAGGGCCTGGGCTGGCTAATTTCCTTCCATTCCCTCCTATAATCTCAGCCACCCCTGGAGGTGGTTACAAGCAACCCCATTTCACAGATGAGGAAGTGGAGGCTCAGAGAAGCTGACTGTTCTGGCAATAGAGCCAAGATTCCCACTGATGGCTTTTACTGGTCTGCGGGTGGGGAGGTTGGCTGTTTGGAGGAATCTACCCCTGAGGTCTTGGACTCTCCAACCTGGCATCATTTTCACACGTTCTGGAAACACTGGCTGTGCTGGGGCATTGGGTCAGCCTCTGGGCGGATCCAGGGAAGGCCAACAGCTCCCTGCCCAGGAAGGGCCCTCCCAGGGACGTGAGGGCCAAAAGGGAAGGGTCTCAGGAGGCCCTCGGGGTCTTGGTCCAATCCTCTGTCTCCGGGAGCACACTCGGCGCTGTGGGAGCTGCCCTTCTGAGATTCAGAAGCACAGGGTGCCTAGGCGGGAGGAGCCACAGGGGCCTCTTTGAAAGGCTTCGCAGAGGATGTGGCTTGTGAGCTGAAGGATGACAAGGTGTCACTCGGCGAGGAGGAGGAAGGGTGTTCTGGGCCCCGAGCGGCACGTGCCAAGCCCGCCTCGTGCCCTGGTCTAGCTGCCGGCAGGAGAGGGGACAGGGCAGGAGAGAGGGACTTGATGCCACGTGGGGTGAGGTTGGCACTGAAAGAGCCAGCAGAGGCTCCTGAGGCAGAGTCGCATTCCAGAAAGATGCGACGCCCGTCACAGGGTGGGGGTGGGCTGCGTGGCAAGCGCAGGGTCTGTGGGCAGCTGGGAGGCTGCTGCACCCACCAGGGCCGGGCCAGCCCGCCGTGACCCTGAGGCTGGGGCAGGGGCCTCGTGCGCCAGACCCCCACGTGGAGCTGGGCGCCCCTGCTGGCTGATGGGCTGAGCGCGGTGAGGGAGGTGCCGAGCCTAGGTCTTCTCCCAGGCCTCTCCGCGGCGGGGAGGCCCACGTGGTCAGCCGGGGGGGACACAGAGCAAGGGGCCAGCCTGAACAAGAAGGCAGGGGGGGGCCTTCACTTTGAACAGGGTGATCTCGGGCTTGGGGTGCGGCGGGGTTTTGTTCTATTTGTGGTTGGTTGGGAATACAGACGGAGCAAGGGGCAGGGGCAGGAGACCAGGTCGTGGGTCACTCAGGGTCATCGCTGAAGCTGCGGGAGTGGAGTTTCAGGGACCAGGGGTCCCAAGGGCAGGCTGCTGGGGACCAAAGCAGCAGGCAGAGAGCCGCTCGGCAGGACGTCCCTGGTGGTCCAGGGGTTAGGACTCTGCCTTCCAATGCAGGGGGCGCAGGTTTGATTCTTGGTCGGGAAATTAAGATCCCACGTGCTTTGAGGCCAAAAACCCCAAACAAAATAGACACGATGTTATAACCAATTCAATAAAGACTTTTTTAAAAATAGTCAACATCAAAACAAAAAAATCTTAAAAAAAAAAGAGAGAGAGAAAGCCACTCAACAAACAGGCAGCAGGGGCCAGCTACACGAGACAGCCTGCCCTGAAGCCCAGGAAGCGAAGGCAGAGACAAGTCCCAGGTGCGGGGGCCAGGAGTGGGGGACACTCCTGCACCGGGTGGGGTCTGGACAGGCCAGCTGAGACCTGAGATGCAGAAACATCACCTGAGCGCTGCCCAAATTCAGGCTCCTTCCACGCCTGCTAAGGATGGAACGTATCATCCCATTCAATCCTTAGAACCACCCAAGGAACGTCGATACCATAGTATCCCTGCCTCAAGAATAAGGAAACCGAACCCCGTCTCCAGACGTGGTGAGGAGCCTGCCCACGCTGCAGTGAGCTGGCTCGGAAAGAACACCCTGACCCTGGCAGGGGCGCCCCAGACCAAGCCGCTGCTCAGCACCAGCTCCTGTACAAAGTGCTACTCGCCGTCTGACAAACGCTCAGAGGAGACGAGAGGTAAAGAAGGAAGGGTGATCAAGACTGTAGCTCAGTGCTTACGCGAGGCTGTGTCTAGAAATAGCAGCGGTGGGTTGGTGTTTATTCTATTATTATTTAAAGCAGGCGGCCTCACAGAGGTGTGGTCAGTAGCCCCAAATTTAAACGCTCTTGCTCGCCCACTTGACTGCTGCAACCTGGGGACAAATAAGGACCTCTATGAAGCTCAGGATTTTCATCTGTAAAAGAACTCTAACACACAACTCAAAGATGATCCTGAAGGTACCTGACTCACAGCAAAACACTTTCCACTTTCCCTACGCGGTGGTACCTTCACAGCTGGCAATGCCAGAGGAAGTTCCCCACTGCAGATAACACACCATCCCTTCAGGAGAACAAGCTGAAGCCCAGAGTGGGTGCAGCATTAACAAGATGGTTTACAACTATCACGTATTAATAACCGATTGCTATTCTGAGAAAAGAAGCTAGGTGGGGTGAAAAGCGTCCCGTTGAGATCTACAACTGTGACTAACACTCACTAAGGAAAATGAGATTTCTTTCATTTGAAAGTTAGCTTGGACACACTGAAGGAATGTTGGTTTTACTGAGATGTGGCTCATTCCAAAGTGACGCTGCGAGAAGGGACAGGACCCCTCTGCCCTGCACCTTTTCTCCCGCTCTCTCCTCATTCCAGAAGCAGAAGACAGCCCCTTAGGAGGAAAAAAGCACAACGGCAAAAGGAAAGCCAACTAGCTCTTGGGACGAATGGTCACCAAGATCCCAAAGCGCTTTGCAACATGCCATGAGGGGCGCCGCCCTGGGCTGTGGACATGCGGACATCGGGAAAGAGCCTCTGAGCAGGTAGGCTCGGGGACAGCTGTGCAGAGAGGGCACGATCTCAGCTCTAAAGGGCACTGCTCCCCCTCACGTCTGCCAGCCTCCTGGCCCACCTGCCACAGAGCCCTGAGGGCAGCCTGGGGCTTGGGGGCACCTGGGCAGGCTCGGCAGAACCCTGGCCTGTGAGTAAGCCTCACGCCACATCTCAGGAGGAACAGTGTCCCTGGGCACCCGGATGGGCATGCCCAAGGCCCCGGACACGCCCTATGCAGCGCACGCACGCACACACACACACACACGCACAGAGTCACGGCGTCTTTCTTCCGTTGTGCTTGCTTCACGGCGCTGACAATTGTGAAAGGCCATCTTGTCCGCGTTTTCACTCGTTTCCTTTCTGCCCCTCCTCCTCCACCCCCTACACCAGCAGAGCCTAGATGTTGTCTTTCGTGTTCGTCCTCATGCCCCCGGCACCTGGCAGGAAGCAAGGGACTCAATAAATATTTATTGAATCAATAAAGAAAGTCAGAAGAGCAGGATCAAGTTGCAGAGGCAGAAAGGAAAAGCTGGGATTGGGAAGGTGGTGACTTGTCTGGCGCAGCTGCCCAGGGGCCTGCAGGGCAGCAGATGGAAGTGAAACTGGAAAACCCAAGCGGAAACCACGTCCCCCCCGCAGTCAGCAACAAGGAAGAAACCTGCTAGGGAGGTAACGCGACAACACGGTCCTCCTGTTTGCAGGGATTCCAGGGTGATTCGGCGGGAAAGACTCCGCCTGTAGTGCAGAAGACACGGGTTCCATCCCTGGGTCAGGAAGATGCCCTGGAGATGGAAATGGCAACCCACTCCAGTTTGCTTGCCTGGGAAAGCCCATGGACAGAGAGGCCTCAAAGGCTACAGCCCACGGGGTCAAGCAACTGAACAAGAGGAGAGCAGAGCTTGAATGCTATCGTCACACACAAGAAAAAAACTTTCCTTTAATGAATAAAAAGAAGTTGACCGGTGTCGGAGAATATTTGGGGAAACAGTTGAAAATAAATTTGGTAGTATCTCTTAAAAGTGAAACTGGGCATGTTCACCACGTAGCCATTCTGCTTCTAGACATCTGCCTTAGAAAACATTTCCTATGTCCAGCTTAGGGAAAAGTAATCCAAGCGTCATCTCTATTAGTGAAAATTTTTTATTAATCTGTATATCCACTAGTGGACTAATAAATAAAATGTGGTGTTATTCATACCATGATGTGATGGGATGAATGGCAATATTAATAAAAAATAGGTGTTTGTGTGTATTTATATATCATATATACCTTGTGGCTCAGATGGTAAAGAATCAGCCTGCAATGCAGGAGACCTGGGTTCAATCCCCGGGTTGGGAAGATCCCCTGGAGAAGGGCATGGCTACTCATTCCAGTATCCTAGTCTGGAGGATCCCATGGACAGAGGAGCCTGACAGGCTAGAGTCCACGAGGTCGCAAAGAGTCAGACACGACTGAAGTGACTTAGCAGCAGCAGCAGCAGCAGCAGCAGCAGGGGTAAATTTCAAAACCACTGTTCAGTGAACATAAGCAAATCAAGGAACAATGGGCATGTATGGGTCCATATGTGCATATACATATAAGCACTCATAAAACAATACATACATACATAAAACGGTGCTGCATACTAATTGTGAGCACGTGTAAATGTATGTAAAATGTCTTAAAGGCACAAATCAAACTGGACACGGACTCTGCAAGACAGAAGGCAGAAGAAGGACAGGAAAGGCAGCGGCGCCCACTCCAGTCCTCTCGCCTGGAAAACCCCCGGGACGGGGGAGCCCGGGAGGCCGCAGCCCACGGGGCCACTGAGGGTCGGACACGACTGAGCGACTTCACTTACACTTTTCACTCTCATGCATTGGAGAAGGCAATGGCACCCCACTCCAGTGTCCTTGCCTGGAGAATCCCAGGGACGGGGGAGCCTGGTGGGCTGTCTATGGGGTCGCACAGAGTTGGACACGACTGAAGTGACTTAGCAGCTAAAGGAAGGAGTGGAATTCATATTCAAAGGGAACTTGACCTTGTCTTCAACAGTTCACTCATTCAAAGAACTGAAACAGATACGGTGGGGATGGCAGTTCTCGTGTTGGTACTTCAGCTATGTCTGACTGTGACCCCAGGGACTGTAGGCTCTTTGGTCAATAGGATTCTCCAGGCAAGAGTGCTGGAGCGGGTTGCCATTTCCTTCTCCAGGGGATCTTCCCAACACAGGGACTGAAGCAGGTGGGTTCTTTACCATTGAGCCACCAGGGAAGCCAACAGAAATAGTTATAATATTTATATTGTTGCAATATTGAAAAGAGCTGTTAGTTACAGATGATGGGAACACAGTACTTTCTACTGGGAGTCAGAAGAGAGCCGCTAGACACAGATGGAAACCTAAGAGGCTCTCAGGACAGGCGGGACTAGGAGAAAGAAGGCCAAAAGACCGAGCGCCGAGCTGAGCTCCCTGTGCCACACAGCAGCTCCCCACTAGCTGTCAGTCGTACGCATGGTCGTGCAGCACGGAAATGCTGCTTTCTCGACTGGTCCCACCTCATCCCCGCCCTGACGTGTCCACACGCTCGTCTGCGTCTCTGCCTCTATTCCTGGTGCTCTGCGATGACCGGGAGGGGTGGCGTAGGTTGCGGGGGTTGGGGGAAGGCTCGAGAGAGACGGGATATACGTAGACTTAGAGCTTATTCATGTTGAAACTAACACAACACTGTAAAGTGATTATCCTCCAATTTAAAAATACTTTAATTTTAAAAATAAAAAAAATTAAATTATACTTTTTTTTTTAATTGACAAGAGGCTGGCTGTACCATTAAAAGAACTAAAAGGCATTCAGCTCCATATTAGAAAGGCTTGCCATATAAATGAGACATCCAGGTGACGTCCAACAAGAAGTCAGAATTTAAAAATCCAACCTGCACTGAACAGTAATCCCAAGAAAGTGAGGGATAAAATGGCTGCCTCAGTTTCCTTAACACACACACACACACACACACACACACACACACACACTTCTGTAAGGTCCCTAGAGCAACCTAAGGACAGTGCCCAGTAGACTACCAGTGTTAGTCTCCCTTTCCTAAAGTCAGGTTCCTAAATTTTAATGTACTTTTCTAAGAAGGCCTGAGGGTCTGATCTCTGATAACCAATTAACCACTCTAGGAAGGCAACTTGGTAACCATTTCCTATCAGTAAGCAACACAATTAGTAGAACAATGACCCAAGTTCCCACTGTCCAAATAAAAAATTTCAAGCATAAAATGTATTTTGAAACCAAACTCCCAATTATGCAAAGAATGCGTTTATCTTGATTCAAGTGTGCCCTTCCAGTGTCTCGTATTTACGTGTTTGCATAGTGACTTTCTACCCTTCAGCAGTGTGTTTTGCAACCGCTGAAAAAGTCAACAGTCTCAGCTCTTCTGTAAAGAGGGAAATGCTCAAGACAGCGCTGACTGGTCAGGGTGACTCACGGGCAGTGTCAACACGGGAACCCACGAGCCAGGGGTCTGGCATTCCCAGCTCCTCGAGCCGCTGGCTTCTGGTAAGCCCAAACAATCCACTCCTTCACAGGACCAGGCTTCCTGGAAGTGTGAGTTTCCAAAGCTTTCTCCTTGAGAAGGAGGCAGCAGTCAGAAATAAGAGCCGGCCTGCAGCTGGGGTCCCTGCTCATTTAGGAACACCTCAGTGGACGGGACTCCACTCTTTAGCCTCTGCTCTTTACAAAGGCGTAACTGAACTCTGGAGAAGGCAATGGCACCCCACTCCAGTGCTCTTGCCTGGAGAATCCCAGGGACGGGGAAGCCTGGTGGGCTGCCGCCTCTGGGGTTGCACAGAGTTGGACACGACGGACGCAACTCGGCAGCAGCAGCAGCTGGACCCCGCAAGGGCTTCCCTGCGGGCTCAGCGGTAAGAACCCGCCTGCCAGTGCAGCAGACACGGGTCCCGTCCCCGGGCTGGGAAGATCCCCTGGAGAAGGAAATGGCACCCTGCTCCAGTATCCCTGCCCGGAGAAATCTCATGGACAGAGGAGCCTAGAGGGCTACGGTCCATGGGGTCACAAAAGAGTCGGACACCACTTAGCAACCACACAACGACAAACTCCACAACACGACAGTCTCTGTAACTCACAGGGAGTTTCTTTCCTTGAGTCCTCTGTTCAGACTGGGTTACTTTGGAATTACTGGGTACCATTTAAACTCTTGTGGGGTGTGTGTGTGTGTGTGTGTGTGTGTGTGTGTGTGTTGGAGTTGCTGCTATCTTGGACTTGTCAGGCTCCTGACAGCCACAGGGCTGGTCTGCTAGGACTGAGCTTATAAAGCCAGCACTTAGGGGCTGTGTGTATAAAGACTTAAGGGATTATTTTACCAGAATAAAGTTGCTATGTAGCCATCCTGTGTAAATGGCATTTCTTTCCATTAACAAATTGAAGAGTTCATAAAGCACCTGAAATTAAATGACAGCTTAAAAAAATAAACTAAGTGATATTCAAATTGAGGTTTACTGACAAGATCAGATATTTTCAGTTTAAAAAAACCAACCCAGCAGTGGTTTCTGATTGTGCTTTTCTCAGGAGACCTTAAAACATTTTTATAAATTTTTTTCCCTATCACATATTTCTCATTCCAATTTTATTAAAAAAAAAAAAGCTAAATAACTTACCTAAAGTTACCTACAGCTAGATGACAGCAGAAATCAAACAAGAGCCCAGTTAATTTAGCCATTAAGAATCTGATAAAGTGTATTCTTTTTACTAGGCTGTATTGCCTCCTTATTTTATTTCCCTTGTAATTATTATATATCAGAGAGTAGCAACGTTAAAATAGAAAAGGGAGCCACATTAATTACCAGCAGGTCCTTTCTTGAGGCAACAAAAACAATTAAAAAATCAGCTATAAAAATAACACTTTGTCATAATTTTATCTACAAGTTCAAGCCCTCATCATCGTCATTAATTGAAACGCCATAGACCTTCCTTTCCCTTTGCTAAGATATTCTCACACTGGCGTGCAAAGCACCAAGACACACGTCAGCCACAACACACACAAATCCATCTCTCAGCCTCGCCCCACTAGTCTTGCCAAGGTCAGTATCCAGTATTCCTGAAATTTTCACTTGTAGAATGAATAGATGTTTTGTAAGGATTATCTATTCAGGCAGGGAAAAAAGGCGGGG
Organism: Ovis canadensis; assembly: GCF_042477335.2. Taxonomy (NCBI): domain Eukaryota; kingdom Metazoa; phylum Chordata; class Mammalia; order Artiodactyla; family Bovidae; genus Ovis; species Ovis canadensis. The sequence continues at coordinate 89,961,421 of NC_091256.1, forward strand.
AGAGGGGGAGGGAACGAAAACAAGAAACAATTAGCCATTCAGCTGGCACTGGCAGATCTCAAGTATGGACCCCCTTGTTTGTTTTTATTTTGTTTTGTTTTTCTTACCTACCTTGGGGCTCCAGTGTGTGAAAAGAAATATACCTTGGGAGATTTTTCTAGAGCCCTTCCCCAGACCTCTGTGGGGACCGTGTTGTCAGCTTTGGCTCTGTTTTGCAGCCTTGCCAACGGGACTGGAACCAGAGTGGTCTATTTGCATTTCAACACCCTGCTTTTGTTTTCCGTCCCTCCAGAGGCTCGCCCCGTTTAAAAGCAGGTGAGGCGGTTAGATCATTCTAATGACCCTAGAAAACTCCAAGGGGGAAACTTGTGCAAACAGTGCAGTTATTGTAGTGAAAAACCACCTCTTACTTCAGTCGAGCCTACCAAGCCCAAGCTAGACCATCCTGTTAAAGATTTACCTTGGATTGTTCTCAATTCTCTCTCTGCCCCAGAGCAGGAAGAGTGATGGAGGGGCGGGAGTGGGGGGCCCTCCTGGAATCGCTCCTCAATAAATATCAATGAAATGCTCCGATGTTCACAGGGATACATGGGTCACCATATCGCATCTGCTTCTGAGAGGGACAGCCTCTATCATTTCTGCCGCAGGAGCTCCCCTATAGAGCTCTAACAAGAGTAACAGAGAAACGCCTGTTAGGTGAGGGAGTTATAGAGAAAATCAGGGAAAGGGGTCCACCCTCTAGGACCGAAGGACACCAAGTCCAGATGCTGGTGGGCGAGAGTTCCCCCACACCCTCTCACGTGGCCACATGGTCACGAGATCCGAAGACAGCTTTCCAAACGTTCACTGATCCAGAAGGTGGTGGCGGCAGATAAATATTTCCCAAACTGCAGACTTTAACAGGCAAATGCCTCAGAGTCCACGTGGAAGGTCAGTGTTTGGGGAAAGACTGTAATTATAATGAGGTCACAGAGTCCCAGATTAGAGTTGGAAGGGCCAGCAAAGTCTGTTCCTCGAGGCCTGTAGGGACAGGCCAGTTGATGATGGGCCTGGGAGCAGGGGGCGGGTCTCTGGGTTCTAGCCACAGGCTCTCTGGAGTCTGGGTACCAAACCTGCCGAGGCAGCATCTGAACACTTGGTAGAGTCCTCGGATCCCAGGACTCGGCAAGTCAGCCCAGGATGGAGACGTTTCTGCCTGCGTTTTGGAGGCCTGACCTGCCGCCAGCACCCTTGAGCGGACTGGCCATTGGCTCCTGGACAAGTACCTGCTTCTCCCACCTGCCTGCTCTCCAGCTCTGCCTGTTCTCAGGAACCTGACCTGCCACCCCCCCACCCCCCGCCCCCAGCCTGCTCCCTCCTCTTGACCAACTCTCTGCTTCTTGCCCTTCTCTCCTCCCTCAGTAGACTCCAGGATCTGTTATCACCTCCCTCTGGCCAATCCCTTTGTGTTTCCTACGAAGCAGAGCTGGAAGCCATCAGCCCTGGAGGGACTCAAACACCTCTTTCCCCTCAGCTTGCAGGTGAGCAGTTCAAATCCTGCCAGAGAACCTCAAAAGGGAGACTGGGCGGGGCAGGGGGGCTTCACCCGGTGGCTCAGTGGGTAGAGTCTGCCTGCCCGTGCAGGGGACACAGGTTTGAGCCCTGGTCCAGGAAGATGCCACAGGCCGCAGGGCAGCTCAGCCAATGTGCCCCGGTTACCGCAGCCCGTGCTCCCCAGAGCCCCGCTCCACGACAAGAGAAGCCTCCGCAGTGAGAAGTGGCAACCAGAGAGGAGCCCCCCTGGCCACAACGAGAGAAAGCCCGCGCTCAGCACAGCCAAACAAACAAAACAATAGAGAGAGATTTTTAAAGGGAGCCGTGCTCCTGAGCACCAGAACTAACAGGCCCCAACACTGCCAGCGCCTGGGCTCTGTCCGTGCCTTCAGCTCGCTCTGCACCACCCGTCTCCACGCTCAGCTCTCCCAAGGGGCGGCCTCCTTCCAGCCACGGTCCTGCCTTCCCCCTGAGCCCAGGAGGCCTGCGACCCTCCCCTACCTGCCTGCCCCTTCCATACCCGCCTTCAGCGCTGCCTTTGCAATCTCTCCTCACCATCACCCAAGGCACTTCCACCACCTTCATCTCCAATCACACAGCGACTGCACTGGAAGAGACTCTCTGTCCTGCCTGTAGAATACCTTTGAACCAACTGTGTCTCCACACCACGCCAGGACGGTTTCATCCAAGACAGTCATTGCTTGTCCGGCCAGTTAACGGCCCCCTGCTCCCCCCAGTGCTGGGTTACGGTCTGTTCTCCACACAGCGGCTCGGTGATCACAGCCCGGAGCGAAATCCTCCTCTGCCTGAAACCTTCAGGTGGGCCCCCACAGAGGCCAACAGGTCGGCCCCGTCTGATGGAAATGTCTGTGGTCGTGGAAGTGATCCAGGCATGATTTTGGCCTCACCACATGGGGTCTTCGTCCCCCCATGAGTGACAGAACCAGAGCCCCTGGCAGTGCAAGCATGCAGTTTTAACCCCTGGGCCACTGGGGAGGCCCCTGTGGACGTGATCCCACTGTTATCGCAGGAGACACGATCAGTGCTACGTGTGGGAGGTGAGTGCTGAAAACACGGGGATGAGAATTATACAGTTTTTTTTTTGGCTGCACAGCTTGCGGGATTTTAGTTCCCCAACCAGCGATTGAACCTGGGCCCTTGAGAAAGTCCTAACTACTGGACCAGCAGGGAATTCCTGAGGATATAAACTTTTAATGAAAAGAGAAAACACTCCAGTTTCCTCGCGTGGAAACAGCCGCCATGGCTGGAGGCCAACACACTGGAAAGCACAGCTCTGTGCGCCTCACCCACCCCGCGCCCAGGCGCCCCCTTCCCGAGTCTGTCCGCCACAAACATTGCCCTGCAGGCAGGCACAGCCGTGCCTCTGCTCAGAGTCCCGATGGCTTCCCTTCTGACTCAAAACAAAAGCCAAAGAATGTCCTTATCGTCACCTGCGGTGCGCTCTCCAGGGCCTGGCCGCCCCACCCACCGCCCTGGCCAGTCCCCGCCACTCTCCTTGTCCACTCTAGCCAGAAGCAACTCTGGCCTCTGCAGGGGCCACTACCGAGGACACTGTTGCCAAGGGCCTTTGTGTTGTTGCTGAGTCGCTCAGTCGTGTCCGACTCTTTTGTGATCCCATGGACGGCAGCACGCCAGGCTTCCCTGTCCTTCACCACCTTCCGGAGCTTACTCAAACTCATGCCCATCGCATCGGTGCTGACATCCAACCACCTCGTCCTGCCAAGGGCCTTTAACTCACACTCTCCTGTCACGGTATTTTGGTCACAAGCTCAGAACCCCTGCACTTCCTGCAGGACACGCCCCAGTGTCTTCCCAGGAGGGCGGGTGGGTCCACCCTTATTTGCCCGGAAAGTCCTGTCCCAAACCCGCTGTCTCCAGCCTTTCCTTTAGAGCACTTATCTCCATCTGATAAACCCTGTTTGTTTACTTGTTTATTGTCTCTCGCCTCCAGCAGTGCAGAGCCTTGTCTGTTTTGCTCACACCACTATTCCTAATGCCTGAAACAGTGCCTGGCACTGGGGTGGTGGGGGGGCGGGGAGAGAGAGCTGAATTGGAGGAAAGAATGTAGATGGCATGATGGTGCTAAAATCTATTTCTAAGCATCTCAGCCCTTCTGCAGATATCCCCTGGGGAGCGCTGAGGCCTGGAGTCAGTCGCTCAGCCGCGTCCGACTCCTTGCAGCCCCCTGGACTGTAGCCCACCAGGCTCCTCTGTCTGTGGGATTCTCCAGGCCAGAATACCGGAGTGCCTTGCCTTTGCCTTCTCCAGGGCATCTTCCCGACCCCAGGATCGAACCCAGGTCTCCTGCATGGCAGGCAGGTTCTTTTCCTCTCTGAACTCTGCCTCCGCACTTGCAGGGGGCGGGCGCACACTCTCCCTGCTCTGGTGCTGATTACACAGCCACACGCGGTCCAGCGTGGACACAGCGGTGAGGGGAGTTGCCCAGGTCGGCTGGAGAGAGCCTCTCTCTGCCTCGCAAGGGGGGGGTTTCTGTCAGCAGCAGAAAATCCTTCGTATAGGGCCACCTGGTGACAACGCAGCCTCCTGATTAAATCTCTTTTGATTCTGTGCCTTCTTAGGAGGAAATGAGAATCATTACTTTGATGACAGACCAAATGAAAAATAATTCAGTCCTGCTCACAGGAAGTGCCCTACGCCCGACTTTCACCCTTTATCTTCTCCCCTAAATGGCCTGTCTCTCTTATCAAATTGCTTTTAGATTCTCCAAATGCTATGCTCCAATACTCCAGCCACCTGATGCCAAGAGCCGACTCACTGGAAAAGACCCTGATGCTGGGGAAGATTGAAGGCGGGAGGAGAAGGGGACGACGAGGATGAGATGGTTGGATGGCATCATTGAATCCACGGACACGAGTTTCAGCAAGCTCTGGGAGCTGGTGACGGACAGGGAGGCCTGGCGTGCTGCAGTCCACGGGGTCGCAAGGAGCCAGACACGACTGAGTGGCTGACAACAACGTGCTAAAGACAATACAGTTGGCCTTCAGGTCTGAAGGTGCTGCTGCCAAGAGCACTAATTTTATGCTGAAATGTTTGCCGTCAGCAAACAGTCGTGGCCAGCGCATTCCAGGCCAGTCCCTAGGCCTGGGCCGACTTCCTCTTAACCCGCTGGGCAGGAGCGAAGGCTCTTCTCCCTTCGCCCCTTGGTTCTGTGTTTACCATATTAGTGAGGAACGAGGATGGCCTAAGTAAATTCAAGCCACAGGTAGCTAAAAGGTCTTAATTCCATAGGCCAGAAATGGTTTTCGCCCGGAGCCCTAACTGTACAGGCTGTGGAGCCTTTCGGTGGAAGTGGGAGACTGTACACATTGCTTTCTGTCTCACATCCTGTTCTCCGCTGCTGCCTGGCAGCGCCGCCAGTGAAGGGGAAACCTGTATATTTGGCTACAAAAATGCAGATGTGACTGGTGTCACCCAGCAGACAAAAAACCTGAAAACTCCCAGGGACTCTGGGACTCCTATTTCCAACATCCCTGCTCGTCAGAGGGGGAACCCAGGTCAAGCAGTCTGCTGCAAAGCTCAGGTGCTCTGATGCATGCAAGCATCCTGACGTCCCTGCCATCCTGATGCTTTCACGGAAACATGATTATCCTCTGGGTGATGCAGGGGGCAGGGAGGGAGACAGAGAAAGAGAGAAAGAATTTCCACGGAAGGCCTGCAGATGACTCTTCTGATGCTATTCACAGTTATGATTTGCAAATTACTTTTCAAAATTACTTCTCTCAAAATACCCAGACACCTGGCCACAGGCTGCCAACCTAATGCTAAAATAGGCACCTTGACCAGCTCACCCCAGGACTTCACCACTCAGCTGCCTTTGACCACAGATGATCTCTGCCAAAAGAAATATGAACAGCTCTGGGAAATGATTACAAAAGTTGGGATGGGTCCAAGCTTTTCAAAAGTGATGGTCGGTTGTTTGGAATATCCCATGGCCAGGACGTTTTTCTCAACAAGTCAGCTCTGTGTAATGAAAGCAATTAGGAGAAATTCAGATGGGCCCAGAACTCTCTCTCTGCCTAATATGGGAATAATAATTAACTGCCCAGAATCGGAGTGCTGGCTCACAGCTGATGAGTCACCTTTCAAGTTGTGCAAAGAAAAGGTCAGACCTTTTGTAAAGCAATTTAATGGTGTGTATCAAGAGTCATAAAAATGTCTGTTCCCTTTGACACAGGAAGCTTACAGCTGGAAACAGACCTGCAGAGATGAGCCAAAAAAAAAAGATGTTCCCTACAAAATCTGAAACAACCTAAATGTCCAATAACAGGAAATCTGTTAATTACGGTGCCCGCTTCTTCATTACAGAGCCATTAATGGGAATTAAGAACAGTGTCATGATATGGGGACGATGCCGGGGTCAACATGGCGGTCGGACACCGCATGATCATACGGGCTCCCGGCTCGAGGCAGGAAGCGCAGGCCCTCGGACGGGGACCCCGGGTGCAGGCGCCTCCCACTTCCAAAGAGGACGGGTCTGTGGAAGTCTCTGGGTCCGCCCCGTACAGCCACCGCACGCTCTGGGAGGCCAGTAAGCCCTCCCTAGTCTCGACTTTGGATCCTGCACCCAAAGGGAGGAAGGTCCACAGCGGTGAGACCTGCTCTGACGCTTGTTTCTCACAAGCAGACTTTTCACCCCCCGGGAAGAGCAGCTTCCTCCGGGACCCATCTACTGCCCTCCTCGGGGAGGTGCAGAGGAGGGGGGGCGGTGCAGAGAGCGGATTCATCGGATTCATCGTCTGTATGGACAGGGCAGGAAGGAGCAGTGCAGGGAGGGGCCTTGACACTACAGTGGCGTCCACGCAGAAGCTGGTCACCAGTGTTTCCGCACGAAGCGCGACCATGCGCATCTGCTACAAAAAGCACTAAGGATGGGGGATCTACTAAATTCTGTAGGTTTGTCTTAGTGTCTTGAGCTCTTTGAACTCAGGTATCTTGGGAGAACACCTATGGCTCAGCCAAGGCTTAGGAAACCCAGACACAGTCATCCTGGTGTGTCAGTAAATAAGAGTCCCTATTGATGTCACTGATGGATGTGACTTACACGGTTTCAAATAAGTGTTTTTCCACTAGTTCTTCAAAGGGAAAACTTGAAATTCTCTGGGATCTCTTCTTATCTGTGGAGCTCTTCCTGAGCCGTCCTGCCTCTGTTGCTCAAAAACTGCTGTGACCTTGGGTCAAGGAGACACTGGTGCTGGCCCTCCGCAGAAAATGTGCTTCTCACACTAAAACGGCCACTTAAGCAAGAATGTGGAAATGATTTATCTCGCAATGTTTAGAGCTGATCTTCCTGCCAGCTATGTCAGGACCGCACAATCCGTCAGGGACAAGTGGTTACACGCTCCCAAACAAAGAAGGACTCTCTAATGGCCCAGGTGTTGAGTATCTCACACACCCAAACCACCTTAATAAAAGTTCCATTACCCACACCCCAAAGAACACAACCGCCACCAATAAAAATTTAAAAAAAAAAAAAAAGTTTTTTTTTTGTCCACACGGCACGCGGGATCTTGGTAGTGCTAGTGGTAGAGAACCCGTTTGGCAATGCAGGACATGGGTTCGATCCCTGGATAGGGAAGCTCCCCTGCAGAAGGGAATGGCAACCCTTCAGTGTTTTGGCCTGGAAAATCCCACAGACAGAGGAGCCTGGCAGGCTACGGTCCCTGGGGTGGCAGAGTCAGACACGCCTGAAGCGACTGAGCACGCACACATTGTGACCTCAGTTCCCAGACCAGGGACGGAGCCTGAGCCCCTGCAGGGGAAGCTCCAAGTCCTAACCGCTGGGCCGCCAGGGACCGCAAACATGCTCAAGTGCTGAGAGCAACAGAATGTAAAATACATCCGTTTACGTCACATAAAGACTGCCTTCCACATACGATGTTACACAGTGACACTGCAGGATATGAGGATAAAATCAGAAAGGAAAAGAAAAGGAATCGAGTGTCATAGTCAGATGCCGCTTATTTTGTTCACTGTGGCCTGTCCAGGAGCAATGGCAACCCACTCCAGTCCTCTTGCCTGGAAACTCCCATGGATGGAGGAGCCTGGTGGGCTGAAGCCCATGGGGTCGTGAACAGTCAGACACAACTGAGAGACTTCACTTTCACTTTTCACTTTCAAACACTGGAGAAGGAAATAGCAACCCACTCCAGTGTTCTTGCCTGGAGAATCCCAGGGACAGGGGAGCGTGGTGGGCTGCCGTCTATGGGGTCATGCAGAGTCAGACACGACTGAAGCAACTTAGCAGCAGCAGCAAGTTTACTATAAATGTGTGGAATAACTAATGAATAAATGCACAGATAAAGAATAGAGACACGGCTTGCAATGTGAGGCTGTGGAAGCACGCCGACCTGCCTTCACAAGTCAGAAAACAGACCCCACCCCAGAAAGGATGCTGCATACAGACTGTATTCAAAACCTGGGTGTTAAAATTCAGGTACAGACGCTGCCTTTAAAAGGCAGCTGCTAAGTCACTTCAGTTGTGTTCGACTCTGTGCGACCCCAGAGACGGCCTCTTACCAGGCTCCCCCGTCCCTGGGATTCTCCAGGCAAGAACACTGGAGTGGGTTGCCATTTCCTTCTACAATGCATGAAAGTGAAAAGGGAAAGTGAAGTCGCTCAGTCGTGTCCAACCCTCAGCGATCCCATGGACTGCAGCCTCCTAGGCTCCTCTGTCCATGGGATTTTCCAGGCAAGAGTACTGGAGTGGGTTGCCATTGCCTTCTCCTTAAAAAGCAGAGACAATATTAAAAAAACCAAATGGGGGTTAAGGAGGCCATCTCTGTAGACTGGGTCACGTTCGAGTTTCACAAGGCTCTCGGTCACAGCGACCACCAGGCCTTGAGCACACACCCAGCCCCCAGCCAGTCCCACCCGAACCTCCTGCACCCCTAATTCACCGTCTCAGCTCTGAGCAGGAGTGGGCTCCGAGGCTGCTCGGGGACGCCCACTGTCACTCCTCCTAGGGTCCCCTGTAAAGCACCCTGCACCCGCCTCGGGGTCCCGGCTCGCTCCTCCCAGCACTTATCACAGTCCGGTTATCTCGTTTGCTGTTCTCCATCTGTCACTCCCGCCGGAGAGCAGACCCTTGCTGTCCTAGTTTATCAGCATCTTCCAGCACCTAACATAGTGCCTGGGACCTGGCAGATATTCAAACTCTTAAGAATGAATGAAAGACTAAAAGAATACTGGATCTGAGGGCGAGGTAAACAGCTTATCAGGAGCTCCAGGAAGAGCTGTGCAAACACGCTCTCAGACTGCTTACTCTCCACTGCTATCTGTTTCTAAGTGAGATTTAGAAAGAGGCTTTCTAACTTAAGTGACTTTATTCTCTGTGGAGGAACCATCCAAGTTTTCCCACTGAAGGCAGATTCTAAGAAAGATCTGAACAGTTCAAAGTGCTCTCAGATTTAAGGTATGGCCTACATTCCTACAAGTGTATGTATTTTTTAAAATTAATGTATTAAAACCTGCAAGATTCCAGCTATAGCATCGCCTGCAAGTCTATTCAACTTACCAAGTAAGTATAAAGGTCCTGCCCCGCTTCTCATTATCACGGGTACAGTGAGCATACCCAATCCACTAACTCAACAGTGAATCTATAGAAACCCAAGATTTCTTCTTTTTGCCCTAACTGAGTGACCTTAGGGTACTCTAGTTTTTCATTATGTCTGGATTCTCAGGAAAGGATGTTGTTACCTAACGGGACCTTTTCTGATCAGAAATGGGAGCTTCGACGCCGGCCTCTCTAACTGCACGGCTGGTGCAGCTCGAGTGCCACTGAGTGCAGGGCACGCACCCTGCGTTCCCTGAACTGTGGATGGAAAGAAGGGAAGGCATTTAGGGGACATACTGGCATTGCACCAAACTAACTCATCACTCCAACTAAGAAAAGTGGGGTCTTTTGCCCCAGCTTGTGGTTTAGTTCCCTGACCAGGGACTGAACCTGGGCCACCTCAGTGAAAACCCCAAGTCCTAACCACTGGACTGTACAGATGGACGGATGTGAGAGCTAGACCATAACGAAAGCTGAGCACAGAAGTGACGCTTTTGAACTGTGGTGTTGGAGAAGACTCTTGAGAGTCCCTTGGACTGCGAGGAGATCCAACCAGTCCATCCTAAAGGAGATCAGTCCTGGGTGTTCATTGGAAGGACTGATGCTGAAGCTGAAACTCCAAAACTTTGGCCACCTGATGCAAAGAGCCAACTCATTGGAAAAGACCCTGATGCTGGGAAAGGTTGAAGGCAGGAGGAGAAGGGGACGACAGAGGATGGGATGGTTGGATGGCCTCACCGACTCCATGGACATGAGTTTGAGTGAGCCCTGGGAGTTGGTGACAGACAGGGAGGCCTGGCGTGCTGCAGTCCATGGGGTCGCGAAGAATCAGACTCGTCTGAGTGACTGAACTGAACTGAGCCAGTGGACTGAGGGAATTCCCAAACATAATTTTAAATTGCATGCAAAGCATACATTCTATTGGAGCTTTTGTCCTTTATGCTTTATCTCTTCCATGTTGCCAGACACTTCACATTTATACTTTTCAGTGGTGAATATTTCATCTGATAAATCGCATAATTTTTTCTTTAATGCTCCTTCTGTGGGACACGAGGTATGACTCGTGTGTAGGGAGACCGTCAAAAGAAACACCACACACATCTATCAGATTCTAAAGCAAATTCTTGGACTGAGGGATCCAATCAGAGAACACGAACATTTTCACATCTAGATCACATTTCAACCCAGACTTCGGCTTTGTTCTCAGAAGCATGAGTAATCTGGGTGTTCCTCGAAATGCAGAATGAGTATAAAAACACTGTGGTTTTTGTTTACGTCAAGAAAAGCAGCGGAGAAACAGGAAAGGGGTCAGCCGTATCCAGTGGCTGGTTCACCCAGCTGGGAGTTGATGGGGAGTCGTGGTGCTCTGAGACGGCTTACAAGCTATGTCCTCGGGATACCTTCACTTTCCTTAGCGCTTCCGCAGTAATTATTCATAAAACTCTCCTGTACACCTTCTCTTCCGAAACCGGCTTCAGAGGTGCTGGCTGTATCCCCTGACAGCCAGGACATTACTGCCCTCATCCCCGCAGCCCTGGGCTCTGCCGTGCACGTGCTGACCCGCTCCGCCTCCTGAATGCTAACAACACTGAAGGAGGTCTGAACTCACCATACCTGTGTAAGTCAGACACAATCCTTGCTTTTGCACTCAGCCAATCTTTACTTACCTGCTGATCTGTTCTTTGACAGATCTCTTAGTCAGAACACATTTCAAAGAATGTCAGGAGGTGAGCCCTCCGGGAAGGTCAAGTTCAGACCCTTCCCCTCCCTGAGGTCTAGCCACATGCAACTTGATGGAGCCTGCCCTGCCCAGCCCAGCACCCTGACACACGGCCGCACTCCTTGCTGACTGTTTTGTATGTTTCTACTCTCTAAAGGGCCAATCTCTACACAGGAATATTAAATAAATTTAACTGGAAGAAATTAAGTAAGAAACAGCCGTGGTACGCATCACAAATAGCTCCCTTTGAAGGAGGTGCAGGAAGGGAGTCACAGCATGAGACGAGCGGACTACACATCCCAGAGGAAACACCGGGCCCGCGAGCGCCTCTCCACAAGAGACGTGCAAGCCAAACACAGCTCACCGCGGGAGCCACACAGCGACCCGGGGTGATCAGGAGCCAGCGCTTGGGGAGAGCGGGAAGGAAAGCCCAACAGAAGAGCTGACCTGACAAACAGAAAGCTTTGTCCAGTTGCTTTACAGTTTGCTTGTGGCTTCTAGTTACTACAAGTTGGTCGGTAGTGGGATTCAGCATAAACCATCTTTAAAAGAGTGCACTGAGAGTCCCTAGGAAGGTCTCTAATGCAAGAGCTCTTGGGGAGTTAAGCAAACTTTACACTTTTCTCCAGTCAGCGGACCACTCCACCTAGTTACACATCACCAAGTTCGAGGTAACCTGTCTCCAGCCACGCAGCGTGTTCCACATACGCGATACTCCCACGTGGCTCTGGGTAACTAGTGCACGCTAACAGCTGTGTGAAAAATAAAATGCAGGTGACACGCAGCTCCAGCAAGGACAGAAACTAGAGCAGGCCCCCAGCCATGCTGCACAGGAGTGTTAAGGAGTGCAACACATCAGCTCTGCTGCAGACAGAGGCCGTACACAAGTACGAGTTTCCATCACACTCTTTCATATTCATGTGGTTAGAGAGAACCCATTCAGTATCACGTAACAACCCTAAATGGGGAAAGAATTTGAAAGATAATAGATATGTGTGTATGGAGGGATGGATCACACTGCTCTACACCTGAAGTAACACAACATTGTGAATCAAATGTGCTCCATACAAATAAAACGTTTAAAAAAGACAAAAGAGAGAGAGAGAAAACCACGTCGGTTCACTCTCTTTAATAATCTTTTTTTCCTTCAAAAAGGTACAGGATTCACTGCCATACACAGAACCATCCTACAACTATTCTAGAATTTAGAGAAACTCTGAAGATAGCCTAAGCACGCTGTAATACGTTGTCTCCGTGTGTCTCAGAGGAACGAGGACACACGTCCGACAAAGCCCAGAAGCTGCTGGATTAGCGTAGTAACACAGACCTACCAACAATCACGAAGGTGAATTTATATTCCGCACTAGTGCCAGATGGAACAAACACTATTCCAACTAAATCGTGAGGGTTGAGTTTAAAGAAACTTTGTATTAGCTTATTTTAAGCAGATAGTAATATTCCAACTAGAGCGACCCTGTACCAGTTTCTCTGTAACTTAAGGTCGAAGCTGCTTTTGTTTCTGACAACACTGACGCTTTAGGAAGCTTTGGCCACTTCCTTTTGTTGCCTTCTGCAGAGATTTAATCTCTACATATCAAGTATCGATGTAGACAAATTAGAATGCGCAAGTACACAGAGCCTTGGGGAGAAAGCCACCCACAATCCCATCAGCCAGATGCAACACAGCCAGGCCTTCCAGGCTCTTCTCTATGTGCTTGTTCTTATAAAAAGAACAAAGGAATGATCCTATACTTTATTTTACAGCTCCTTGCTTTTTTTTTTAACAAACTGAATCAATATCGAGCATTCTCCCATTTCTATGAAATCACTTTTTTAAGCGCTGTGCGGCTTACAGGATCTCAGTTCCTTGACCAGGGATTGAACCCAGGTCACGGCAGTGAAAGCGCAGAACCCCCACCGCTAGGCCACCAGGAGCTCCTCACAAAATCACTGTTAATGACTGCACTCTAGAAACAGAGAGGGCTAGTCAGCTTGCCTGTACATCTAGGATGCTTCCATCTCCCACTTACAAACAGTGCTGGGGTGGACATCACTGCCGCATCCACAGTACTCCCACAGAACTCACCCCAGGATTAACTGGTAGCTCAAATGCTCTATGAATATGTTAAGACTTTTGACGTAATTGACCGCCAGCAAAATTATACTAATTTAAACAACTGGCTGTATGGGAAAGTTTAGTCCACTTCAAAGGGATGGGACATTAACGGTGTGTTTAACTTGCATGATGTCTTAAATCAAAACACAGGAAAAACCCATTAACAAAAAATGCCAATAAACCTTCAAAATAATCATGAAAATGCAGAGAAAAAGGACTGAATTTCCCCTTAACCAAAATGGCAACATTCCTCAGGAAGAACTATCTGGAGTTGGTGAGACTGGGCACAAGCTGGGCACTTTCCGACAGTGAAGCTGAGAGAGCACGCACACACGTTTCTGGAGGTGAACTTAGCAGTATCAGAACCTTGAGAATGTTCAAACGCTAACCTATACTTACAGACTCAGTGCAGTAAAGTAATCAGAGACAGGCACAAACAGCTAGACACAAAGGCATTCACAGCTTCATATGTTTCACCGTCACAACAGTGAAAAATTACCAACAACCAGTAACAGGGAAGCAAAAACCAGATGTTTAAAAATACACAGAAAAATACAAAGGACAAAAACTGCACGGGCATAGGGAAAACGGAAACTCGACGAAACGCTGATTAAAAAGTTCTCTAAACGTTGAATGCTTTTTTATTTTTTTAATCTTCCAACTTCTTGGCAATGAACATTTGTTATCTTGATAACCAGAAAAAGCAAAAGAAACATATACATAAACTTTTTTCTTTTGGTAAGGTAAAAATGCTACCAAATCCTCTTTCTGTTCTAGAGTTTTATCTTCTGCCTCCTGGCTCATACTGTTAACGGACTCTGTGCACCTACAGGGTTATAACTTACAATGTGTTTGCTTCTAAATGCTGTCCCATGATCTCTGGAGAGTTCAAGAAAGTGTTTAAAATTTGCTTTTCTTTAGGATGAGATGATTTATATGAGCTTTTAACAGCGTAGTAACTTTGCAATTAAGGCCCACCTATGGCACGTGTGGCAATAAAAGATGTTTTCCTTGCATAAAGACAATGAAGTGTGACAGAAGGTTGGATACAAGGAAGAGAATTAGTTACTTATTCTCTAGCTCACTGCCCTGTGCAGCAGACATCTGGAAACAGAGCAAGGAAAGGGGATTGGGAAGAGGCCTTTGGGGTTATTTGTTTATTCGTTAGAAACACTCAGAAGCTGCCCTGAGATGTTGGCGTAAAACCTAGAGTCACAAACGCCCATTTCTCTCCCTCATTCCCGCTAAGGGATAAGATCCAGGCAGACACAAAAGACACTCCATCATTCAGGGAAGGTATGCTCCTCACTTTCCAGAACACGTTTTTCAAGTTACCAGTTGGGTTTTAGTGGGTCCCCTCCAGTACCTTTTTAAAGATGAAATAAAATATATCAGAGGGCAATAACAAAGATGTGTGTGTATTTGTGTGTGTGTATGTGTGTGCACACTCAGTCATGCCCAACTCTTTGTGACCCTGTGGACTGTCACCCACCAGGCTCCTCGGTCCATGAGATTCACCAAGAATACTGGAGTAGGTGCCATTTCCTCCTCCAGGGCATCTTCCTGACCCAGGGATTGAAGCCAGGTCTCCTGCATTGCAGGCAGATTCTTTACCACTGCCACCTGGGAAGCCCAATACTGAAGACATGTTGCGTGAAAACGGTATCTGCTATCTGACTTGTATTATAGGTGATGGACAGTGCCGTCATGGGGAGAGTTTGAAGGCTGCTTCTATTCTAATGTAGTGGAGAAACAGTGAAGCCAACATTCTCCCCCACCCCTCATCAGACTGAAACCCCAAATGAAATATTCCTGGAAAGTACGAAAAGTAACGTGGGGCAGAAGGATCCCGCAGTTATGCCCTAACCTAACCTGAACCCCAAACCACAGGAAGTGTTGGCAGCTCGGCCACACGGAGCCCTGGTCTGTTTGTTGACACTTGGTTCCCCTGTGACACCGTAATTACACAGCCTGGGGCGCTGCAAACCCCAGGCTCTCTGCGCCCCACTCCTGCCCAGACTGCTCCCTTCAAGGCCTCCCTTTGTGAACTCCAGACGCACAGCCCAGATGGAACTCTCCAGCCCGACCTCCTGCATTCACCGCAACTTCTCTCCCCGCGGCCTCTCAAGAGGAGGCTTTTCCCCATCACTCAACACTCGCGGGGCACCTGCCACGGGCCCGGCCCCGAGGCAGGGACAGAGTGGCTGGCAGGTCCCGTCAGCCTGCGCTGGGCTCCCGCAGGGACACGCGCCTGCCTGTCGGGGGGCAAGGGCAGACTCTGAGAGAGGCAACCACCGCGGGCCGGGAGGGCCCTGCAGGAAGTTTGGGGTTTACCGTAGCCGAGGAGCGACACTGAGTCCTTCTAGAGACAGACTGCAGGCAAAAAGGAGGCTGAAGAGGAAGGCAGTTAGTGGAGAGACCAAGGGACTCTTCTCGGGGCGACTGAGAACCCGGCCGCCTGCTGAAACGGGGAGAATTCGGAAGGATCGGGTTTGGGGGCTGGGGAGGGCTCACCCTTCTTTCTAAAAACTTCCTGAATGCTCCCCTCCTGAAAGGCTGTTTTGGGCCTCAGGGCGTCAGGCTCCGGCCCTGCCCACGTGTCTCCTGGTGGACGTCTCCCAAGCATCTACAGGCCCCAAGGGGAATGCTCTAGAAGGGGCTCCTCTCCTCACCAAGTCCTGCCGTGCTCCTGGAAACCCCTGGATCTGAGGGGCCGCCACCCATGCCCTCGCCCCCCGAGCTCCTAACACCCCGCTCGGCACCATCCGACCGGCCCCCACAGCAAGGTCGGCCTCTGGACTAAACCCCGCTGCCTCGGCCTCCACCTCCCGTTCCATCCCACCCACACCTGCCGCTCTCCTGCCCCAGGGCTCTCCTCTCCCTGCCCATCTGACATCCTCCCCAAGGTGGTTCCGTCCTGCCGCCTGGCCAGGGGGTGCCACCTGCCCCGAGGTCGCGGCTGTGCCCAGGCCTGGCCTCCTTTCCTCGAGGCCACGCTGCCTGCCTGACTCCTCAGCTTCCTGCCTGCCTGACGTCCCTGCCCCCTCCCCCGGAAACTCCCAATCCCCCCTCATCACTCTGGGCTGCTGCCCTCCGTCACTTGACTTTAACTAAGGTCAAGAGGAAGGGCCACGTCTGATTCTTAGCTTCTCCATCAGCTAGCGGTGCCTGGCACACAGTCCGACTGTTACAGGTGATACCATATCTTGAACACTGACATACTTAAAGTGAAGTGATTCTGGAGTTGAAGAGTGAAGTCATCATCTTAGGCCTTTCACCAAATTCACCTAGTCTGTTACATTTGACTGGAAAGGAAACACCGCCCACCATGAAAGGGATGTAAAACTGGCTTCTCACCTACGGGGACTGGCTTCACATGGATCCACTTCTCACCTACGGGGACTGGCTTCACATGGATCCACTATTTTGCTCTCCCCTGCAACCAGGGGCATAAATCTGCAACACCCCTGGCTGGTTAGGATCTACTTGGCAGCACAGAATATCTGAATCATCGACTTGTTAGAAACGTTAAGGTATTTTTCCCTTTTGGGGGGCAATTTTTAATAAAAAGCTAATATTGAAAATCATTCAAAGTGTGTGGCATTAAACCTGCTAGAAAAGACTGATGTCTGTGTTATCGGCATGTTAAAGTGGGAAGTCTCAAAAGTGAGGCCAACCTGTTACACGTAACTATGATATTACTATTCATCTTATACAGGTATCGTAAGCAATTTGTTTTGCTAAAAATTCTGAAGTGTCCTAGTTAAACTAAATCCTTAAGCAATAAAAAGTATGAGCTCCCTCTTAATGAGATAATGACGACAAGGTGCTGGTTTGCATTGAGAAGCATCTATATCCTCCAAGATGAGGTGTTTTATGCCTGACATCCACTCATGTGGAATACTGTAGTCAGACCCCAAATACTAGCATCAAGTTTTGTTTTCCTGTCTACTATTTGTGGGGAAAGATTGAGTGGGAGAGCTGACTATATAATGAGAAGTCCCAGAAAAACCAGTCATCAGATTATAATCACAAGCAGTAAAAAACCACGTGACATTTTTGTTTTTAAAAATATTCTCTATCTTCAGTTTCCCAGTTCATCCTCTAAGCAAGTCCTAAACTAAACAGCTTCAGCAAAGATTCCTCAGTAGACGATAAATCAAAAAATACAGTTAATGTGTAATAAACACTAGTTTCTACTCTTGACTATGTCATTTTCTATTTTCTCTCTAAATTAGTTATTCTGAAAACAAACTGCATGGTATCATTAACAACCTTGATACCATTGTACAACTCCCATTTCTAAGAAAACTGTATTTTCCCTTATCTACTTATTAGTATTTATTAAGTAGGAATGCTGTGGTGAATAACAAGAAGACAAATGTTTCTATAAATTGTTACATTTGGAGGAAACAAACTGCAGAAGGTGGTAATAATCATACTAGGTTTCCTTTATATTCACCACCCAGTGCAGACCACAAAAATAACCCGAACCTTGCAGAGATAGAAAGCAACTTACTGTTTCATGTTCTAAAATGTCCTTTCCTCAAAAAACCTATTCCAGTGTACAAATTGCAACTATTAGCTTCCACTACACACACTGCGAACTGCCAACACACCGCTGAGCACAGCGGCGTCAACACCGCCTCGGTGTGGAACCACACACAGGAATGCACAGAGTCTGTAAGAAAGAAAGGGTAAAGATAGGAACCTTCACTCCTATACATCCACTCAGCCTACTTCTGCCAAGTCAACCTCTTTCAAGTAAGGCCACAGGCCTTACCTGTCACAGAGCAATTTCCTGTCCCTGCTCTGACAGTCACAGCAGTCCCGAGACCCGGGCAGGCACTCATTTCATACTTATGGGGAGAAGTCATCTAGAACAGCTTAGCAGAGGCTCAAAGCCCTGCCTCCAGGAGCTGGCCAAAGAACTCACGCCTCTGGAACCTGGGGCTCGAGCTCTGTCTGTCCGTTCCCTGGAAGCCGGGTGCCAGGCTGGGCAAGGAGCCCTGTGGAAGGTGCAGGGGGTCTGGGCTGAGCTACACTCGCACCGCCGCTCTGCCCTTTCCACCTTCTCTCTGTCCACCAGTAAGATGAGGTGATTATGACCCTGCCTTCCAGGATTGTTGGGAGAATTAAATGAGGCAAAGTATGCCAGCTCTTGCACAAAGTAGGTGTTCAGTAAATGGTAACGCCCCACCACCACAAGCGCCAGTGGAACCTCGGGAGCTGGGTTCTGCAGGACATGTGCTTGGGGTGACAGGGCACACATTAACCGGGCTCCTTTGGGTTAACGCAACTCCAGAATCAGACATTTGGGCCGAGGGAGCACGGTTCCAGGTCACCTATAATAAGCTGCTTCTCCCAAGATGACAGGCCCCCTCCCTGCTCCATGCATGTCCAGAACTGCTGCTGATCTGAAGCAGCGATTTGCACGCCACACGTGAAGGGGTTATCAGATAACACACACAGCTGAAGACTGGGCTTTAAGGGACATTTCCTTTTTAAAGAGAGGCTTGGAACAAAAGGGAGATTAGTTCTCTCTCCCTTCACTAGCTTCTGTTTTGATGCTTTCAATATAAACATGAAATTAACATAAATAAGGAATTTTAGCTAACTACAAATAGATTTATTCTCATTAAAGAAACTAGTCTGATCCCAAACTCCGAATATCACATAATAATCCTAAATCCATCACCATGTGAGCCAGAAATTGTCCAGCATGCACCAGAGTCATTATAGTGCTGAGTCAAATCTCCAGATGCCTCTAATACTCCATCAGCGATTTTAATTTAAAATTTAAGAAGCAGGAAGTTCCTTCAATTAACTAGTATCACTGTCAGCTAAAACAATGAGAGCCAACTGGCTTTAAAACAAGCTTAAAAATGAATCACTGAATCAGGTAGGCCCAAGGAGACTTTTGAGCGAAGCTTCTGGGTAAAAATCGGGCCGTCTTTGACCACACACAGCCCGGTACGCATCTCTTACACAGCGGTTGGTCAGGTCATGTACAGGTTCCAGGAGCTCCCTGGCCTGCTCCCGTCACCTCAATAGAGGCGGCCTGGGCAACCTTCACTGCGGGGCTGTCCAGCGACATCCCTGGTCTCTTTCCACAAGACGCCAGGAGCAGACAGCCTGGCTCCAAGCTGTGACAACCACACCTGTCTCCAGAAACCCCCATTGTCCCCCGGAGGGCAGAACCGCTCCAGGCCGGGAACCATTGCCTCTCCTGTCTCTCCTTGGGTGTCGCAGTGGGCGGGGCGCGGCCTGGCAGGTAAAGGAAGGTCATCAGCTCCAGCCCCTGGGGTGGAGCTCCGCGCACCACTTCACAGACAGGAAGCTCAGGTTCAGGACGATGTCACTTCACTCCCATCCAACTCAGAGCCTCGATGCTAAATCATGTCCAGCTGCCAACTTCCGTCTGGACCTTTCCGTAAGGCCAGAAGGCCCCTGATGAAAGAATGCACAGCGTAGCTGGGCAGAGTTCGAGACAAAAAGGCCCCACCAGACTTAGAATCACCAAAGGGTTTCACCACTTCTACCAAAGGTGCGGCCTCCCCCAGGTCTCTGTTCCTCACCAGGGATGTGGAAAGGGCGGGCCCACCCCCCGCACAAGGTACCCGTGCTGACACCCAGGCGTGTCATCCCCGCGATTTTACACCCCCAAGCAGGACAGCAGCCCCTGTGGCCCCTTCCTCCCCCGGGCTCCCCTCCTGCCTCCGACACCACCCCTGCCAGGCCTCCCTGACTCCCTGCAAGCACACACCCCAGCCCGCAACCTGTGACATGCTCGTTCGCCCCGCCCCCTACTAGAGCTTCAGGGCACTCGGTTCTGTCCTCTGTTCATCTCTAACCACCCAAAACACTGCCTGGCACCCAGGTGTTTGGTGGGTTGACTTTTAAGAACTAAACACATGACTGTAACAGCGGTGGTGAGGAGTGTCTAACTGCGTACCCACGTGTATCAAGTCAAAAGCTAGTACAAAGTTACATGTCAGTTAGGTTCAATTTATTTAAAAGGTGAACAGAGGGAAACCAGAGAAATTCGAGTTAAGGACCTGTGGGATCGGGATGGAGTTTGATTCTCCCATCGAAGGGAAGCCACGGAGAAAGAGTGGGCGCCTCGGTGCAAGTCTCAGGGCAGCGCTCCGCAGACATCCCAGAGGCTCTGGCTCCGCTGCAGCTGCCGACTCGCAGGCCCAGGGTGGGCAGGGCTGAGACGCGGGGGTCTCATGGGCCCAGGTGGCGCCCACGGCGCAGGCCCACTTAGCACAGCCCAGCCCGGGACACCAGACAGGGCACCTGGGCAGGGTCTAAGACGACGCTGCTCCAGAGGCGGCTCGGGGCCACAGAGGACTAGCGTGACCTGCCGTGGAAAGCACACTCGTGCGTGACTCTGTGCCGCCCGCCTTTTGGCTTCAAAGGCCGAGGAGGCGCACAGAGCCTGCACGTCCCAGACTAAACAGCCCCAAGTTTACACGACATCTCGTCCACAATGTAATGACCATCTATGTACATTTTGGTCTTGTCTGGGCAGTAATATACTGGAATCTATAGTATTTAAAAATAGTAGCCTTACTTCCTCATCACCGTAAACACACACCGATGCTGAATGTGTCTCATTCAGGGAGGGAGAGCAAACGCCCTCCTTTCCAGTCGCTGAACGCTGCAGTGATGCTCCAGCATCGCCTGATGGAGCAGGGGACCCGCCAGGTGCAAGAGCAGGCGGTGGCCCTTAGTCCGAGGCAGCAACAATGTAGCCGGGACCAAAGTTAAGATCATCCCCGTCTCCAGCTAACTGAAGTAGGTTTGCCTCTGAGAGCCTCTGTAACAGGAGAACACTCCATTTAGTTTTATTACAAAACGCAACTTAAAGTAAGCAAAGTGCAACTATCAAAACGTCTTTTTAAAAAATTACTCCTAATTTAAAATCAAGTGATGCTACATTTTAGAAAAAAATGACTAAAACTCATATTATTCACGGATTAATAAGTTTCAGCTAACCAAGACGTTTGATAGAAAAAAAATGACAGGAATCACAGAATTTTTAAGATACCCACTTCTGAAGTGCAAACCAAGTTTATGATTTCTTGGTTCTAATCAAACACCCAATAGTGATTATTTCTAAAAGATAACTCGTTTCTCATGTTACTCTCTTCGGTTGTTTAACTTTTACCTTCCGACAGATATTTCTAAAAATGCACTGCAATTTTATCAAGTGAAAACTTTCAGTTTTCTTCACAAAAAGATCTTTAACTCACATTTTACCATCAGCCTGACTGGTGCCACCCAACACCTGCGGGTCCCCTGAAAGATCTCAAGTGGCTGTTCTTGAAACACAGGCAGAAACCGTACAGAAACAAAGAATTTCAAACACAGGTGAAGCTCAATTTTCTAGGCATGTTGATCAGAAATGGGTTTTTTCCAAAGCCCAAGTCAAGCTGGGTTCAGGTAGGCAGTGGTTGCTCCCTCTTGACAGGCTAAACTTTCTTCCCCTGTCTTCAGAATCTCAAAAGAGCTCTGAACATATTAATCTTATTTATTGCTGAGCTACGTCCCCACCATCTGTTCCTGCTGGTATTTCATCAGAAAATTCTTTTTTTCTTTAAGGAATATATTCAGCCTCAGTAATTTGTGTTCTGAGTACAAAACATACAGTACATGGCGGGCACGGAGTACTGAGAATAAATTTGATTACCTAAATAACTGTTTACACCTGGCTTTTAAACAAAATCATTAACGGAAACATGAAAGAAAATTCTACAAATATTTTAAACTTCTTTTCTCATATTCAGTTGCCAAGACTCCAACTGACATCTCAGCACTGAGCGTTTTTAACCCACAGCGCTTTCAGGCCATTCAAACGCTTCCGTCTTTTAGCTCCCGATGGAGTGCTGGCTCAGCTGGGTGGACTGACTGAATATAATCCAGCAGGATCACTTCTTGTTAAATATGAAACACGCACACAACCTGTCCTCCTTTCCACACGTCATTTACACTAGCATCATTGGCAAAAATACTATCATGTCATCAACAGTCCTCTCCTCTCCTTGCCAAATGCCCATTTCAGAGGTTTAGTAAAACTCAGAGTGAACAAAATGAAAAGCTGTAATTTTCTTATTCATCCTATCAGTCTTCTATAAAAAGAAAATTTCCCCCAATCTTATTTTGTCTCCATAATGCACTCCTGTGTCTCACCGGCAGGAACCCACAGGAACCCACGTCAGCTTACCACTGCTGCCCGTCTTCCCAAGCTGTCTCACTCAGCCCTTCAGGGACCTTCAACGACAGGACCAGGGGAATCGACCTTTAATACCAACCTCCCGGATCCCTCCTCCCTCTTTCCTTTACACTACCGCCCTTCCTTTCTTTTCAAAGACGAATCTGCCAAAACAGCTCTAATACTCTGAACACGCTACACTCTGTTCAGCATTTATAGGTTTCTTATATTCACATAAATCCTCACACAGAGTAAACTATGTTAAACCTAGTCATAGCCTGACTATGTTCCTTACTAAAAATTTAGCAATTTAAAATGTTAGCGAGAAATGGGCTCAGATTTTTCCAAACTTTAAAAGGTCAGCTAAATTACCAACACCTCTAAGAAAAACACACAGCTAACTATTCCACATGTGACTGAGAATAGAAACACCTACAATATCTTAGTGGACTTCATTAAAAACAAGCTAAACGTCTGTGACTTCTGCAGGACTGTCTCCCGAATCCAGAGGAATAAAATCCCACAGTAACTCACCTCACAAACACAACCCTTAACAGTATTAACCCGATTTCAAGACGTTCATTGAAGGTCTACTTATAGCAAAAGTGGAAAGTAGTACAAGACCAAGGGTTTTTAATGTAATCACTAACAGGCACTTTTATTGTTTGGGCCACTAAGTAAGAGAGGGCACCTTCAGAAAGGATTTTTCCAGTCTTGCTCTCAAGGTCAAGGTTGTCTACCAGAGACCCAGAAGGATACCCACTTACAGCTCTCACTGCCCTCCATAAAGAAGGAACTCTCAGATGTTTGCACTTGGCTTTCTTGTAGGGAAGAGCCTAGTTTACGCACAACCAAACATAAAACAGTTAAATTGCTGATCCTGTCATTCAGTTTTGCAATCCACTCCTTACAGAAAAAAAGACAACCTAAAGTATCACTTTCAGACTTAAAAATCTGCATCCCCAAAATCAAAACCAAAACTTTAGCTCCCAACTAAAATTAATTTTCCAATAGATAAAGCTTATAAAACAAGCTTCTTATTCAAACTAGAAAGAACGGGCGAGCCATCACAAGTTAAAATTAAACATCATTTTGCAATGCAAACCTTAAAAAATATTAATTAGGGGGTTCCCAACTTTTTACAATCACACTTTTCCATTGTCATAACTAACTAGGCCCTTATATACTGTACTTGTCATTTTTTCTTTCGTAGGTTGGGAAGGGCGACTCAAGAGCTTTTAGCTTCTAAATTCTGTGCATATTCACTTCACCACATGTAACAGTAATTTTGACTCTAATCGTTTTGATGAGAAAGTCACTTAAAATTCTCACCAACCAATGGAAGCGATGGGATTTTGAGTTACTAAAGCAAAGATAACAATACATAAACACAAAGATTAGCCATCTTTTTCCTAGTTGGGAATGTAAACAGAAGTTCACCGCGGTTGTCTGTTATTTATTAATTGCCCCACAATGAACTACAGTTCATACCAAGTACCCAAGGAAGCCTAAACTGAAAATCACAAAAGAGCTGCGTTTTCCCGTCAGAGATCCTGTTACCCTTCTGACCACTTTCTCTCCAGGACCCCTGACAGTGCTGGGCTGTCCTACACTCCTTATTTCCCCTTCAAATCCTGTTCTTTCTCGCCTCCATTCTAAGAGATCCCTACCTCTCTCCCTGAACACACGACCTCTGCCCGCTTCTCCAAAACAGGCAGCACATTTTCCCCCTGTGGAGTATAAGGTCCAAATCATTATTTTTTCTGTGGCTATTCATCTACATTTCCCAAGAAGATACCTATTTCAACACAAAACATGCTTTACAAGGCTTTTATCTTGCACAGTGTATTTCAACCCAGCTAGACACTCAGGCTACCTGAGGTACAGGCTTCATGTTATTAAAAACTCACAACTATTCCTTCCAGACAGACAGACTGTGGGCTTTCATTGTGGCCAATACGCTTACGCGGGAAGCTACTTCCGTGCGAGTGAAGGCCGAGGTAGCTGGCTGCAGTTCCTGCGCACTGTGGGCACATTTCTTTGTTGATGGAAAAGACTGAACTACTGTCAAGCCTAGCATCTCGATGGTACTTATTATCAGAGGAGAAACTGCAAAGAATTATCAATTCTATTCATTATTTGACCAGCTTACCATAAATCTCTATGGCTTTGTGTAACCTGAATGTATTCCATAAATGCTAAGTAACAGATAAAAGAAATTATAATATTGAAAACCACTATTCCATGCTTTTAAAGTATTGCCTGTTATTTATACAACAAAAGTTCAATGTTTAAACAGCCTTCTAAAGAAAGGATCTTTAACCTGAATTTTTTTTTTACCATTACCAGGTTTTGGTGGGGGGCAGTTCTTGTAAATTTTCATGCGCAAATATATTTCTGCTAATGCAGGGGGTGGGGAGACATCCAATCTATAATGAGCTGCCCAGAGTCCATGACCCGAGAAATGCAACACAACTCTTCCCAAAGGTTCACAAAGAATTTAAATAGAATCTGCTAAGTTATACTCACACAGTCAATACTTTTTGAAAAAGGAAGAGAGGTAAAAACAAAGCAGATATAATCTGAAAAATGCATGCCCTCTTTATGGTAATCATCTCTTTTAAAACTATAATCTCAGAGAATTTGAGGGCTTTTGTAGATTTTTTTTTTTTTTTTTTGATCAAGGGTTAAGGACATCAGAATTCCCAGATGCTGTCTTCATGCTCA
Organism: Ovis canadensis; assembly: GCF_042477335.2. Classification (NCBI taxonomy): domain Eukaryota; kingdom Metazoa; phylum Chordata; class Mammalia; order Artiodactyla; family Bovidae; genus Ovis; species Ovis canadensis. The sequence continues at coordinate 89,986,331 of NC_091256.1, forward strand.
TGTGCATTTTAAGTGGTAATTAAGGAGACAGAAAAGTGACAAGTGGAAACTGAAACAACACTGTTGCTCCAAATCTATCAGAAACCCTCTATCCCACTGTAGAAAGCACAGCAGGCCGGCAGGCCACCTCGGGCCTGTCCTTGTGAACACCAGACGGCCAACGCCTGCGGGCCACAGCCGCGCCACCCCACACGATGGCGCGAGGCTGGGAGCAGAGCGCTGACGGGGCCTCGCATCGCGCTCCCCAGGTGCGCTCCTGTCACGTGTCGCAGAGCGCACACAGACCACAGAACCGGGAAAACGGCAGTCTTCAGACGCAGGTCACTCTAGAAGCGGAACCCTGTAGTCCAGCAGTGAACTCTTCTCTGAGGGAAATTCTCCAGTGCTGCAAGAACTTAGGGATTCAGAAGCTAAGAACTGTGTGTCCTCAGGAGGCTGGGCTGCTCCCAGTTCAGGCTTGAATGCTACTATGACAGGTTAACTACAGAATCAGACACCAGAGATGAACCAAAACTTACGCCTCTCTCCTCTGATGACCGTAATACAGAAAAACTATCTGAGGTAGAAATATTTGTAAAAAACTTTAAAAAACTGCACAAGTTCCCCCCCCCTCCGCCACCATTTTTTTTTGTTTTCATTATTGAATAAGATTACCTTACAAATCACTAACAGGCAACTGCCAAATTATGGTAGACCTTATCTTGAATTCACAGCAGCAAAATCCAAATTCAAAGCATATTTCCCTACTTCATACCCTAATATGTGAGGAGTAAAACCTTAATTTAAAAATTGTCATACTCAGATACAGACATTCCATGCAAAGGATAAAGAAGGGGGAGGGACAGTAGATGAACGAAATTAACGCTAAGGTTAATTCATATTAAGGTTAATCTAGAACAGAGCAATAAGTCACCGGTGCAGAAGACATCACAAGTTGGATTTTGACACAGAATCAGTGAGATTTCACTTAGTGCTCTTGTTCAAGAAAATGACCAAACCTAGGGAATAATCTTGGCAAAGAAAAAAACAAATTTACTTTCCCTAATTAAATGGCTCCACAAGTAGCCTCTCTACAGAGAAATCCACGTTTATGCTTAACACGAATATATCATTTCTCTACATAGTATCATATATGGAAAAAGCAAAGCTTCAAACGCCTATTCTACCCTCTGAATTTCAAAGCATAATTTTTCTCACAGGTTTTACACACACCTACAATGTTTCTCTTTCATCTTTAACCTTAACACACACACTTTCAAACCTTTTCTGCATCCCCAGTATATACATGTCTTGGCTCTCTCCAGTATCTAGACTCACAACTTCTTGAAATGAAACACTGTTAAACTACGATTTAACAATGTTTTCTTTCCTACTAAAAATGCTCAGGGCCACTTTTGTATCCTACTGTTCTTTTATTACAATCTTCTGGAGTTAAAAAGGATGCACCTAGAACCCAAAGATACTGGAATCTGATTTAAAATGAAACCTCAGTAAGTCATCTCCGTGGAATAATATTTGGGATGGCTAACCGCATTTCCACGTTCTAACTGCCATACTATTTAAGTTCCTATTGTTGCATACGCCTCAAATTGAAGAAAATACTCAAAACAATTTTCAAGTAAAATAAAACCTAGAAACATGAAACACTCAAGTTAAAAACACAGACATAAAATTCCAGTCCCTAAACTGCAGGTTGTATTACTGACATGAATATTTTATGAAATGTATTGAAAAGAAAAACCTGAAAAATGTGACTGGACATTAAGTGATATCTCCTTTCTTCGATTTTGTGAGTAACAGGTCTTTTATTGGTAGTAAACTAGAGCAAACAATCAGAATAGTACATAAGGAGTATTCAGTACACACAATAAAAGGTAAAGGAATTCAAAACCTGTATAGAACAAAACACTGGAGGAAAAAGTCATACAGCTCAAGAGGTACGGTGGGAAAGGTCCTCTCCACCCTCTGCTTGCAGCTGGCACTCTGCGCCCGACAGGACTGACAGCGCTTACCAAGACAGCACAGACCTTTAGTGCTGAGTGTATTTAAGAGGATTAAACACGTTTTCTAAGAATCTTGCAATGACAAATAAGTGACCCTTTCGCTGGTAAAGCAGACCTTTAAAAGAGGAAAGTGGGGATAGGAAATTAACTATTTTGTAACCATTTTAAATAATTTCTCATTTTCCAAACACTGCTTTCATAACAGAAGTGTTTTACACTTGCACAATATTAATTACTTTATTATACATGGAAGCCTGTGGTAGGCTCATTACACAATAAGACTGCAAACAGCCAGTGGTACTTTTCTGACGTCAGAAGAGTACATAAGACTGAAACATCACCAAAAGTACATAAAAAACTCATCAGCATAAACATCAAAGTACATTAAAAATATAATCAGGAAAAAAATACAACTGCTAAAAAGTGGTTTAGAGCAGAGCCACTGTCTACCAGTGGCCTCAAATGGCAATTAGCGTTCAAAGCAAGTTTGGATGACTTTACAGGACCCTTCTACAATACTGACTAACGCACCCTTTTAACATGTACACTACACAGGCTGCAATTTCACAAAGAGGTGCTGACGTCGCTCCTTACTAAAGGAGATACTCTTAACCCTCACACTGGCTCTGTCACCAGTTGGAATTACCACCTTATTTGTATCCACAGCTCTGAGCATGTGGGGCTTTATTATACATGGACATCTGTGTGGGCTGTTTTTTAAAAAGGGGGAGGGGGTGTCTGACCTATTGTTTGGTGTTTGGATGCCATAAGGCATGGGAAACGCACGACGGATCATGCATTGGAATGTGAATTATTTTAAGATTAAAACTGTTCAGACAGGGAGAAGAGGGGACCAGGAAGGCCTAGAACTCTTAAGAGAGGACAGGTTAAGAACCAAAATAACATAAACTCCCCCAGAAGTGTGGGTGACGTAATAACAGAGACAGAGAACAATGTTTTTAGGCCATGTATAAATACCACACACCCCAAACCTCAAAGAATTATGTAATTCCAACTTGGGTTCTAATACTGGAACCAACCAACCACGTGGGTTTTAACACTGTGCCCATCAGCTCTGGATGGAGTCACAGCCTTCTTACAGCTGGGATAAGGAGAGGGTGCTTTTTCTTTTCCTTCTCTTATTAAAGCTATCATTCCAGGCTTTGATCAAAGATCCAAGAATATTTGTTCTACCAGGCTGGAATGAATGTGGTTTGGAAGATCAGAGTACATTTAAAAGCTGCAACAAAATATAGGTAGCCAACATCTCAGAATTTTGGATCAGCCCAGATGGAGACAGCAAATTGAAATGTTTTCGATCCCTTAAATGATGAAACGTATATCACATCAGCCCAGATAGAGCAATTTGAAATGTTTTCGATCCCTTACTTATGTGATGAAATGTACTATCATACTATCTGTAAATTGGATATTCCATTACAGTGATAACGTACAGAATTCCCATGCGTTATTACACTTTCCTGAGAGTAAAGCAATTAGAATAACCTTAATCCTAGCAACAAAGTTTTTTTTTTTCGTGGTTTTTTGTTTTGTTTTGTTTTTTTGTATGATTTTTTTTTCTTTTTTTTTGCATTTAAAACTTTTGGGCTATTCCCTGACAATCTATACATGTAAATTTGATTGCTAAACATTGTCACTTCGAATGTCAAACTATTTTAATCTATTGATTTTGATTAAAAATCATAATACAAACAGAGCTAAAATCACGCTAACAAAATAAACTAAATATGAAAAGTTGCATTGAAAGGGCATTACATTATTCTTAATAGGATCGTGTAGAAACATTCCAATGGCAGTGTTCTCAAAATAAAACAGAATTACATTAGAAGACCTCCAGCCTGGTCACTCCTGGGACCTTACCTGTAACTCTGGCTGGTAGGGGTCTTTACTCTGGTACTACATGGCTCGCTAACATCAGACATCATGTTTGTATACCCTGAGAAATCTGACACTGAAGTCCTTGCTCTATGGTCCACTTCTCCATTAGAGTTAGTGATAAAGGTCATTGGCACCCTGCTGCCCGACTTGAACTGAGAACCAAACGCTTGTGCGAAGTTCTCAATCTGGTACGTTGTTCTAGGCTCCACGTCTTTCTGAGGATCTATCTGGCTAGCTAACTCCTGAGATGGAATCTGAAAGCTTGCTGAGGACTCTAAGTTTTTCTGCTGTTCCTTCTGGCTAGTCAGTTTCTGAGATGAGGATTGGAAGGCTGACGACGTCTCTAAATTCTTCTGAGAATCTATCAGGTCGTCCAGCTCCTGGGAAGGTGTCAACTGCTGATGTGTGGCATCCAAAGCGGATAAATAAAGACCTGGCTGAGACCCAAACAACATCCCAAAAGGAGGCTTTGGCAATGAAGATGGCAACACTGAGGTAACAGACTGGCCGAAACCACACTCCAAAGGAGATGTAGTGTATATCTGTTTTTCTGGGAATAAAGTGTGGTTGTGGAGAGGTGAAGACAGGCTGACAAACTGGAAACCGTGTCCCAGAGTAAAACCTGCATTCGTGGATTTTTCAAAAGCCTGTTGGAGGTATTTGGAGTATTCTTGCAACATGCTCGCCTTGTCATTTGAAGGAGTTTGGGTGCCGGGGCTCAAATTTCCCTCCTGAACCAGTTCCGAGTGTTCTCCTGAGGCGTGCAGATCCACCCGTGGCTCCGCTATGCTGAAGGGGTCCTCCTTCTGGCTCTCCGACTTGTTGGAGTACTGATCCAAAATACTCTGTAAAACCTCGTCAGGAATTCCTGACTTGTCATGACAAGACTTAATCTCCGCATTCAGGGCGGAGGAGTCAATAAGGGACAACGGGGCCTCACTGTCCAGAACACCGACGCCCGCGGACTGAATGACGGACTGCTGGGACACCATGTGTCCCACGTTCACGGAAAAGGCACTATTGCTGCTGGCGGTTGGTAGGTATCTTCTTTTCTTTGAGAACTGCATGGCATCATCGTAATTACTGCTTATCTGACCTTGTTTGCCACCTGCACTCTGGAGGAGACTAATGGTCTCCACGCTACTGTTTGACACGATGCCAAGGGAGCTGCTGGGTTTCCCGGACAAGGACTTCTGCCCAACCAGGTCTGGTAACGGTGACACAAAATTCAGGTAGTTCTTATCGGTGCTCTTCCTGCTTCCTTTCTTGAAGATCAGTTTGGGCACCCTTTTCTGGAGTTCGTCTATGCCAGGGCCAACGATGCCTCCACTGGAAGACACTGTCGGCATCTCTACGGAGTAACTCTGCATGTTTATACTGTTGGACAGGTGGGATTCACTCGCTTTCCCCGTCTTGGGCTCCTTGCTCTCAACGGCGAGGCTCTTGGACTTCGCTTTTCTCCTCGAAGAACTGGTATTTCCCTGAGACAACACAGCCAGGCTACCCGCGCTGCTGTGGCCGCCGGAGGACCCAGGTTCCGCGCTGGGCGCCCCCTTGCCCAGGGCCTCCCCGCACGTGCGCCTGTGCTTCAGCAGCCGGTCAGTCCTGGAGAAGTACTGCTGGCAAGTGTCGCATCTGTATGGCTTTTCTCCGCTGTGCGTGCGCTTGTGTCTCTCCATGTGGTACTTCTGGATGAACTTCATGCTGCACTGGTCGCAGCCGAAGGGCTTCTCGCGGCTGTGGATCTTCTCGTGCCGCTGCAGCAGGTACTTCTGGATGAAGCCCATGCTGCACTGGCCGCACTGGAAGGGCCGCTCGCCCGTGTGGATGAGGACGTGCCGGCGCAGGTGGTAGGAGCTGCGGAACGCCGCGCTGCAGTGGTCGCAGACGTGGGGCTTCTGGCTCGGGGACAGCACGGAGCCCTCCCCGTCCCCCGCCGGCGGCGGCTTGGAAGAGGCGCCCGGCTTCCTCTTGGCTTTGATTCCCTGAGATTCTGGCTTTGGCCTCTTGGCCTTCTTGACGCTCGCGTCCGGCTTGGGCTCCTCGGGGCCGCGGGGGTCGTCAGTCCGGCCGAGCAGCACGTCGCGCGGGTGCGGGTGCGGGTGCGGGGCGGGCGGCGGCGGGTGCAGGGCGCTCAGGTCCTGGATGACGCCCGCGCCGCCCCCATCCCCGCCGCCCAGCCCCGAAGCCCGCTCGTCGGCCCCCGCGAACAGCCCCCCGTAGTGGGGGTGGGGGGCGCCCGGCGGCTCGTCGGGGTCGGCCGGCTTCTCCTGCTTGATGCTGACCAGCGACTGCAGGAAGCCCCAGGAGGTCCTCTGCGCCGGGAAGGCCGCGCCGGGCGCCGCCGGCTCCTTCTTGAAAGTCACGTCCGGGGCGGGCGCCGGGGGGGGCTCGGCGGCCGGGGCCGCGGCCGGGGCGGCGGCCAGCACGCACTGCGGGGGAGGGGCGGCCGCGCCCGCCGGCCGCGCGAAGCTGGCGACCGGGGGCAGCCGGTGGTTGAACATCACCATGCCCGGCGGGAAGCTGGGCTCCATCTCCGCCCGCCCGCCGCTGCCCGCGCCGCCGCCGCCGCCGCTCAGGAACGCGCTGCCGACTTTCATGCCCCGGAGCAGGCCTGGCTGAGGAGAGGAGAGAGGAGTGGGCCGGCCGCCGGCCGCGGCGCCCCCGCCCGCCCGCCGCCGCCGCCGCCCGCGCCCCCGGCCCGCGCCCGCCCGCCGCCGCCGCCGCCGCCCGCGCCCGCGCCCCGCACTTACGGGTCCCGCCGCCGCCGCCGCCGCCGCCGCCGCCTCCGGTTAATAAAAATAACGCCGTCCTCTCCACAATGGAATTAAAAGCCTGCGCGGCACTGCGCAGCCGCGGCGCGGAGCCTGCCGGGAGCTCGGCGACCCGGCCCGAGGGCCGCGGCGCCGGCCACCGCGCCTGCGCGGCGGCTTCCGCCCGGCCGCCTGTCAATCACGCGGGCGGTTGGGCGGAGGGAGCCCCCCGGGAGGGGAGGCCCGCGGCGGCAGGGCGCGATTGGTGGGGACGCGCGCGCCGTGCGGGCTGCGGGCTGTGCGGCTGCGCGGCGGCGGCGGAAGGCCGGAGGGGACGCGAGGCTGCGCGCGGCGGGGTCGGCCTCTCCTGTCTCTGCGGCTTGCGGGCCGGCTGTCGCAGCCGAACCCCGGCTCCGACCCGGGGAAGGCTCGGGGCGCCGTGGGTTCTGCCTGCCTTGCAGGGGGCGTCCAGTGCTCGGGGTCCGAGACGGGGCGCTTACGGCGCCCCTCCTGGGCTGGCACACTCTTTGATAATGGGCGCGGACCCTCTGCATTTGTGGGAGGGGTCCGCTTTGAAACCGCAGCGGAGAGAGGTACAGTTGCAAAAAAGGAAAAAAAAAATTGTCTTACTGCCAACCTACCTGAAGGCGACGGGAAGAGGAGACCGCGTGTAATCCAGGAGCGGCAACCTTGTAAAACACGCCCACACACACACTTCATCGTCATCAGATGTGTTTTAAATGCCCGCATACCTTCGCAGCCTGTCTAATGAGTCTGCCGGCCCTGTTGAGTTGCTGCCTGGCGGTCTGTGTTATTTACGGAAAATGGACCGCCAGGCCCCTCTAACAGCCCTCCTCCGATCCACTCTCCCTTCCCTAGTAAAGGATACTGAGAAACGCGGGCAAAATCACTATAATATGTTTTCTTAAGAGAAAATCACAAAGCGAAATCATGAAATCACAGATCAACAAAAATCGAACAAATATATATTCATTGCCTAATATACACACAAGGAAGGCACTCACATTCATGTAAAGCACGCAGAAATTTAAGACAGCAACTTTCTTAACCAAGACTATGTAAATCCCAGATTTTTTTTTTTTCCCAAAGAAAAACCAGCCCTATGACAATAATTTCTTTCCATGGCACGTTTTAATAATGAAATTACAAGTCCATTGCTTCACTAGTCCATTGAAATTACTAGTCCATTGCTAGTATTTCTAGCCAAATAACTTCTCATGGTTAAGTAAGAAATGACGTCTCATTGAAATTTCCCAATCGGAAACTTAAAAATTATTAGCTTATCCTTATGGCATCCGGTCCCATTACTTCATGGCAAATAGAAGGGGAAAAGTGGAAACAGTGACAGATTTTATTTTCTTGGGCTTCAAAATCGATGCAATGACTGCAGCCATGAAATTAAAAGTTGCTTACTACTTGGAAGGAAAATTAGGACAAACCTAGACAGCAAAAGAGCAGAGACAACACTTTGCCAGCAAAGGTCCATATGGTCAAAGCTATGGTTTCTCCTGTGGTCATGTACAGATGTGAGAGTTGGACTATAAAGAAGGCTGAGCACTGAAGAATTGATGCTTTTGAACTGTGGTGTTGGAGAAGACTCTACAGAGTCCCTTGGACAGCAAGGAGATCAAACCAGTCAATCCTAAAGGAAATCAACCCTGAATATTCTTTGGAAGGACTGATACTGAAGCTGAAGCTCCAATACTTTGGCCACCTGATGTGAAGAACTGACTCCTTAGAAGAAACCCTGATGCTGGGAAAGATTTAAGGCAGAAGAGAAGGGGACGACAGAGGACGAGATGTTTGGATGGCGTCACTGAATCAATGGACCTGAGTTTGAGTGTACTCAAAGAGATAGTGAAGGACGGGGTAGCCTGGCATGCAGCAGTTCAGTTCAGATCATTCGCTCAGTCATGTCTGACTCTTTGCGATCCCATGGACTGCAGCAGGCCAGGCCTCCGGGGTTGCAAAGAATTAGACACATTACTTTGCCAACAAAGGTCTGTCTAGTCAAGGCTATGGTTTTTCCAGTGGTCATGTATGGATGTGAAAGTTGGACTGTGAAGAAAGCTGAGCGCCGAAGAATTGATGCTTTTGAACTGTGGTGTTGGAGAAGACTCTTGAGAGTCCCTTGGACTGCAAGGAGATCCAACCAGTCCATTCTGAAGGAGATCAGTCCTGGGTATTCTTTGGAAGGAATGCTCTAAAGCTGAAACTCCGGTACTTTGGCCACCTCATGCGAAGAGTTCCCTTATTGGAAAAGACTCTGAGATTGGGGGCAGGAGGAGAAGGGGACGACAGAGGATGAGATGGCTGGATGGCATCACTGACGCGATGGACATGAGTTTGGGTGAACTCCGGGAGTTGGTGATGGACAGGGAGGCCTAGCGTGCTGCGATTCATGGAGTCGCAAAGAGTGGGACACGACTGAGCGACTGAACTGAACTGAACTGACAACTAAACAACAATAAATGGGCCTCTCTGAGCTGCTCAAAACCTTGTGCTCAGTCTCTCAGTCGCGTCCAGCTCTTTACGATTCTTTGGACTGTAGCCATCCATGGGATTTCCCAGGCAAGAACACTGGAGTGGGCTGCCATTTCCTCCTCCAGGGGATCTTCCTGACCCAGGAATCAAACTTATGTCTCCTGTGTTTCCTGTGTTGCAGGCAGATTTTTTTTTTTTTTTACCTTCTGAGCCATCAGGGAAGCCCCTCAAAAACTTAGAGCCAGTATTTAATAAGTATTTTGAGTAGAGAAATATTAGTATTTTTCTAACCTCGTGCAACTACATTGAAGTATTCTGCCACTTAAACTGCTACTTTGATACTGTCAAGTATAGTTAAGTGTTAAAAGAAAGACTGAAGATTCACAAATTTCAGGCGGGAGTGCAGTCTTCGTCAATGCCTGTGAGAAATGAGGCCGTCCCTCTACTCGGGACGGCAGTGTTTAATGGTGAGCTGGGATGCATATAAGCCAGTCCAAGCATGAAGGGCAGCAGGACACTCATATGAAAAGCCAAGTTTGTTCCTCAGTTATCAAGATAAGAAACCTGTCATTTCTCTCATTCACTCTGTCAGCCTTGAGCTACTCCAAGCCGACTTGCTTCTGTGTTGTGCACCCCATATATCAGGGAGATGAAGAGACCCTGTAAAATAAAGTGGAGGGAAAAAGCTGTTAACGCTAATCATTTCAGCAGTAGAAATACCTGAAATAAACTTTCCTGGGAACAGACAAAAGAAGACACACTTCATCAAGGTCAATTTATTTTTCTATTTTTCAGCATTAGAAGCAGTACCTTGAGCATTTATAAGATGACAGACCAACAGCCACTTACAGTGCTTGCGTTATTCAGCCTTAGAAATGAAAAAATAGAAATGCCACCCCAGGTACATAGAACATTAATTAGAAAAATCAGTATACCAGTCTCTGAAAGATAGCTGGGTAATGAAAATCAAACTCAGAAAATGGCATCAAAGGAATCAGAGAAGTAGCACTAAGCATCAGTATTTATAACCGATCTTTCAGACTGCAGCAATTAGAATATGTTTGTTACAGTCTTCAATGGGGTAAAAAAATCTTTTTTAATATTAACGTATAAAACGGCTGACAAGATAAATTTAGGGTGGTGTGAATAGTTTTTAAATGTTTAAAATGCCACTTCAAGTTAAAATTTCACATTATCAGCTGTTGTGAAACTGCACATTTTTATTATATCCTATATGTAATAAAAGTTCCAAAGATCTGTATTTATTAGTTCTTAGCATTAGAAAATACTTAATTGTAAGATATAAATTAAATCTGTCTCTTAAATCTAAAATTGCACAAGGAACTATATTCAATATCCCATGATAAACCACAATGGAAAAGAATATGAAAATGTGTGTGTGTGTGTGTGTGTGTGCAGCTGAATCACTTTACTGTGCAGTAGAAATTAACACAACATTGTAAATCAACTATACTTCAGTAAAATAAACATTTTTTAAAATCTAGTATCTTACATTCTAAAGCTAAATAAAACTGATATGGCTTAAACTTAGAAATAATATGGAGCCAGAAATTTCCCATGTGGTGGTGTTGCCTTACAGAGGAAATAAAAATCTATATTGTATTAGTCTTGTTAGGTACTAATAAATACTAAATAGGTGTCTGGGGTAAAATCTGGACATGATACAAATGAAGTAATATGGCATTTTCAAAAAGAAACTATTACAGGAAAATTTGAATATTTGTCTAACCTCTGAATACTTACATCCTACAGACTACGGGAACCACCCCAGAACAAGGAGACTGAATAAAACAGAAATGAGTTTTGTTCTTTGTTCTTGTTCCTTTTTAGCAGACTTTATTTTTTTAAAAGCAATTTTATATTTACAGAAAAATTCAGAAGATAGTACTGAGGGTTCGCTTATATCTGCACTCAATTTCCTCTACTGTCAACATTTTACGTTAGTATGGCATGTTTTTTTAATAATCAATCCTGTTGGTTTTCAATACTACTATCTATGTAATGCCAGAAACTAGAACAATTATAGTACTCACACCCCATCTTTCAAGTTGCCTGTCAAGATATGCAGAGTGCAGACTGAATTTAAGCTGCCTGAGTAGCACTCATGTTCTAAGCTATTTGTACATATTCTAGATCATTCAAGATAAAAGTACTTCTTTCCCCGATCTCTGAAAACGCTGTAAGATAACGGACGGTCCTCCTTCCTTTGTGTGTGTGTGTGTGTTCAGTCATGTCTGACTCTTTGCAAACCCATGAACGTAGCCAGTCAGGTTCCTCTGTCCATGGAATTTCCCAGGCAAGAACACTGGAGTAGGCTGCCATGCTGTCCTCCAGGGGCCTTCCTGACCCAGGGGTGGAGCCCGCCGTCTCCTGCACTGGCAGATGGGTTCTCTGCCGCTGCGAGGCCTGGGCAGCCCCCTCCTTTTTAGTAACTGCTGCTTTTTATTTCGTATTGTGTTCCATAGTTATAAAGTTAAGAGTAGGTCATTCAGACTTCAATTCTGTTTGTGAGATAAGATAGGAGTATTTTGCTTTGTGAAATAGATAAGTTTTTTTTTTTTTTAAGAGTTTACCATTAACACAGCATTATATATGCTTAATTGCCTATCTATCAATCTGTCCATCCTCTATCACCCATCAACCCATCTTACTTTTTGGTACAGAAATCAGTACAGTCTCCCTGAAGTCAATGTTGTTTACAATAATAGATTACTTCGGGACTAAATACAATTTCCTGTATATTGAATAATATGCATTATGATATAAATATATTAAGAAATTTAGCTGTTTTCATGAAATCCTCTTGATGCTCTGAAAATCATTTCTCTTCTAAAATTTGTATAATTAGTCCAATAATTTATTTTGTCAATTCAATTTTCTCCAAGAGAAAAAAAAAACAGTCACATTTCCCCTCACATCTTGAAGTAATGAGAATATTTATATTTATTGCACTTCCATGTTTCTTGTTACACATTTTAAAATTTAATAATTTATCCTTAAAGTACTGTAAAATGATCAACATCAAAACTCTCCCTGTTCAAAAAAGAAATTAGACTGAAGAGAGATTTTTAAATAAAAGCAGCTGCAGTCTCACACGTTTTTTTCTCTCTCCTGTTTCTTCAACAGGCGCACTTAAGAGCATGATGAGCAAAGCCCCTACATGATGACTTCCCAAGACCCCAAGAAGTCTGTGCCTCGAAGTCATTCCAAGGAATGCCTGCCTTTCTTCCTCTCGGGTTGTGCCCCTGATACCACCACAACCAGTTGAAAGGTAAAGCGTTAGTGATAATTAATTTTTAATTGACCTGTATGCCTCACCCATGATGCCTTTTTCCCCTCTGATTTCACCAGCTATTGAACAGTTGTGATGGTTTGCACCTAACTCTGAAGAATTTCATAAACCCTTCACTGCTGGGTAAACATCCCATTTCCTCTATTTTCCAATGAGAAGAATCAAAAGAGAAACAGCGAAACATGGCGCTCCGGAGCCGTAACTATGACCCACTCTCCAACCCCCGCAGAGAATGCCTTCAAGAACAGCTGGAAGGAAGCAACTGCCAAACTTCAACTGACACTGAGGGTCCTGGGGCTCCTCATGCCCACATTCTGTGCCGCCAGGGTGAATACTGGAGTGTGCCACGTCTCCGGAATGAATGACCCCTCACGTCTGTTAGGAAGTTTCTGCAGTTCCATCCACAGACACACCCTGCCATCGTGTGTTTGGAGTCCTTATCTACAGAGGTACCACTTTCTCAATATTTTGATCCCAGTAATGTGAAAAGTGTTAGCTGTTCAGTCGTGTCCAACTCTGGCTCTTTGGCATCCTATGAACCATGTAACCCACCAGCTTCCTCTGTCCACGGGATTCTCCAGGCAAGAATACTGGAATAAGTAGCCGTTCCCTTCTCCAGGGGCTCCTCCCGACCCAAGGATCGAACTTGGGTCTCCCGTATTGCAGCGGACACTCTTTACCTTCTGAGGCACCAGGGAAACCCATAGTCCCCATAAAAATAACCCTGATTGGGAGGGAGCACCCCAGGTGTGGCTGGATTCCTGTAGCGTGTGTGTGCTTACGGGCGAGAGCCACAAAGGGGAAGAACACCAGGATGTCACGTTTCATACTGTACCCAAGTTAAAACTAGAACTTAAGGGGAGGAGGTGGGTCTCACCCTGTTTCTTTATTCTCATTTGTCTATGAAACTTTCTTTTGTAAATACTATCACAGAAGTCCGTAGAAGAGTGTCTGCTGATGGATTCAAGGGCTGATATCTAGTCGGTTATTTCTATACTATTGTTCTGAGCCTTCATAGGGCACTCCATGACTGCTACAAAATAATCTTCTTTTAAGTGCTAATATGTTCTTTCCTGGCAATACAAAGAACAGGAAAGGTGCCACCATACACAGTATACCGCCTACTCAGGAATCTGAATAAGATTAACAATGCTAATATATGTAGAGCCCTCTCAAAGCACTTTCATTTACATAATTCCGTTTGCTCCTCACTACAATGCTGCCAAGTGGGCGGCATGCGTATTATCGGCTTTATTTTATATATGGGGATCTGGAGGCTCGCTTGGAGGGCCAGCATGCTGACAAGCTGGCGGAGCCAAGGACTCGTGAGTTCTCACTCCTCACACGACGCTCTTCCACACACGCTGCCTTCAGTAGACACCTTCACAACTTAAGTCACCAGCTTCAGGATAATGCATTTGGAAAGATCTTCCAGAGCTGGGGTTTGCTGGAAGCATTTTGCAGTTTGATTAGCTCAAGACCAGGGACTCAGTCTCCAGTAATAACCCTGCTCCTCTGCAAGCCTAAGGGGGCCTGGCAAGTGCAATAGGAAATGGGCTTCGCAACGGTGATCCCTAGCTGCTCTGTGCCAGGCCCCATCTTTTGTACTTTCCTACCAAATCCTCCTTCAATGATATCTGCTGCTAGTTGCTGGGAAATGTATCTTTTCACACCCAAAGGCTTCTAAGTAACGGTATAGTCAAATATCCTTATCATTATCAGCATCTCCCGAACTTCTTTGTATGGATGGCCCTCTCTGTGTGTTTCTTTCTTTATAAATCATGCTCCAAATTAGCTGCTGTTAACAATTCCCATTTGGGGGACAAAACCCCATAGAAACAAAGCATCAGGGGACAATGGCATGTATGCTCCAGGTTGCTCGCGGCAGCACGGGGCGAGGTGGCAGAGACCGGGAAACAACTGCAGGCCCTATGACCGGAGTACAAGCCAAATACAGCAGAAAGACTGTGGCACCTTCAGCCCCCAGACTATCAGGCATCTGGAGGGGTGAGTGAGAGCTTGTTTACTAGCCTGGAGAGATTCCCATGCATTGTTAAATAAGGAAAGCAAGAGGAAAAGACAGACACGTGATTATATCGTCTCATTTTTGCAAAACGAGTGACGAAAACTTCCCTTCCCCTTGCCCAAATAGAACTGATTAAACTAGAGAAAACAGTAGAAAGTTTCACACCAAACCATTTACTATTTCACATATGCTGGATGTGAGTGTGGTCTAGTGAGCAAGCGGACGCAGAAGTTCGAGCCTTAGGAAGGCTGTCTGGGATGGAAATGTGTATGGACTGGGAGCCATGATGTACATGTGGAAAATGACACCAACAACTGGGTCAGTATCTTAGGGTGTAAGTAGAGACAGTGGCCTTGGACAAGGTTCTGGGGGGGTGTCATTTCTGCTGCAGAGATGAGCAGAAAGAAAAGAACCAGTGATGATCAACAAGTCCTGTACAGCACAGGGAACTATATTCTATATCCTGTGATAAACCACAAAGGAAAAGAACATGAAAAAGAATCTATACGCATAACAGCGAGTTTGCTGTACAGCAGAAAGTAAACACGACATCGCAAATCAGCTAATTATAAAATCAGCTACACTTCAATAAAGATTGTTTTAAAAGGAAAGAAAAGAGCCAGTGAAGGAGGAATCAGGTTAAAAGAGGGTGTTTCCAGGGAAGACATGGGAAGAGCGTTTCAAGGGGGAAGAAACAATTAGTGGCAAACGTAGGTTAAAGGGATGTAGTTCTGGCGCTTGCCAGCTGTGTGAGGTTGGGCAAAGTACTCGACGTCTCTGTTGCTCACTTTCATCTTGCATAAAAGGCACACACTCATTGTAACTGTCTCACAGGATTGTTACAGGAATCAAATGGTTTAAAGTGTCTATAAAGTGCTTAGAACAGACCGTGGCATGAGGTAATTGCTACTGAATGATAATTGTGACAGCAAGGTCAAATAAAGGCCTTGAAGCACCAATGGGCTTGGGAGTTAGTTTTTCACTCCACTTACGTTTGTGTCCCTGCTGTATTTGAGGCATGCTAGTTACTGTCCAGTCAGTCAGTCACGTTTGACTTGTGACCCCATGAGCTGCAGCACTCCAGGCTTCCCTGTCCTTCACTGTCTCCCAGAGTTTGCTCAAAGTGATGTCCGTTGAGTTGGTGATGCCATCCAACCATCTCATCCTCTGTTGCCCTCTTCGCCTCCTGCCTTCAATCTTTCCCAGCATCAGGGTCTCTTCCAGTGAGTCAGCTTTTCACATCAGGTGGCCAAAGTACTGAAGCTTCAGCTTTAGCATCAGCCCTTCCAGTGAATATTCAGGGTTGATTTCCTTTAGGATTAACTGGTTTGAACTCCTTGCAGTCCAAGGAGCTCTCGAGTCTTCTCCAGCACCACAGTTCAAAAGCATCAGTTCTTCGGCGCTGAGCTTTCTTTATGGTCCAACTCTCACGTTTGGACATGACTACTAGAAAAACTATAGCTCTGACTATACAGACCTTTGTCAGCAAAGTGATGTCTCTGCTTTTCAATACACTGTCTAGGATTCCCTGGTGTCTCAGCTGGTAAAGAATCCACCTGCATTACAGGAGACTCCGATTCGATTCCTGGGTCAGGAAGATCCCCTGGAGAAGGGAATGGCTACCCGCTCCAGTATTCTGGCCTGGAGAATTCCATGGACTGTATAGTCCATGCAGTCGCAAAGAGTCAGACACGACTGAGCGACTTTCACTCTCCCCCGTTTGTCACAGATTTTCTTCCAGGGAACAAGCATCTTTTAATTTCGTGGCTGCAGTTCACTCTAGAGAGATGCGTGAACAAGACAGTGAGCTTGCTCTTCGTGGAACTCATGCTCTGCTGAAGGGGATTTATTGGATGTGGATTATGTGCGTTGTCCTCATCACGTGGCAGGCTGACCCCACTCATTCTTCACGACTGCCCTCTGATGCGAGTACTGTAATCATCCTTTTTACAGATAAGAACACTGAGGAACACTGGGGGACTTGAGAAGTCCCCGGGGGCCAGGAAGAGGCAGAGCAGTCTTTGAACTGAGCTGGACTGGCTCTGGAAAACACCTTCTGGGTTTCTACATTTGTGGTCTCCAGGTGGCTGCTGCTGACTTCACACACAGCCGCTGTGGAAGCACGGGGCTGGGGGGAGTACCCAGACTGCAGTTAAGACAGCACTGAGTGGCAGCTTGTTTATCAGGAGGGAGACTGAAAGCATTTCCACAGAGAAGCAAACTAACAAAGTCCAAGCTCGTGGGTTTATCTTGTTTGCATGATAGAGTCAGAAAATAGCTGAAAGGTGGAATAGTAAGTCTGTTCTTTGGTTAAGTCTGTCTCAAATATCTGTTTCCACTATTTTTTTTGCAGTTAGCTAGGGGGATAGTCAAGACTAAGATCTCTCGTGAATGCCTGAGAGTATATATTTGGCACTATTTATTGAAGCAAAGTCAGTGTAATTGAAATATCAGATCCACATGTGGCAGAATCTCATTCTGTAACAAAAATCAAAGACGACAGAATGTATTCTTGACCAGATTTGAGATGGCTAAAGCTTTCAGAGGAGAGATCAGAGTTTTCTGGTCAATGTAAAAAAGTTGAAAGAGCAGTCTTACCTTTTCTTGGTATGGTCTGAACAAGTAGGTCTCAGGAGTCTGCCCTGTTCACGCACACCCTATTGGTTCTGATGCGTAATAAACTGTCAGAGTCATTCCACCAGCTCTGTGACTAGGGCAAATTACTCCATCTCTCTGTGCTTCAATTACCTCGTTATAAATGGCAATAATAATAGCACCTACCTCAGAGATTCGTCGGGATAATCAAATGAGTTATATTTCAGCACATGCCTGGCTCAGTATAAGCACTGTGCACGTATCTGTCCTGTACAATAAACAACTCATTTTTTTAGGTACAGTTGATTTACAGTATTATATTACTTTTAGGTATACAACAGAGTGATTCAACATTTTTATAGATATCCTCCATTTAGACTTATTGTGAAATACTCTCATATTCCCTGTTCTGTACAATACATCCTTGTACGTTATTTATTTTATACATGGTGCTTTGTGTTTTAAGGAATAATCAGCAAATATAAGTCTGTTTCACTTTAGAGAGGTTGGAGTTTGCCTTATCTGAAGACCAAATAAATTCTATCTCGTGACAATTTTTAGGCGTTGTAACCACGAGGTGTGGGTAGTAAAAAAAAAATAGGAAGAATTCCAGGACAGAATGTAAAGAATTTTAGCAACAAAAATGTTCTTCTAAAGCTTTTTTGAAGTTAATTGGCCTGA
This sequence comes from Ovis canadensis, assembly GCF_042477335.2. Taxonomy (NCBI): domain Eukaryota; kingdom Metazoa; phylum Chordata; class Mammalia; order Artiodactyla; family Bovidae; genus Ovis; species Ovis canadensis. The sequence continues at coordinate 90,004,106 of NC_091256.1, forward strand.
TATTCTCTAAGGCTTGCATTATATGTGCGTTAGCATTTTACAGCTCTCTGCTACAAGAACTTCAGAATACAGTTTAAATTTTCTATGTCAGGACCCTCGTGGTTGCAAACGACAGAAACTCCGCTGAAACCAGATGAAATACATAAAACGGGAGGCGATTGATTGAAAGGATACTGGGGTAGCTGTCAGAATTGAATAGCTAGTTGAATAATTAAATCTCAGAATGGCAGGAAGAGGCCTGTGAAGACGTCTCTGCCTGCTTTTCCACATCCTCCCAGACCATTCTCCTCGGGTGGGAGATGTCATGCCCGACAAGGTCCAGACTCCTGGTTCTTACACCTCTACACACAAGGGGGGGAAGCAGCTTTTCTCTCCAAAGTCCTAAGACAGGATTCTGGCCCCATTTGAGTCACGTGTCCCTTGGTGGACCAATCACGGTGGGCTGAGGAGTGGACTGTTGTGATTGGCTCACACTGGTTTACAGTCCTACCCCTAACCAACCGTGTGACTGGGAAAAGCAAGATCCTAAGAAAAGACGGTCTCTTCCCTTCAGACCACAGGGCGGAAGCCATGGGGAGGGGTAGACAGAAATGTCTGACCTCCCAGGAAGAGTTTCCAGCAGACAAGCTCACTGTCCCCAGGACTCACAACTTAGTGGGAGAGCAAAACAAACAAGGCTGTATATAAGAAATACAGATGTAAATAGACTGAAAAAATTAATGAATGCAAAATGAATAATAAACTCCATCAGTAACCAGAAGAAATAATAGTGCTCTGAATTTGACTCATTTGGTGTTCTGCTTTAATAATCTTTCCAATGAGTTAAGTCTGCTTCGAAATGTTGATTTGAATCTTAAATAATTATATCAAAAAATTTTTTAAAATGCAGAAAGGTTAATACATGTGAATTATGGAATTAAGAAAATGCAAAGTTAAATATGAAAGGATCAGAATTTCCGTGGTGGTCCAGTGGGTAACACTCCCAATGCAAGGGACATAAGTTCAATCCCTGGTCAGGGAAATAGATCCCAGATGCCAGAACTAAGACCTGGCACAGCCTAAACAAATAATAATAATAATAATAATATGAAAGAATCTCTTATGAATTGGGATTCTGAGTCTTAAAAGAGGAGGGGGTATCATAGTGACCAATGAGAGGTCTCATACCTGAGAGACAAAGATTATGCGAAAAAAACCTGCTTGGATGGAAAATCCTGGTTAGAGTCTTTGTAGTTTTCTGCTGAGTCCAAAGTGGTTATTTACTCTGGAAAACGGTAGAGTTATTAAAGGAATTCTAAGAAGTAAGTCACCATAGAAGCTAATAATGTAAAGATATATAGGAATAATTAGAAGGGAGTTTGGGGGGAAAGGCAGAAAACCACAAGGGAAAGCTATTGGAAAACCCCAGCATGGAGGCCAGGATGCCTTAGTGAGAACAGAGGTGAATGGAAAGCCGGAATGTGTGTTTCAGGAAAAAAAAGTTGTCAAGTTTGATGGACTGGATACAAGAAACCAAAGAAAACTCAGTGCCAAAGAAATGTGAATATTTTCAACTTGAAGGTGGAACAGCAGAGGGGAACTTGCGATGAGTGTGGACAGGTAGACAACGGGAGGGCATCACGTAGAGCCTGGAAAGGGCTTGGCCAGACTGTCGTGCCGGAGAAGTGGATGTAGGGACAGAAAGACAGGGCTGGCTTTCCAACAGGGCATGCAATTCAAAAAGACCGCGCTCTGCTGGAACAGATTTTGCAAAACAACCCACGTTATAATTACAAAGTGAGTGAGAATGCCACCGCCGCTTACCTTCTGCGTGAACTGTTTTCCGTGTCATACCAGCCCCAGTTACGGTTGCCTCACCGATGCTTGAGAAAGTTCAATCCTGTTAAGCTTTCAGTGTTCCCTGATTCAGGGCATGGATTTTGACCAGCATAATGGAATGTTGCAGAAGGTGCTACTTGGTGTCTGGATTAACCTGGAAGTCACAGGTGTCAGGTAGGACATTCGCAGACCTATCCACACTTTTTAAAGTAATGTCCTCCATGTACACGCGGGTTTGCGTGTTTGTTTATTTGGGGCTGCACTGGGGCTCCGTGACCGCGTGGGCTTTTCTCGAGCTGCTGCGAGTAGGGCTCCTCTCCATTCTGG